>NC_137964.1:1265357-1430357 GCF_963924665.1 Micromys minutus | reverse complement strand
ATAAGCCCAAGGAGGTATGATGGCTGACCATCCTGAGGGATTCTATGAGGGGCTAAGATACCTTAGGCTGACGTCTGGCCTCCGCATGTAACATGCATACAGTAAAGAATTACGATCTTCCATAAGGCAAGTGCAGGCCAATGGTTCAAGTGTCTTCTCCATAAGGGCAGAGAATCACCTGGACACGAGCTCTGGTACCCACAGAGTCCATTTCTGGGCCCCCACAACAGCCATCAACACCTTTGACAGGTGCCTTCTCTTGGGCTGCGTTTTAAAAGGGGAGCAAACTCTATTAGTTTAAGGTTTCCATATGCAAAATCCCACAGGAAAAAGAGCCATGCTGGAAGCGCTCCCTAACAGCTCCAGAGGCTCAGCAGGGCCCCTGTGCAACAAGTTTCAAAGACAGCAGCGCCAGGACACTCTGAAGCACAGAGAACAAAGCCTCTGCCACTGAGGCAAGCAAAACAGCACAAAGCCCATCAGCTTTTAAGGACATAATAGCGAGCGTGGAGGGAGATGTTTAACATGTGTGATGGCAGTCAGCAGCGTCTAGCAGAGCAAATGAGCGGTGCGTGCGTGAGGCGGCGGGATCTGTACGTGAAAAGACACCTGTGGCCATAGGGAAAGAACAAAACCCTGCTTCCAGGTTCTCTCTGTGCTGGGAGAGCCCTGGTCTTCCGAGAAGTACGGAGGCTCAGAGAGTGTTCTCTAGAAGCAAGCCTTGCTCCAGAAGCTGACACCAAGCCCCACTTCAGAAAGCTGAGGGGTTCCCGGAGAAGGCTCAGTGGGTAAAGTGTTCACTGTGCAAGTACGAGAACCTGTGTTCAGATTCTCAGCAACCTTATAAAACCTGGGCACAGTGAACTATGTCTGTAACCTCATCCCTGGGGGTGGGGTGGGGTGGGGGAGGGTAGAGACAGGTGGGACCAAGGGCTCACTGCCTGGCCAGTCTAGCTGAAATGGCAGCCTCCAACTTCAATGAGAGATCCTGTTTCAAAAAGTCAAGGTGGAGAAGAAAAGAGCAAGATACCCACTGTCAACCTCTATTCTTTATACACACATATGCACAGATACCCACTGTCAACCTCTATTTTTTATACACATATGCACAGATACCCATTGCCAACCTCTATTCTTTATACACACATATGCACAGATACTCACTGTTGGCATTCAGTCTAGGCTCTACCCACAGTTACCTGGCAACAGCCAGCTATGCCTGACTCACTATAAAAGGGGCTGCTTGCCTTTTCCTTTCTTGCTCTTATTCTATCCTCTTGCTATTGCTCCCTCTCTCCCCATTCCCCTTCTCCCTCTCTCCATGTGTTCATGGTCAACCTCTACTCCTCTCTCTACTTCTCTACTCCCTTCACTCCTCCTCTAATAGGTGGACTAGGTACAAAACAACAGACCACTGCAGATTCAAGAATATTCTACACTTCCTGTTATTACCAGGATCCCAGGACAGCCTCTCACAGGCTGCAGCCCACCATGGCCACTGATGCTTTGCCCAGATTCACACTCCTCAGAAGCTTCCTATTTCCCAAGAACCAGGCTGTTCCTGTTTCCCCCATCTGGGGATGTCTATCAGCAACTGAGGGTTGGGTGACTGTCCACACCTTCCTCTGCAGTTCCAGCCTGAAGCCTCATTCTCTGTTCTCTCTGCTCCTGCCAAGTTCTGCCTAAAATCTTGTTCAACAACTCTGTGTGGGATGTGCCTGACATCCTGTGGTCCCTTGGTATTCCTCACAGGTCTCTCTTTTCAGTGTCGAAGGAAATTCACTGCCAGCAACAGTTGGTTGTGGTGGAGGCAGATAAGCAAGTCTTTCTTTGTATGTCTACTTACATTTTTCTAGCTGCAATCAGCATGTATTACCTTGGATTTAAAATATATATTACTACATAGAAAATGCCTTAAAAAAAAAAAAAAAAAAAAAAAGAATCCATTTAATCCTTGCCACTGGCTTCTCTTGGACTGGGGAAACTTCTGCTCTTGCAAATGCACATGTTGGGTATGTCAGGGATTCCACGATGTTTCCTGTGTTCAGTTTTCTATACTCTGGAGCCCCTATGAAGGTGGCACACATGCCCAGTTCCTGCAAATTTCCACATGTGGCTGGCTCGTTTCCAAGAGGGCTTTTCTGGCCTCTCCTGTGGAGTGACAGCCCCTCCTTTCAGGGTCCTGACTCTCAGAAACATTCCCCTGACAAAATATTCATTCATATGCTAACTTAGGTCCCTGTCCCTGGGTTTGTAATTTAGTTTCCTGAGTGTCCTTTGTCTCCTGATGAACTTAGGCTCTGCCCAGATAATAATAGCAATGACTGAAAGATACATTGCTTGCAGTTCACCTGAAGATGCTCTGCTAGGCTCCACACTGGAAGGCTTGGGGGGAAGAATTAAAGCTGAGGAGATGGATGGTTCTAGTTTCTCACATGGCTGCCCTTAAAGAATGCTGACAGGTGCTTAGAAATAAGAAAACCTTCCACATAAATCTTAAAATCCTAAAATTATAGACAGGGAGAGGGGGAGGGGAAAAGGGAGGGGAGAGAGGAAGAGGGAGAGGGGAGGGAAAGAGGGAGAATGAGAGGGAGAGGGAAAGAGGTTTTACTGTGAAATATCAACCTTTCCAACCCACATCCTATTCTGTAAGGTTCAGTCAGGCAAAGCTGTGGTGGTGAGAATTCAAAGGAGGAAGGGCCCAGTGGATGTTCTAGAAGGTTGAAATGACTCACATATGTTCAAAGCATGGACTTCAGGTACAGACAGATGAATTTGTCAAGCCTCACTTAGATCTCTGTTTTGTTCTATGCAAAGTAAGACTCAATATATAACACAAAGAAATCATTATTATACAAAGCACCGAAATCCTAGAAGATATTCTACTGAGATCAGGGGGGCACAAAACAGCAGGAGACTTTACCAGGCTTATTATCATTTAAAAGTATTCTGATAGCCCAGCAAGATAGGAAAAACCCAGAGAAGACAATGGATTCTATTATTGGAGAAGATATGATTGTTTACGGAAAAACCATTAGAATAACAAGAGAACCGGAAGTAGGGAATGAAAAAGCAAGTGATGACAATAGGCCTCCTGTATCCCAACCAAGACAAGCAGGGAGATGACTGAAGGGAGTCTAAGGGACACAGCAGGGAGTTGACACTCTAGGACAGTGATTCTACTTCCTGATGCTGCAACCCTTTAAAACAGTTCTTCATGTTGTGGTGACCCCTAACCATAAAATTATTTTTGTTGCTACTTCCTAAGTGTAAGTTTGCTACTGTTATGAATTGTAAGATACCTGTAAGATATGAACTGTAAGATATGGATGTCTGATATTCAGGAGATCTGCTATGAGACCACTGGGAACAGACAGTTCCACCTACAGGTTCAAAAGCTCTGCCTTAGCATGACAACCTCCAAGGAAAGAGCAGAATGCTCCTGACTACTGACCTGAAGGGCTTGGGAAGCAATCCAGAGAGTGAGTGTATATGTATGTGCAGGACCCGCTGGCTGGGCAGATGAACAACCAAGTCAGTCCTCATAGAACTCAGCACCACTTTAACTCCTTCCTTACAAACTCAATGAGAATCAGGCATAGTCACATACATCTGTAATCTGAGCACTTGGAAAATGGAGGCAGGAGGATCACAGCCAATCAGAGGCCTCTGTTGACTACATTATGAGGTCCAGTCAAAGTAAAAGTGTTCCTTGGTAGAATTTTTTTTCTTCTTCTTCACAATTTCACAAAACAGTTCTATTTTCTCATGTTGAGAAATAGTAAAATCTAAGAGTATGAGGGGGAGTCACCATATCTAAAACATATTAAAATGTTACAAGAACTACAAGTAGAAAACAGACAAAACCAACCCCCCCAAAAGAAAACAAACAAACAAGCAAACAAAACACCTGAAGATGACTGACTAGGTCCAAATACATCCCAGACTTTTTTTTTTTTTTTAAATTTGAGACAGAATCTCTCTGTGTAGCTCTAGCTGTCCTGGAACTTGCTATGTAGACCAGGCTGGCCTCTGACTCAAAGAGATTCTCTTTAATTTGAGACAGAGTCTCTCTGTGTAGCTCTGGCTGTCCTGGAACTTGCTATGTAGACTAGGTTAGCCTCTGACTCAAAGAGATTCTCTTGCCTCTGCCTCCTTTTTCCAGTGCTGAAATCAAGTGTCACCATGTCAAGTATCCACTATATATGAGTGCATTGTTCAATAAGTCATGCTGGTAGAATGAAAACTAGAAATAGTTATGCTGTGCTATGGTATTCCTACATTCCACCTGAATTAAAAAGTTACATATGTGGAAAATTAACTGCTTAACATAAAGGTGCAAGTCTCTGATATTTATTTTATGCCTGATAATACTAAAATATCCAAATATAAAAGCAACTGGAAAAAACAAAAGAGAAATAGCATCAGACTAAACTACATAAGAATCAAACAAGTCTTTGTCTAAAATAACCTGCAGTGCTGGGTTGGATGTAGTTCAGTTGTTAGGGACCATGCATTGGGCCCTGGATTTAATCCCGGGTACTTCATAAACCAGGCATATTGGCACATGTCTGCAGTCTCAGCATGTGGGAGGTGGAGGCAGGAGGATTAGAATTCCAAATTCATCCCTGTCTACACAGCAAATCTGAGAGCAGGCTGGGATTCATGAAACCCTGACTACAGTATAAATAAATAAAATTTACAAAAATTAAGTGGAAAAAGAAATTTCGAAAAAAACAAACCAAACCAAAACAAAACAAAAAGACTTGTCAGAAATTACAGAAGAAATACAAAGTTCTAGTTAGAAAAATTGGGGGGGGAGGACTGACAGATCACAGCAGGAAAAGTACAAAAAAAAAAGCCAAGTAACTTGGAAAAATATGTCCAGCTGTGCTGGGAAATAAAAAAAAATGTACACGTGCACAGCTGTCAGAAGATAGGGGTTACAACCACGAATCTGCTGAAAACATAGGAGAATGTCTTTGCAAACCTGAAGGATGATATTAGTAAAACGGATTGCCATCTGGTGCCACTGCCTTTGTGGTTACCCTAAGGACCTTCATCGCCCATTGTGTGGTCCAGAACCATGGACAGCACTCAGAGGAGTGGTGGACTGTTTACCACGCCAGAGACGGCCTATGGCTGCGCCTCCTAGAGGAGAAGATGGGAATAGCACAACCTATGCCATCTTTGTGGAAAGACAGAGTAGGGAGACAGAAAGTGCCCTTACACTTTCTAGGCACAGCTGACAGGACTTGGTAAGTAGAAGCGAATCACAGAATGTCAGGAATGGGGTTGGGGAAAGACATAATTCTCAGACACGCTGAGGGAAGTACAAGCAATGCTTGCTGCTGAAGGACAAAAACAGCAAACCAGTAAGTGGCTGGAGACAAATATGGAGAGGCAGGTGGTGGCCGGATGATGAATGGTGCTGTCTCCCATGCTAATCAGCTTAGAATCTATTCCTCAAGTGACCAGTTCTACAGAGGACAGACTTAGGATAGCAAGATGGTGAGAAATAATGTAACCTCTGGGTTACATTGTAATAATGGAGCCTTGCTGCACAGTGCTCTGTGGGGCCTTTATGGCCCCTTTCAAGGGGTTTCCAGAGCAGGAATTCTCTTGGCTGGGCCTAGTACATGGTTCAGTGCCAATGATAGCGTCTCCTAGAGGCAGAAATGGGCATAACACTTCCTACCCTTGATCTTAGTCAAGCCAGGCTCCCCAGTGGATCAGTGAGGAATGGCCTTCAGGGAGGCACACAGGGCAACAGGACAGAGCAGCAACCATTCTCCACCAGCAGTTGTGGAGGAGGAGAAGGGAAGTAATTGTGGAGGAGGGAGTGTGGTAGGAGCTCTGAGTAGTTTCACACGTCTAGCTAACAGGAAGCAGTGTTTTGGGGCAAAGGTGGCAAGTCCTACAGTAGACAGGAGGGCTTGTCTGAGCATGGAGCCCGTCCAGGGGTAGCCTCCTGGTGGAAAGACACTTGGACTCCAGATTAGGGCTGGGCGGTGTCAGTTAGAGTCACACTGGAGAGTCTCTGTGGGGAAGAAGAGTAGCGGAGACACACAGGGTCCCTGGGCAAGCATCTGGACGAAGAAGCTATGTCCTCGAGGCTTCAGGGACTGCCAACACATATGGGGCAGGGGAGGAAAGTGAGTCAGTCTGTCAGGGCAAGTAGAGATATAGCAAAATAAGAGGTGACGAAGGGGAGGGATGGCTCAGCTTGTAATGTGCTTGTTAAGCAAGCGGGAGGACCTAAGTTCAGTTCCCAGGCCTTCATAACAAGCCTGGTGGGGTGGTCTGTCTATGTCATCCCACTGCTGGGGAAATGAAGACAGATGGATGCCTGGGGCGCACTGGCTAAGTAACGTAGCCTGCTTGGTGAGTTCCATGACAGTGAGCACCATGCGTTGTGTCATAAACACAGTATATGGCACCTGAGGAATGACATCGAGTTGTCCTCTGATCTACACACACACAAACACCTGCAGGCGCACACTCGCCCCAGCACATGCGCATAAGTGAAGAACGAGGCAGAGGTGGGGCCACAGAGCAAAGAGTTCATGGGGAGTCCAGATGGAAGGGATAATGAAGAAGGAGGCCGAGGATGGCAAGGTATGGCAGGGGTGTGTCAGGGGGGAGTGTGGTGGGGTCTGATCTGGGAACGACAAGGCATGGCTCCAGTGGAGAACAGCCTTTGGGCAGAAGGGGCGGGACTAAGGGAAACCTAGAGGTGGAGAGGGACTGAATTATGAAGCAAGAGTGACCCAGGCATGGAATAAAACTGTAGTGACTATTTTCTAGTCTTGGCGGGGGCAGGGTATCACTATCAACAGATGGCCCAGACTGCCCTCAAACTCCCAGTCTCACACCTTAACTCTCTCAGTGTGGGGAGTTACCAGTGCGTACTACCATACCTGGCTATGAGCATATATATATATCTCATACCTAAAGTGCAAACAAATTTTATATTGTAAGTAAATTTCAATTTTAGAAATACAAAATCATAACTATGAATACTCACACTAAAAGCAAAACCTAAGAGCTAAGTATCATAAGGTATTAATGTTTTTTAAATATAAATATAGCATGGACAGATACCTTACCAGGAGACAGGCAGTGTAGGCACTAAGCTTAAAAAGTATCATGAGAAAATGACTTGATTTTTCTTTCTAACTGGTAAAAGGCTACTGCAACTCTTGTTCATCAGGAGGATGTGTTGGCCCAGCCCGCGAAAAACAGGCAGGGTCTTGGTTTAGAAACTAGAATCACCTCTCTCCTAAATATCCGGGTTTCTATGGAAACTTGTGGTGTTACATTGAGAATGTGCATTTTTAATACTGCCAAATGTTCATTTAAGTTCAGTGATAAATTCATAAAAAGGAGCATCACAGCTCTTTTACAAACACAGAATGAACCTTGAGCATATGTGTGCTGTGTGTGCACGTGTGCAGGCACAGGGGTGGGCCAGAGAGGTCAACGTCGGTGCCTTCCGAGGTTGCACCCCTCATTACTTTTGAGACAGGGTCTCTCCCTGAACCTGATTGGTCTTCCTAGCTCTGTATCAGAGTTTTAATTAGTTTGTTGATTCCAATAAGATATTCCAACTGTGTCAAGAGAAGCAAATCACACATACGTACATCAATAATGCTAAAACGGATTGACAAACAGATGCAAAACTGATCGATATCTACAGAACTACAATCGGGCACAGCCTTACCTTCTATAGCATAAATCTATTTGCATCCATATGCATTTTTACAGACCAAACCTGAATCGCAGCAACTTTCCTAGAATTTACAGAGTTGTAAGATGGCCCAAAGAGCAGTCTCTGTGAAATCCAGCCTGAAGAGATGCCTGACAAGACCCACATTCATTTGCATCTTTGGTCTACAGCAGAGCTTTTCAGGTTCTTTCCCCAACAGCTCTCCTTACAACCCTGGCCCCATAGACACATCATTCCTGGCCACAGTCAGTACAAATTTTAGAGAGAGAGAGAAAATGCTTTTCATTTCATAACCAAATTCTCATGTTATCTGAAGGTCCGGAGCATTCAGCTCTATAGAGAAGCCCCCCCTCTGCTTGTATCCCTAGCTCTGCCTACCTCGATCACCAGGTGGGTACCCCGAGTCAGCCTTATGAGAGCGCCAGCTCTGTCTATGCCTCGAGCTTACCGAGAACCATAAAACTTCATGGCAAGAGAAACCCAATAGGACTACAGGGCCAGACATTCTCCAGGCAGTTTTGACTCTAGTTAAGTGCATGGAACTGCCCTCTTCCGTGGTGGTCTATAAACCTCAGAGAAAGCCTTCCTTTAGTGGTAGGAGTTGTGGTGCAATCAAGCATTAAGGAGGCCCCTGCCTCAGCCACTGAGCTGCACCTGCCTGGTTCCTATTGGATCCAGGGCATTCAGGAGATCAGCAGCCCTGTCAGCCTGCTAGGCTGCTAGAACTGGCAGCAGCCATGCTCCCAAGTAGCTGGCATGTTGGGTGGGTAGCTGGGGTTATTTAGCACTGTCCACTTCTCGGTGTTGAGTGTGGGCCAAATACAATCTCCATTTCAGTGTGCCTGCTGCTAAGCGCTTCTCTCTGGCTGTAATTAGCCTGCATGTTCAGCTGCTTCTTAACGGCACTCATTCCTAATAAAAATAAAAAGCTCATCACAGGTCCAGATGACTGAGGCGATCCTCCGATAAGAAGGCATATGACCAACCAACTGGTAACAACACATGCTGCTTCCATGGAGGCCATAGATTCATCTTATGGATTTGAAGTCAGGGACAGGCATGTAACAACTGTCCTGCCCTCTCAATGCTTAGCAGGAGGAAGGGCAGCCTGAAGCTGGGTCCAGACGAGAGGGTCAACTGGTCAGCACTGCCAGTCTTTGGGACCTTCTTAGCAAAACACCTGCCAAAATGTCTAGTGTTTGCTCTTGGTGACCACTGGTCAAGCATAATGACAAATAGGGGCTGGCAGGGTAGCTGGGTGACAGAGAGCTTGTCTAGCATGTGCAAGATACTGGGTTTGACTGCAGAACCTCAACACACAAGAAACGGAGAGTAGTGACAGACCAGAATGTATATGTATGTGTATATGTACATATATATATTTATACACATACATATACATATATGTAAACACATATACTATATATAAGTATGTATACATATACATATGTGTGTGCATTATGTATGTGCATATGTATGCAGGTGCATATGTGTACATGTGTAGGTGGAGGCCAGAGGTCAATATCAGGCATCATTTCTCAGTTGTCCACATTGGTTTTCCAGACAAGGTTTCTCACCGGGTCCTGGACTCACTGATTTGGCTCTAGCTGACCAGTGAGCACCAGGGGTCAACCACTCTCACTTCTATAGCCACACCAAAGTATGCCATCACTCTCGGATTGCTACTCTAAGTTCTGGTTTGCACATCAGGTTCTTCACTGATTGAACCTTAAGCACTGATGTGTCTGACCATGTCCTCGTCTGAAGTTGGTTCCAGCACACCTCAGACTACCTGGTGGAAGAGCAGATGTCAATCAACATGGATGGATAGTTACGTAAAAGCTTGTTTCTGATTTAGGCAGTATGCCTGACTGGAAAAATAAGTCTTGCTGTCAGTTGGGAAATGGTTTGTGTGTTATTTTTGAATCAGTGCCTGTTTTGGTGTCAAGAAGAGAAGGTAGAACAGTTCCCTGGTGTAAGACTGCCCAGAGTGTCATGCTGTATAGTATTTTCTTCCGAACTGAAACATTTCATACTGCAGGGAGGCTCCTTATGACTGAGGAAGTAAATAAATGGAAAGTCTCAGGAAGTTCCTGAAACTTACCAGATGTACATGGCCCCTACGTCCACACAGTTACATAAGCACTAAAGGTGGCTCAGGGGAGATTCTCTGACACTTTGAGCTGCCTGGAAGTTGTGCCGAGAGTTTTAGGGTTCCAGCTTTCTTGAATCATCACCTGTCACTCATGACAGGTGGGTTGTGATGATGTAGCTGCCTTTGATTGGTCCCTGCTCCTGTAAGTCACCACGTGGGTGACCTGCAAGTACTCACTGTATCTTGGTAATATTGTAAGTGTTCCCTATTTGGGTGAGTGGGTGTTTGTTTTCATCTCCTCAGGGAATAGTGTCATGTAGCAGTCTCTCCTGGTGGCTCTGCCAGATTCATGTTATCTCATTTGCAGAGTATATACTAAACTCCAGGGACAGGGACACAAAAGCGAGCAGAACATGGTTCTTTGTCTCTAGGAGATGGATGCCTGCCGGAAGCTGTCCTTATGGTGGATATCTGTCAACTTCAGATGACAAGTGCTCTGCTCCTGTCACATCCTTTCCACACACATTATCATCAAAGGCCACGCAGCCATGACGTCCTCAGGAAAGCCTTGTCTTCTGAAAGGTTATTTTAATAAATAACGCTGTCTCTTCCCTCTCTGACTGGGGCTAAATGGAGACACTGTTATCATGCAGCCCAGTCCCAGTATTGCCTCCTCTATGGAAAGAAGTGAGGTCAGAGGTCAAGGCGGGAGGAAGGGCTGACTCCAGTGCCTCCTGTGAGCTGTGTGCAAGCCTGGCTATTGCAGCTGAGGCATGGATTTAAGATCCAGAAAGTGGATATAAAATATAGCTCTATGGTAGAACACACGCTTAGAATCCTGTAGTGACGAGGCAGAGTGGCTGTCTAGAAGACCCCAGTGAGGGACTGGAATGTGGCTCATCCATAGATGAGAACCCAGAAGCACCAGTAAACGGCTGGGGGTGTGGTCAGTGGTAGGATTCTTACCTAGAACTCACCTCTCATTTAAAAAAAAATGTGAAGAAAGACTCTAGCTTATAGTCCAAAAGTTACATTGTGCTGTGTGGAGCCCCTTGGAGGGGGACAGTGGCTGAGGGATAACCCTAACCCTGCAAGCATTCTGAGTAGGGGAAAAGACATGGAGATGGCCCATGGCACTTTTGGCAGGGGCTGAGGGGCAAAGTGTAACTGATGCATGGCCAGCAAAGTGAGAAAGAGGAGGCTTGCAGTCAGCCGAGGTTACTCGGGACTGGAGACTTTGGGCTTCATCCTGGAGGCTGAGGGAGCCTGGTGGGCTTTTAAGGAGAGGCCAGACCAGTTGCTATTTGGAGGGAATCAGCACTGGTGCTTGTGGAGAGAATGGCTAAGAAAGGAAAACCTCAGAGCCTGGAAAGGCAGCTGGGGCAGCTGAGGTGTCCTTACTGGGATCCTGAGACAAGAATGTCAGAGAAACCTTGGTCTGGAGGCCAGACTGCTACTGCTCAGGTGTGTGGGGTGGCGAGCACAGGGGACCATTTCAAGACTGTGGCCCAAGTGACACAGAAACTGGGCTCCAGGTAAAGTGAATGCTGGGTGGGAAAGAGGAATGGGGTTAGCGCTAAAATGACTGCAAGATGCTGGTAAAAATCAACTATGCCTGTTGCAACAACCAGGGAGGGTTGGGAGGCCTCTGGGCTGGGTTCTAAGGCAAGACAGGGAGAGAAAATGAATAGGACCCAGGAAGGAAAGGATCTGCTCACACCGGAGTCTGGCTTAAGTCATTGCCAGCACTCAGGCAACAGTGTCAGCTGTGACGGTGGCCAACACAGAGACAACATTCTTGTCCACAGAGGCATCTCCGGGAAGAATGTTAACCTAGCTGTGAAGCAGGCTTGGAGCCTGAATGTGGGCCCTGGGTGGGCCTCATTCCCCTCTGGGAATCTTAAATAAGACCGTTAACTTTACAGTGAAGATGCCCCCATTGCCCTCATCCCTCCCAGCTAGCGTCTCACTCTGCCAAGCTCAGTCCTCTCAGGCGCCCCTCAGCCCCTACCCCCTGACCCTTATGACCTCATTTACCCCTGGTGACACTTTGAGGGTAACAGCATCAGTAACACCATGATGGTTTTTTTCATGAGCATTACAGGAGGTAAGAGGGACAGAAAACCATACCCATCTTTCTTCCCAAACACCTTCCTTTCTCCTAATCCCCTGCTTAAAATTTATATTAAAATTGTCTTTTAATAAATGCAGACTTGGCTTCTCACTGGCTCACCCTGACTCTTTTCTGTGGTGAAGTCAGGAATCCAGCTTTATTTGAGTTGAGGTCCCTAAACGATTAAGGGGACTTGTCAGGATGCTGAGGGGGACATGTGTGTGTGTGTGTGTGTGTGTGTGTGTGTGTGTGTGTGTGTGTGTGTGTGTGCCTGACATGCAGACAGAAGGAAGGGGACCAGGACTGGAAGCAGGTGCAGACACACAAGTCTCAGAAACCTGCTGACCTCCTGCGGGGATGGGCAGCTCTGAGATGACTGACTGCATGTGCCCCTCCCCCACCATAGGACCCATCACTGGTGATGAGATGTAGGTGGACATTTAGGATGCTGACCTACTGTCTTCTCAGAGGGCTTGATCTCTAAACACAGTGCAGATCTAAAGGTTCAGATCCTGCTTCTGTTCATAGGCTTCCACAAAGGACAGGCAGGAAGTTACAAACCCCCCCAAGATGCAAAGGCCTGCTACTGCCCACTCTAGGGTCAGCTCCAGGAGGTCCCATTACTCCCTTTCCAATACGCTCCAGGGATAACACTGTCCACTAGGAGCCTCTGAGGATAACAGTCTCATGGCCTTAGCTGTTCCTGTTAGGCCTGGTCTCAAGTGCAGGCCCTCTCAAGAGCCCATTAAAGATGCCTCCTTTCCCCCAGTCACACGGCTCTTTCTTCTCCTAACACATCAGCTTGTTTTTGCTTTGCTACCTGTGAAGCATGGCCAAGTGTCCCCAGCAACTGTGGGTTGGTGGGAAGGCTATGACATAAGAACATGTGGAATCTGATGTCTGGGGCTGGGGAGATGGCTCTATTAGTAAGAACACTTGCTGTGTAAGCATAGGACCTGCGTTCAGATCTCTGGCATGCATGTAACCCCTGTGCTGTGGCAGGCAGAGACAGGAGGATCAATAGATCTTGCTGGTCACCTCTGAGCTCCAGGTTCAGTGAGAGACCCTGTCTGGGGGTGGGGGTGAAAGTAAGGCTGGGAGTGACCTCCAATGTCTTCCTCTGCACTCCAAGCTTACACAGGCCCACCCCATGCCACATCTCTCTTTCTCTCTCTCTCTCTCTCTCTCTCTCTCTCTCTCTCTTTCTCACACACACACACACACACACACACACAAATACATATGCACATACACAAAGGCACATACATGTACATAAGTACACATAACACAGACATACACATATACACACATACATAAACACATATGCACACACACACACATCTGTGTGGGGGCCAACAACTTGTTTTACTACTTACTGTTTTCAGATACTTGCACAATGTAGTAAAGGACCGGGCTGTTTCCATCAAAGGGCCGGACCCAGGATAATGTCACTGAGTGGCTGTGTGCTGGACTCAAGCTGGCCAGCAGGTTTTGAGGTGGGTGAGGCAGCTCACTAGAGGCGAGGGACGAAAAAGAAGAAGGAAACAGTGAAGTCAGTCTGATGGTCATCGGATGCCCATGCTGGGAACAGCTGGTATGTGCTGCTATGGAATGAGAATGAGCCGTTCCCTCTGTGCTTCCTCAAGAGGGACTGTCTAGAACAGGTTAGCCTACGGGCATGTCTATAGGGGATTGTCTTGACTGCCTCAATTGATGTGAGGAGACTCAGCCCAACTTGGGCAGCACCATTCCCTGGGCTTTAAACGTGAACTGTGTAAGAGTAGAGAAGGGCAGCTGAGTGTTGAGCATAGCATTCCTTTATCCCTGCTGACTGTGGGCATGATGCAACTACCTGCTTCAAGTCTCTGCCACATCAGCTTCTCCATGATAATGAACCATAACCTGGAAATGTGAGCTAAGATAAGTCCTTACACCCCAAGTTGCTTTTTGTCAAGTATTTCATCACAACAATGAAAAGAAAACCAAAATAAATGTCTTCTTCAAGAGCTCTACGCTTTATTTTTTGAGGTGGTCTTACCTATTCAGCTAGGCTGGCTGGCCAGGGGACTGTAGGGATCCTGTTTCTGCCTCCCCAGAACTGAGATTATGGGTGTGTATTTATATAGGTGCTTGAGACTGACCTCATGCTTCTGCAGAAGCCCTTTACCATATGAGCCATACCCCTGCCTGGCATTATATCATTTATGAGACATAGTATAGTAATGATTTGCCTATGCAGATAGAGGCTGTTTGTGTAAACCCAGCAAGCCTGGTGGTGAGGATCTGTCCAGTGAGTGGGTTTTCCACACCCCCTGTTTGGAGTTTGTAGGGGAAATGTCCATATGCTTTCTTTGGCAAGTGGACTCCCTTATTTATCCACAGCATGAGGTTATATTGTAGCTCTGTTTTTGAGAGAGTGATAGAAGTTTGGGGAAAGCACTTAAGAGTAAATGTGGTGAGAAAATCAACGAAACACCTATAGAAGGCCATAAATAAGAGGATGTGGAACTGGCCCAATCTTGTTCTATATGTCATATGCATGTCTGCCTCCACCAGCACATGTGCATAGCCTCACACTACAGCCATCCCATACATGCCCGACCCAGAGGTTTCCCAGCTCTCCAGCTCATTATTGGTCTGGTCATGCATGTTTTCTCCTTTATAAAAACCTTCGATCTGAGCCACATCTCTGTGTAGAGACTCTGCAGCTGAGGGCATAGGGGAAGCCCCAGCTGGTTAGCTTGGTAGGTGGCATGCAAGCCGGGAGCTCCCAGCTGCTGTCTGAAGATTGTTCTGGAGTCTATGCCCTTGACTTGTGAGGTCTGTGCTAATTCCAATTAATTAGTGTCTGAATTCTACTGCGGAGACGGTCCGATAATAGAAGCTGGTTTGACACAACAAATGCCAGCCTGAAAAGCGGCAGGAGTGGCCAGTGCTCCAGGTCAGTGTGGGAACTCAGAGTCTCCTCATCAGCAGATGAACACACACACAGACCACAGCCTTTGCCCAGGACTGTCCTATGTATACACAGTAAGACCCAGGAGCTTACATGTGGCTGTTTCTTTACATGTATTTAGTGTGTGTGTGTGTACATGCTTGTATGTATATGTGTGTTCCATCATCACATGTTCACATGCATGTAGATGCCAAAGATCACCTTCAGCTGCTTTTCTCAGTCACCTCTGCCTTGCGACGGGTCTTTCACTGAACCCAGAACTCACTGATTCAGCGAGTCCTTCTCTCTCTGCCTCCCTAGTACTGAGATTATAGGGCACACCACTAGAGTGGCTTTGATGTGGGTGCCAGGGACCCCAACTCAGGTTCTCACTCTTATGCTGTGAGTGCTCTAACTACAGAGACATCCCCAGCATGCAGCAGACGCTTTCTTTTCAACGTGATGATGGTTAGCATGGGAAAACCTTTGAGCAAAAGGTCAGATGAATACTATTTTTGGAGGCTCTCAGATGGTTATGACTGTATGAAGTGAGGAAATGACCGCCCTGAGGTATGGTTGAGGGGAAGGCCACATACTCTGCACCGCTTGCCCCCTTTCTTGTCCCTCTCTCCTGGTCTCCTCTTCCCACATGCTCTTTCCTTTCTCGACCCCCACCCCTCCTCTCAGTTTGGTCCACTACTGTCTCAGTATGGGCCTGCTAAGGCACCCCCTCCAGCTGCCCATGTGTTGGAGTTTAGGGGAGGGGGTGGGTAGAGCTGAGTACCGCCTTGGGACTGAGTGACCCTGGAAATCAGCACGCGCTTTGATGTGCTAATAGTTAAGTCATTTGTCCTGGGTTTCTTTTGGATCTGACAATACCCAATAGGAACAAACCAAAGAGAGAAGGAGCCATGAAATGGAGGCCGGGTTTGAGTCACCTTGCAATGGAAATTAAACAGAGAAATCGGCACCAAGCCACTTACACCACAGCATTATTGGACATTAACAACGGCCATAGTAACTGGAGCAGGAGAGTTGGGAAGGGCAGTGTTTGTGAGGGAGGAGCAGTTCTGAACAATTGGTAAAATTGTGGTCAAGGGAGAATTGCTCCTCAGAAAGAGGCCCAGGTCAGTCTTTCTCCATCAGGAGAGCGTCGCCCCTTTGATGCACAAATTGTGACTTGGTCAAACCCATCTTCTTCCACTTTGCTCTGAGTAAGACTCGGTGGGGGATGGTGTCAGATTGTTCCCTCCTTATTATGTCTTTGTCAGAAGTAGTTTTGCTGAAAGAATCTTCTCCCGATGCCCTCAGGGTCTGAGCCTTTCAGTCAGCTCAGTAAATTAGATTTTCTCTGTTCTTCAGGCTCCTAAGAATTAGACTGCAGGAGGAGCCAGGTGATGCTAATTGGGTCTTTAAAAGACTGAACAATTAATCATTCCATAACGCTTTAGGAACCTGTTTTTTCTGGGATGGTCAATAGGGCAGGATGCTTTGGGGGACACAGGGTCACCTTAGGACTGTGATCCCGCCACTGCAGCACCAGTAAACTAGAAGGAAAGACCAGATCAAAACTCAAAATTACAATGTTTTTGTTTGTTCTGTTGTTTTTGAGACAGTGTCTCAGATATTCCAAACTGGCTTTGAACTTGCTATGTGGCCAAGGATGACCTTGGACTTTGTCTTCTGTCTGTGTGGTTGGTGTGTGTGTGTAAGTGCATGCTTGCAGTGTGTGCAGATGTGCACATGTGAATGTGGAGGTGGAGGCTGACCTCAGGTGTCTTCCTTGACCACACGCCTCCTTATTCACCGAGGCAGGATCTCTTCTTTGAACTTGGAACACACTGATTTGGCTAGTCTAGGTTGTTCCAGGCAACCGCTACCTTCATTTTCAGGGAGCTAAAACTACAGGTAGACCAGCATGCCAGGCAGCTCGTGTGGGGGCACAGTCCTTCACTCACTCACTCCTTCATATATGCCTTCTGAAACAATCTCATGTATCCTCGGCTGGCCTTGAACTCACTATGGGGCTGAGTCACTGTGAACTTCTAATCTCTTGCCTTTTTCTCCACACAAGGGTAGACTGCAGACACACCACCACAGACAGTTTCATTCTGTGCTGGGAACTGAACCCAAGGCTTTGTGCATGCCAGGAAGGCACTGTGTCTACGGAGCTCCAGCTCCAGCCCAGTCTTGGACTTTGAATCCTACTGTTTCAACTTTCCTAATGCTAGGATTACAAGTGTAGTCCAAGTCTGGCTTCATCCCATGCTGGAAACTGAACCTAGAGCCTCTTGTTAGAGAAGTTTAGGGGAGGGGGTGGGTAGAGCTGAGTGGAGCCTTAGGACTGAGTGACCCTGGAGGTCAGGACATGCTTTGATGTGCTAACAGGCACCGCAGTTAAGTCATTTGTCCTGGGTTTCTTTTAGACCTGACTCTAGCAATTGAGCTATAACTTTAGCCCTCAAAGTGACAATGTTTTCTGATGATCTCTGCTGCTAATGTACAGGACACATCATAGAAATATCTGGAATTTTAGAGAGGGAATTAAGTCAGAGCCTACATACATCGTTTGTCTCGAATAATGCAAACACACCCTCCTGTTTTAACTTAGTAAATAATGTGAGGCACACTCAGACATTTATCGGGCACCTACTATATACGTGGCTGAGGTAGGCACTGAGGGCTCAGTGGCAGGAATCAGGTCAGATGATCATAAGGACATGGTCAAAAGTAACACACAGTCTCAGGGATGGAAGCATCCAGCTTCAAGGCAGAGAGACCTTACAACACAAGAGGCAACATTGCTCTTTCTGGGGCAGAGGACAAAAAATATAGGAGCTTTAAGTTCTTGAGAGTCTCTCTTCTACTGGGCTCAACACAGAACTGAAGAAATACTGGCTGATTCCACTCTATGACAGTCCTATGAGGTCACTGCCACCATGTCCAGTCTGTGAGCTGAGCCAACTGAGCTAGAGGAACAAAGCAACCTGCTCCAAGTCCCACAGTAAGGTGGGACAGACCCTGGTCAGCCTGGCTCATGATGGTTCTGCTATAATCAACAGCCTTGTTACCAGTGATGTACCCTAGCCCTAACCCTCAGCCACTCCTACCTGAGACAAAGCTTCCTGCTAAAATGATTAACATGGAGCAAATGAGCATGGGAACACCCCACTGGATTTTTGAAAAGCTTACTTTAAATGCTCAATACATAAATATAATGTATGTGTGTGCCTGTGTGTACCTGTGTGTGAAGGGCAGAGGTCAACATTACATACTGTACTTCAGGAGCTGTTGATGTTTTTACTTGTATTATGGGGTCTCTCAGGCCAGGAGCGCACCAATTTGTCTACGTTGACTGGACAGTGAGCTCCAGGGACCCTCCTTTTTCTCTTTAATGTGGATTCTGAGGAGCAAACGCCTGTCCTTGTGCCTGTCAGCTGAGGACTTTACCAACTGAAGTGTCTCCCAGCCCTATCTTCTATATTTAACAGAGTGGCTTTTAACTGAAGTGGAGAGAGCGGGAACTTGGGCTCTCTCAGGCTTTCGAAGGACACTATTTAGACCTAAGTACCACTCAGTTCCTTTGGCAATATTTACTTTTTCTTCCTTATTTACTTATTTGCTATCTGAGTAATCATGAAAATGTGGCAGTGCTGAACTAGAAGGTTCTCTGAGGAGCACATGATGCCCTGCGTTTCTGAATTGTTGCTAGTGTCCTCACTCTGGCCATTGCTGGTGCCTTGGTGTCTCCAGATCTTTGTATGCATGTCTGTGTGGCTTGTCCTTGTGGTGTGTGTGTGTGTGTGTGTGTGTGTGTGTGTGTGTGTGTGTGTGTGGTATGTGTGTATGTGTGTGCGTGTGGTGTGTGTGTGTGTGTGTGTGAGGTGTGTGTGTGTGTGTGTGTGGTGTGTATGTGGTATGTGTGTGTGTTTGTGTGTGGTGTGTGTGTGGTGTATGTGTGTGTGTGTGTGTGTGTGTGTGTGTGTGTGTGTGTGTGTATGGTGTACGTTCCTGCATTAGCACACATGTGTATGTGGATAACAGAGAAGATGTTGTATAAAGTGTTTCTTCCCATCTTTCTTGTCAGATATGGGGCTTGAACTTAGGTTATAGGACATGAATCATCTCATTGTCTCTGTGCATCTTATTTTCTGAGACAGAGTCTGAACAGAGACTGAACCTGCAGCTTAACAGTCAAGTTAGACTGGCTGCCCAGTAAGCTCTAGGGATTGGCCTGTCTCTGCCTCCCCAGCTCTGGGGTTACAGGTACACGCTTTCACGCCCAGCATCTCATCAAGGCATTGGACATCTGTATGCAGGCCTACATACCTCCTGGTAAGCATCTCACTGATTGAACCATCTCCCCAGTCCCGAGAGCTCTCTAGATGTAAGGACGTACCACTCTCCCCATTCATTCCGACTTGGAAGAGTACCGTGTTTATTACACCAGCAACTCCCAGGGGTCTACAGCCTTCTGAATCAGTTCTGCAGCCGGTGGCACCCAAATTGGTTTGAATCACAGATCTGCAAATATTTCTATCTTTAGCAATGAGGTGTTTCACCATCGCAGAAAGCCTATTATTTTATACATGCAGCAACATTTGCTGAAAAATGTATTTTACTTAGAGGAAATCAAATAAGTAAATAGTGGGGAAGATATGTAAATCAGCAGAACATAAACACGGAGCAGGATAAAAAGAATGTGCTGCATTGGAAGTATCAATTGGGTTGGTGCTGACGGAGCCTGTATGAACTGCTAACACTTACTTATTTGATACCAGACTGAATGATCTAAGAGTTCTCCGTGACTAGCATGGAGACTTACTTGAATTCACTGGCTGTGTTCTCCAACATCATCAAAGTGATTTAAAAAAAATCTCGAACTGAGGGGGCAGCGGAGCTGCACTTTTGATAGACAGCAGACCTGTATGTTCATTCCCATGACATACACTGAAGGTAAGAGAGGAGGAGAAGCTCTCAGTGGCCTACAACAGGTAATTATCAGTGTATTCCTACGTGCCTTCAGCCAACACCTCAGTATGTACTCGTTGGGGTTGGGCACCTGTTGGTAAGGTAGGCACCCAGAATGCAAACATTTATGCTAAGGGACTTCTGAGAAGGAAGGTCTGAATGGTGGCCTTCTCCCTTCCAGTGTGGTTGGTATTATAAGGAGTATAGGCCAGGACAAACTGGGAGGCACCTGTGACTGAATGTCAGGAGACCAGGAGGAGCCCTCGGGTGACACCAGCAGGGGACACAAGCTGCACCACAGAGGCAGTAGGAGGCTGAGGACAGGGCAGGACTGAGAGAGCTCAGGGGTCTCAGGGCACCAGTGCTGACAGGAAGGGTTGAGGAGACCCTGGCTGCCCAAAGCCAAATAGGCCCAAGGCTACTCTTAAGGTCTACACTGGGCTTCTGGTTCATCGTGGCTAATGAGGGTGACTTTGCTCCCCAGGGATGACCAGGGTCTGAGGAGAATCAGTCATACTGGAGGGATAAATAGGAGGTAGAAAGGAACTGTTTCTGTTTCAGTCTCAGAGTGTATACTAGGGCTTTCTGGACTGGGTGCTACACATCAAGTTCCTCTCCCGTGTGTGTGTGTGTGTGTGTGTGTGCGTGTGTGTAAGATAGAGGTTCACATCAGCTATCTCCCTCCATCACTCTTTACTTCATTATTTGAGACAGCATCTATTACTTAACCTGTACTAACCAATTCTGATAAACTGCCTGGCCAGAAAGCCTTAGAGATCCACTTGTCTGTGCTTTCCTAGTACTGGGACTATAGGTATTCTTTGTACCCCGCTTTAATATTGTTGCTACACTCCAAACTCAGTGTATGCACGCATGTCAAGTGTTCTACCCATGGAGCCACATCCCAACCCCATCATTAGACTTTTATTGTTTTATCTTTTATTTACGTGTGTGTGCCTTATGTGCATGGGTGCTGGTGGAAGTCAGAAAAGTGTGTCAGATCCCCTGGAGCTGGAGTTACAGGCAGTCATGAGATCCCAATGTAGGGGCTAAGATAAGAACTCAAGTTGTCCGCAAGAACTGCAAGTGCTTTTCACTGCTGAGCCATCTCTCCAGCATAGCCGGTCATCAACCTTTTAAATTCCTCTAATTTGGAGAGCTTGCATTTGCTCATTTTTGAGTGCATGGGACACACAGAAGGCCTGGCTTAGCTCTCTGCAGGTGCTTTCTTCATCCTTAATCCTTTGGGCAGGCACTGGGGACAAATGAGACTCGCTGGACGCAAAGTGTCCCAATGCTATTTTTAGGGGATGCTTTCTGTGTTTAGAATCCGTCCTGCATCAAGGTGGGCAGAGCTGTAAGAAAAGCCTCTCGCGGTTGTCTTCTGATGGCCCAGCATGCCCTGCAGTGGATGGGATGGATGGGCAGATGGCATCAGACACCAGATCTGTCTTAGCAACTGTGAGGCTTCGATTCTTTGCAGGTTGTATTTTCTATTTCTGTGCTCAGGGATTGTCTGGGAGGGCACATAGCTTTATAAAGCAAGTAAATACATATCAAAAAGTGAACATTGGCAGCAGGCCTTTCAGCTTCCTGCTCTGTGAGCAGAGAGGAGCCTAGGATCTAGATGGGTCCCCTCTCTCAGTGGCTCACACTTGAGCCCAGGACCCACAGAGAGGTCTAGGTCTGAAGTAATGGGACAGCTCTCTTAAAGACAGTGAAAGATGCAATGGGAGGTATCATCTGGGCTGATTTCACTTGGAGGCCTAGTTGGTGACTTGGCTCTGGACTTTTGGGTATGGTGACCTGACACTGTCACCACTCAGAAACTCTGATGGGCAATCACATGGAACTCATCCCCACATAATGGCAATGAGGTGGACAGCATTCATGACAGGTGTCTGTGCAGAGACATGAAGGACACGTGGGGATGATGACATACGAGCACACATCTATGTAAGAATGACACAGTTTGATTTTGAAAGCCAAACAAAGAATTGGGCCATAGGGTGTGGGGAGAGGTGAAGGCAGGGTGGGGAGAGAGGGGGGAGAGGGGGAGGGAGGGAGAGGGAGGGAGGGAGAGAGAGAGAGAGAGAGAGAGAGAGAGAGAGAGAGAGAGAGAGAGAGATGGATGGAGGGAGGAAGAAAGGAAGGAAGGAAGAAAGGAAGGAAGGAAGAAAGGAAGGAAGGAAGAAAGGAAGGAAGGAAGGAAGGAAGGAAGGACAGACTGGGGCCATAGCCAGTTGGTAAAGTGCTTGTCTTGAAACCATGAAGACATGAGTTTGATCCCCAAACCCAAAAAACAATGTTATGTATTGTGGCACATGCTTGCAATATTGGGGAAGTAGAAGCAGGCAGGTTTCTGGGGTTCCCTGGCCAGTCAGAAAAGCCATACCAGACGGTTCCAGGTAAAAAAATAAGAGACCCTGTTTCAAACAAACGAGGTGTCCAGCTCCTGAGAAATGATATCTGAGGCTGACCTCTGGCCTCCACACCACCCAGCCCTATTCCCAACATATGTACATACACCTCTCCAAACATGGACACACACGGGTAAAAAGAAAAGATCTTGCTATCACACACAGCTGAATGGTGGCTGATCGCATGGGCTAAGTGTGGTCATGTGGGAGTCTGGAGACAGGAGAGGCTTGGTACTCACATCACTTCCAGCCGTGCCGTTCGGGAGTCGTTCCCTCCCTCTGATACAATTTCACAGGTGTAGTCTCCTATGTCCCCTGACCACGTCTGGCTAATGACAAGCGACCCGTCCTTCTCCACCACGATTCTGGAGCTGCTGGATGGTGTGATGACCACATTGTCCTTTCTCCAAACGTAGCTGTGGGCCAAGCAGAGGGTTGGCACAAACCCCACAGAACAGGATCCCCACCCTTCCCTGATGGCGAGGCACAAGAAGTTGTATGGACAGCAGAGTAAAACTGGGGCTGTTTATGGTAAGTGGGACCAGGCAGATGTCTCAGATAATTTGTAAAAGCTGACGGTGCTTTGCTAACTAAAGGTGGACAGTGATGGCGGAGGGAGAATTTAGCTGGTGTTTGCCTGTCATTTAAAAAGACCTGAGATTAATTCCCAGAATCCACACGAAAAGTCTGGAGATGGTGCCACACACCACTAACATCAACACTGGGGGGCAAAACTAGGTAGATCCCAGGGGTGGCTGTTGCTCCAGGTTAGCCTAGCCAATGATCTCCCGGTTAAGTGAAAGACCCAGTCTGAAAACAAGGTGGAGGAGCAGGATCACGGTATAACCTGCTTCCTGAATAAGCATTAAGACTGGAATCTAGCACTCCAGCTCCACATAAAAGCCAAGTGGGTATGGCAGTCCACCCGCCCATAATCCAGGCACTCAGGAAAAGAAGGGATCCTCAGAGCAAGCTGGGTGGTAGACTAGCTACATTTGGTTTAGCAAGAGACCTTGTCTCTCTAGAAATGAAGTGGAGATCCTCTGACCTACCCAAACATGTGCAAGTAGGTGTACATGCACCTGTACATGTATATGCCTATGCACATGGGAATACATGTACACAAGTGCTTGCACACATACATATACACTGTATACATAGATGTAGCACCCCAAACACAACCACATAGAACAAACAAAATCCTCAGATAGGACAGTGAATATCTGAGCGTGTGTCTGGGAGACAGGGACTCCTGTGGTCAGAGGCAGACCTGTCACTTACTGAACTGAACCCACCTAGCTCTCCTGTGTCAGCAATGCTTAAGGCCCCTCGGGAGGCACCCCTATCTCCTGAGCAAAGTCCAGTGCATCTCATAGCTGCTACAGGCCCACCACACTGGCAGGCTGTCTCTGATGCTACCTTTCTTCCTCCTTTAATCTTTATGGGCATTTTGGCACAGTTTTCTTTTCCCATATAGACTCCATTAAGAGCCTGTGCAGTACCAAATGTCCCTGGGCGAGGCCCCAGTGATGTCTGGATTGATGAAAGTTCTGGTTCTTTATGAGAAGAATTCGATCACGTTTTCAAAATGGGCTGGTCCTTGCTGCCCTGCATATTCCCAGCACAAATGTTCATGAATTAGTCACAGGAGGACACCCCGAAACACAAGAGACAGCTGAGTCCCTTTGAAGAGAAAGAATGGACTGCCCTGGATATCCTGGGTCCCTCTATAGCTGGGACAGCCGAAGTCCCTCACAGAAAGGTGGTCTCTTCCACCACATGTGGTGCTGCAAAGGGACCATCCAAGTGGATGCCCCTGAGCTCTTCCAGCATTTGTTTTTTTTAAACACCATGTCCTGTTGCTGTCACAATGACTGGACTCTTCTCTAGGCATGAACGAGATCTCTGGGCAGGCCTCCCAGGATTCCCTCGGTACCTTTAACATTTTGTTTCCCATTTGTTCCTTTGGTTCTTGCATTTACTGGAATACAGTGGTATTCCAGCCCTGGAGACTCTGGAGGGTCAGGAGGGGAGGGAGAAGAGGATGCACTGAAGGGGTGGGAGAGGGGCAGGGATCTGAACCCAGGCCCCAGTGCAGGCTTAAAGAGCCACCCCTTCTGCTCAGTGTGAACTCTGATTCCATCCTTGTGGCTCTGGGGTGACAATGCTGTGTGATATATCTCTCTCCCTTTCTCCTGAAAAGTTACAACTCTCCTGCCCCTTGAGCCGGGGCTCACTGCTGAGGCCACCTGTCTGCTGCCAGGCCCTGGCTTTCCTGAAGTGACCTGGCTTTGGACTTTGTTTTGGTTTTTAGACAGGGTCCCACCATGTAGGCCTGGAACTTGCTATGTAGAACAGGCTGGCTTCCAACTCACAGACTCCCCTGCCTCTGCCTCCCCAGTACTGGGATTAAAGGTGTGTGCCACCATGCCCACCTTGCTCTTGTTTTTGTTTTGAGACAATGATTCCTGTCCTGAATCATTATGTGTCTGAGGACAACTTTCCCTTTCTTCCCTTCCTGTTTCCACCTCTGGTGGGCTAGGATTACAGGTGTGTGCATGTTCGTGTGTATGTGTGTGTGTGTGTGTGTGTATGTGTGTATGTGCCTAGTGTATGCAGTGCTGGGGATGAAACCCAGGGCTTCATGCGTGCTAGTGAGCACTCTATCACTGAGCCACATACCCAGCCCACGTGCCACAATTCTCCCCAGTAGCTTCCAGTCTGCATGATATCCTACTTGGCATTTGGAGACTCTCCGAGTCTCCTGGCTCCCTCTTCTGCCTGTGTTTCCCTCTTCTGCCTGTGTTTCCCTTTTACTGCCTTTGCCGCCTGCATGCCTTCCTTCTCCCTGCTACGCAGGCGAGAAAACCCCTCCTGAGCATTGCAGAGCTTCCATGTCAACACCACTGAAATCCTAGTCCATCCCTCTGGATTTTGTCTCATTAAGCATCAGCCCCTGACAAGTGCGTTTTACAGACAGTGTATTAACCTTGGCAGGAAAATCACAGGAAGCTGTATTGAAGCCACAGAGTGGAGCATAGCCTACTGTAAATAATACATAAGTTTGGACCGGAAGACAGATTCCTGTGATTAATGATGGCACTCGACACTGGGAGACGCCATCATCAAAAGTCTGCTGCTAAAATCAAAGACCCCCCAAACTCTCCCTTCTTCTGGACTTTCCCCCCATTAACCCAAGGGATCTTAACCAGTCCTAAAGAATGAGAACAGTGTGAGCAACCGGAGAGAGGTCCGAGGGTCGTGGGTAGCTCCGCAGCACAGGGTGGCTGTTGTCCCCTTAATCACTACGCGGTCCTCTGGTGGGTGAACGATGGACGTTCGATCTGAAACGACACAAGTCATAGCCAGATGATGTCAGCAGTGTGGGAGCCTGTGCCCTCCGGGATAATGAACTGGTCATCTGACATCAAAACCTCCACATTTTCTCTCATCTTGGCAAAAAACGGGTGTAAATGGAAGCACTCAGTGGTGCTCAGGGAATGGAGGACAAGCCTTTCTGTGTGGCAGCAGAGTCAGTTAAGCTTCTGAGTCATCCTGGTTTCCGAACTCCCCAGAACACAGAGACAGGCCGTGTGCGATGCTTAGAGTCTGGACTCTCTGGAGTGTCTCTCTGTATGTTTTGAGGACCATCTCAGGGCTTGGTCCTCTGAAACTGTCTATCTTGTGTTTCTGATGGGCTCTCTCACTGCCATGGTACTCACCAAGTAGTCTTGCTGGTGAGCGAGCTCCCAGTATTTGCCTGCCTCTCAGTCCCTGATCCTAGGAGGATAGACGGGGCCATCACTCCCAGCTCTTCTATGTGGGTCTAGGGATCAATCAATCTCAGGCCCTCAAGCAAGGTAAGCACTGGACTCTCTGAGCTGTCTCTCCAGCCTAAAGTTTGGACTCTTAAAGCAGGAATAGAGGTGGAGGCTGAGACAGGAGGATCACAAACTCAAGGCCAGCTTGGGCTATGAAATAAGTTCATGCCCTGCAAACTACAGGCTAAGTTTAAGAGCAGCCTAGGAAACATGAGGCCCTATTTCAACAGAAAAGGTAAGAAGAAGGCTGGGGATGTGGCTCGGTGGTGGAATCCCTGGGTTTAATCCTTGTAAATAAACACATAAGTAGCAGATAAATAAAATCTATATTCTTTCCCAAGATGATTATTGTCTTAAAATTTTCTAGTGCCCACACAGTATTGCATTCTATGACTTTAGAAGTTGCTTTTTCCCCCTACAACTTTATTTTAAAAAGAAAGAGATACATGTACAGATTTTAAAAAGCATTTTGGCATAAAGCTATATGAATATATTCTTGTCAGTACTTGATTCTTTTAAAGGCTTGATAGTATGCATTGAAATCTCACTAGTTATCATAAGCATAAAGTAAATGTAGGACAGAACGTAACATGGAAGCAGTCAAAGTTTTCTTGGTGTGTATAGATTTAACATAATGATTTTTGAGTACCAAAAATTGCCATCAGGCTATATTCTTAGCTCCTGAATTATTAATGATTTAAGGTCCAGGAGTACTACACTCTGAGAGGGTACTATACACTTTTTTTTTTTCTAAGAAGGACTGAGGCTTTCACTTTGTGGCCTTTGGTTTTTTGTTTTGTTTTGTTTTGTTTTTTCATATGGCCTGTGAGTTGTTTCTGTGGTATTCAGAGCTTTCTAGGGTTAGTATCCAGTTATCAGTGACTGCATATTATGTCTGTTCTTTTGTGACTAAGTTACCTCACTCAGGATGATATTCTCTAGATGCATCCATTTTTCTAGGAATTTCATAAAGTCATTGTTTCTGATAGCTGAGTAATACTCCATTGTGTGAATATACCACAATTTTTGTATCCATTCATCTACTGAAGGACATCTGGGTTCTTTCCAGCTTCTGGCTACTATAAATAGGGCTGCTATGAACATTGTGGTACATGTGTCTTTATTGTATGTTAGAGCATTTTTGGGGTATATGCCCAGAAGTAGAATAGCTGGGTCTTCAGGTAGGACTATAACCAATTTTCTGAGGAACCGCCAGACTGATTTCCAGAGTGGTTGTACCAGCTTACAACCCCACCAACAGTGGAGGAGAAGTCGCTTTTATTTGTGCTGACTGATTTTATCGAAAGAGCAAACCTGTGATGGTTATCATCAATCCTAATTCTTGAGAGGGAGCATGGAGGCCCACTGCGAGCTGCTCAGAACCACACTGCTGGTGAGAGACAGAACCTACTGGCCGCCCCATATCTGAGGACCCCCCACAAGGGCTACTGCAGATGGCAGTGTCCCCACAGTCAGCCACACACCAGCCAGGGGCCATTGCTCTAGCACCACACAGAGGACTCAAACTTGAAAGTCCCAGGGCTTCACTTGAGGCCAGCTAATGGCTTGACAGCTGCGTTTCAGGAAACGTTGGTAGCCTTACAGTCTTTGCCTATGAGACTATTGTGACTATTCTGAACAGCTAGACTGAGAAGCCTGGGTAAGTCTGCTGGGCACGGAGCTACCGTAGTGTCACTTAGCATGGTCCGAACATCGATCCCCAACAGATCCACAGAAGTTTCTGGAACATGATCTATGGAGAGTCAGACCTCAGACCTGCTTGACACAAGCACCTCTAAACACAACAAAGCCTGCTTTCAGTACTTCACCAATATCATAGGAATTTAAATAAGCTTTTTAAAAAGCCTCTTGCGGTTTTGAGAATACCGAATAAAACATTTTTAAAGGGTTATCTGAGACGAGAAAGATGTCTCAGTGGTTAAGCATGCATATTGCTGCCCGTAATCCTAGCTTGGGAGAATTGAAAGCCCTCTTCTGCAGACACCTACACTCTTGTACCTCTACCCCACCCCCAGGCATACACATAATTGAAAAAAATCTCAAAAATTTCATGAGAAGGGTCATTTATCAAAATGTACAGTGATGGTATGAGGGAATATGCAAGGTATGAGCAGAAGTGGTGTGTGTGTGTGTGTGTGTGTGTGTGTGTGTGTGTGTGTGTGTGTGTGTGTTTGTGTCTTTAGAACCAACTGCAACTTCACATACTATTGGAGTGCGTTTGAACTTTCTCTTTCACCAGAGACCCTTACAGAGATTGTAAGTGTGTGCCGGCTCCTTCCGTTTGAAGAATGAGCGGTTAGTAAGGCGGACTGGAGTAAGCAGAAGAAAGAGGAGCACTTACACACTAGAGGCAGGGGACGTTTGGTGTTTGGATGGTCACGTTACAGAAAGCAATTCTTTCTGCACTTCAAGAACAAGCGACCTACAGCTGGGACTGGCAAAAGCTGGCGGAACAAAGGATGCTCCCACTGTGTGCTTCTACTATACAAGAAACATCCCTGTGTAATGTAGTCACACACCATTGTATAGAAAAAAAGCTTTTGTTGTGTGTGCACACGTGTTCGTGTGTGTGTGTGTGTGTGTGTGTGTGTGTGAGCGCACACACACGCACACACACATTTTATTTTGTTTTACTTCAGGAGACAGTCTCTTGCTCTACCTGGAGATGTGCCCAGGGACGTTACAATCTGGGGTTCCAAGAGTATACCTAATGTTATGTGTGTGCTGAGGATCAAACTCATAATTGCATACCAAGTATCTTATTGATAGAGCAATCTCCTTGGTCTTCTAAATACTTTCTTTAGGATATCAATGATTAATTCAATTTTCATATAAAATTAATCAAAACATTACTTTAGCTATTCCAGCAAACCGGGTATAGTAAGTCTACTGATTTTAAAAAGTCGATCTGTTACAGCTCTTGAATTAGCCCAGTGAATCTCTGGATACGTCTCCTAATTATTCTTTCAGAAACAGAAATTTTAATTACTCAACAGATTTCTATAAATTAGTTGTAAAAACAGTCACTTTCTTTGGACTAGGTGAGAAAAATCTAAGGGGTCACTGATATCCCTGGGACACAGCTGATGCAGAGAGAAGAGGAGGTTCACAGTAGGTTCTCAGAGAACGGTCCTTACTCCACACGGTGAGCATGGCAGATGCGTTCACAGAGGCCTCCGTGTTGGCTGCATAGCAGGTGTAGTTGCCGGCATCCTGGATGAAGACGGGGGCTATCCTCAGCCCCCCAGATTCCAGCAGCATGAACCTAGGAATCCGGACAGAGCCACTGGCCAGAATGAGGTCCCCTAGAGAGGAGAGGAGCATTAGAGGTACAGCCTCTGGCAGGGAAGGCGATGGAGGGAGTGGCTGGAAGAACGCAAAGGGAGTATCCTGGGTACAACACGCCTGGAGAGGTATTCCTTCCCATCAGCGCCGAGCCCCATGAACACAGGAACATGCTAGCTGCCTGGCACTGAGAGATTCTGTTCAACAGACTCTCATCTTGCCTTTGGGTGTTTGTTTCAGGAACCCCAGCAAGCAGACAGCCCTTGGTGAGGGCATATGTAGAGGACAACCATATGTATACAGTTATTACTACCTTTTAACTCCCATTGACTTCGCTTTATCAAAAAAGATAGTATGTGTGTAGGGCAGTACGTCTCAACCTTCCTAATGCTGTGACCCTTTAAAACAGTTATCGTGACCCCCCAACCATAACATTCTTTTGTTGCTACTTCATCACTGTAATTTTGCTACTGTTATAAACCATAATGTAAAGATCTGTGTTTTATGTTGGCTCTAAGCCCTTATAAAAGAATCATTTGATTACCCAGATGGGTTGCGACCCACAGGTTGAGAACCTCCGGTGTGCAGGCTGTTTGTGTGTGTGTAGATGCACATGTGTGCATGCACAGGTTCACATGTAAAGGTGAGCATATATGTAGAGGCTGTCCTTTTTTTATTTTTTGAGACAAGGTCTACGGCTGAGACCTGGAGCTCACAGGCTGGGCTGGACTGTGCGGCCGTCAAGCCCCCAGGATCTCCTGTCTCTGCTTCGCCTGTTCCAGGATGTCAGGCTCACAGCTCTGCGCAGGTACACCGTGTACACAGGGGCGCTGGGACCAAACTCATGCCTCAAACACTTTACTGACTGCAGCGTTTCTCTAGTATCCGCATTTTGTAGAAGCCTGGGGTCACCTGTCTGACACCGCACCCTGGGATTTAGTTCCTGTCAGAGGTGTTTAATAAATGTTACTCAGTCTTCCCTGAGTGACCAAGAAGGAAACAAATGCAGACAGCATTCTAGTGTTTTCCACAGCAGGCATGCCTCTGCAGAGCCACCTGCCTCTCTTCCATGTGATGGCGGGCTTGGGAGCCCCGGACACCTCACACCTCAGGACAGCTGTCATCCCGTCGGTAACCGTGGTGTCCACTGGACGCTGGGTGAAGGCAGGAGCAATATCTGTGGGGGAGGGGAGGTAACAGTGAGCTGTGGCCCTGCCTGTGAGAAGCCTGCCTGGAACTCACACAGAACTGCAGGACCGGAGGGAAGGATTACTATGTCCAAACCAGTAGTCGCCCTGGGGTGGCTCCAGCTCTCTTATTCCCCTGTCATTGTTTGGTGTTTACAGGGAAGTGAAGTCCTGTGTAAGTTCCAGGGGTCCAGGAAGCATTCATCTACAGAAACCAGCCGTCTTTTCCTTTAGGCGACAGACTGTGTCGACTACAGGGTGACACGTCTACACTTCTCAGGAACATTCTGGACGCTGAAATACATGTTTAAGGACTCCTGTTCCATGCTGTGGCTTCTTTTTATTCATGGGGACAGGCAGGCAGTGTGAGGGCTGCGCAATCCTTCGTAAAAGAAATTCAGCAAGGGCATGCTGGGATAAAATAACCAGTTTCCCAGACCAGGCACATGGCAGTACCACCTGCTCTTTCCTACATGACAGGAGAAGTGGTTTTGGTGGTGGTCCAGATACTCCACACCCTCCCTCCATGCACAGGCTGTGCGTTCTGTGCTATGTAGCTGTGACATAGCCCATGCCCCTTAAAGTCTACCAGACCCTCAAAGAAAACAAACAACCACAGAAACACCCCCAAACTATCTGGTTATCTCTGCCTCAGGACACCCTGGCCATAGCTGGAAGGTCTGTTTTAAGTAATTCTGATGGATGCAAAAATTCAGTGTCTTTCGTCAAAAACCCGGTATTATTTCTACTGCTCAGAGCAAGATTGGCCTCCAGTGTTCTGATGTGGAGAACAACTGTAACTCCTGAGAAGCAGGTCAAGGACAGTGGCCATCTCGTCACACACTACAGGGAGCCACCAGGGCCATGCACACACACACACACACACACACACACACACACACACACACGGCCACACTCCCCAGTTGCCCTCACATCTGCAGTATCAACACTTTGCTCTAAAAGGGCAAACTTGAAAGGTGCAATTCTGTAACCGCTAAATTCCATTTCATTTCAGAAGAACAATGTTACAGCCGTGGGAGGTTAGAAAGCGCCGGCAGATACAGTGAGAACCTGTACTTTTATTTTAGTTTTTCAAAGACAGGGTGCCATGGTATTTCTGCTAATGGGAGAATAAAAGAAGCCCACAAAAGAACTATAATTGTTCAATAAAACTAAACTAGAGAATGAAATTTTTTAATGGAGAGAAAAAGATCAAAAGGAAAAGATTAGTAGTACACTATATACTCAATTGTCTTTCTAATTCTGTCCAGAGGGGGAGAAAATGGAAATATTTTTCTACTTGTCTAAAAAGGGAGGGTTTTTTTTTTTTTTTTTTTTTTTTTTTTTGGGAACTCGGCTTCAAAGAGCAGGGCTCGCAGGTGTGCCCAGGGAAAACTCTCCTAAGCTCTCCAATCATCACAGGTTCTTTCACGTCAGGAGCTGATGAGATGCTACCCCCCCTGTGTTTAGAGAGCTGGCCAGACTGTTACTTACTGGTCACATCCAGGTAGGTGTGAGTCTGGGTCTCCCCTCCTTCATTACTGGCAAAGCACTGGAAGATTCCGGAGTCTTCTGGACTCAACTTCTGAATGTGCAGGCCTCCGCTGGGGAGAACCCTATACCTGGGGTTCTGGAGCTTGCTGAGGGGGACAGCATCTTTGTACCACTGGAGGGTGGGAAGAGGAACCCCTGGGTAGAGACAGAGAGAAACACTGCACTCCAGGAGGTCTCTGTAGGCAGGTAAAGACTAAATGTCTCCCAAGGCCATCTTCTGGTGGTACATCCCATCTGTTGGGGACATGTCTCTCATCTTACATGAAGATACCCACACTGAGAGGTCTGAACTGGAAGAAGGAATAAGCAAGGGCCAGGAATCCTCCTCACTCTCATCTTAGGGCCCTAGGTTTCCACTCATTTAGAAAGATTTCAACTGTTACTTCCCTTGAATTCAGGACAGGATTGATGTCTCTGGTTCTGTCCCTGCTTGGAAGGCTGGTCATTGGGAGCTTCTAGATTGGGTTGACTCACCCTTGATGTGGGTGGGCCCTTCACTGAACACAAATAAGGAAGTGAGCTGAGCGCCAGCATCCCCCTCTCTCCACGCCCCGACTGTGGAGGTGAGAACTTGTAAGATGGACACTGAGAAACTTACTTTGTTCCTAAGACCCTTATGACAACAGGAAGTGGGGGGGGGGGTGCAGCAAGCTCCTGTACCTGTCCCCCAAGAGTTGAATAAGCTGACAGCATGGCAGGGTACTGGACTAGAAGGACTAGAGGACCAGACAGGCTCAGAACCCAGGTTCCTTTCATGTTTGTTTCTCAGTGAGAAACAAGGCTTGGCTTCCCTGGTGGGCATTGGGACAGGCTTACATAACCTAGGTGGTGTAGAGAAAAGACTGTCTGCAGCCTAAGCAGCAGGTGTGGACTTCTGAAACCCTTCTCCGCCATGGCAGTAGTCAGTTCGCATAGCCCAGGACTGATGGACAACAGCATTTTAATGCCTGGCCAACCCAGTCTTGAGTAGGGAACATTTAGGATTCCCACTCAAACCTTCAGGGCTAGGGGAAAACAGCTTCCTGGGGGAATATCTTTGACCTTCCTGAAGTCCAAGAGGACCACACCCACCCATAAATCAAGATCTAGGTGTGCAAGAGGCTCCACAGAGAACCAGCCCAAACCCATATGACATAACAAACTCCAGAAATGCCATGGGCATGGGAACCTGAGGAGATACCAAGAGTTCTGGAGTTTAGGTGCCTTTGTTCTCAGTTTCCTTAGATAAAAATTATTATTTTTTTTGTTGGTTCTGAGACAAATCTTGCTACACAGCCCGGTTGGCCCTTTTGCTTCTGCCTCCTAAGTGCTGGGATTACAGGCACATGCCTCCAGGCCTGGCTTTATAAGATGAATTAAAGTTTTAAAGAGCACATTTTGCCACGATTCTACAAGGTTCACTCAGGCCCCTGACTCAGTCTCAGTGTATGTGGGTGTAGACGGCCCATTAGAATGAACGGAGCTAATGTCGGGAGCATTTCCAGATGATGCGTTCCCGGGCAGTCCTTTCCCTTAATTACGTTTCCTGTCACCTCTCATTAAATCAGGACAACTTTTTAAAATCCATTTCAAGGTAAAAGCATATGCAATTCATGTAAAACCTCATAATGGCGATTACATGATGTAGCTCTCACAGGGCACCCCTCCCCCTCCCGTGTGGTTTGTCTCAGTGCCAGAGCTAAGGGAAAACCGGAAAGCACACGGCGGCAGAGCAGTGTGGGGAAGACCTGTTCAATACACATTTGCAAGTCTGTGCTTAACAGCTTACCCTGCAGGAATTAGGTGGAGAGCCTTCTCCTGTCAGAGGAGAACGTTGGGATTGTTATTTATTGAAAAATAATAATTACTCCATGGGATGGTGGGAGTGTTTCCATTAGGGGTAATTTCATGTCAAGTGGGAACCCTAACCCTCGCAGACGTGGTGTGTGTGGTAGAGAACACATTCAGTTCTAAAATACAAACTTTATGTAGATTCTCATACTCAGAGCTACACTTCAGAGGTGGCTGCACTAGCAGCAAGGGGACATGGCCACCACAGTATGAAGTGTCTCCTCCCAGAAACTGCTCCATTCCTCTCCCATCCTGCTCTATGACTGCATTAAAAGAGCTGAGGCTGAGGAGAACAGAAACACAGCATGCTTAGAGAGTGACCATGATGGGGTGACCAGGAATGGAGACCAGAGTCCACACGTTCTCTGGCAAATGTAAATGTCGGATGTAGGTCACTGAAAGGGACTTCTGGTCAGAGGTGACTGCATTTGCCAATAGCTATTAGGAGCCCCACAGTTCCCATTTCAGAACTAAAGGGTGGGCTTGGTTGAATATAGGGAGGTAGTTATACTCTTAGCCCCAGACACTGGGGCGCATCTAAGTGTCATGGCAGGGGCATGCTGGGCTGCATTGCTGAACGGTCCCGGTATTTGGTGAACAACTTCTACATTCAAGATGTTTGGTGGTAATTTCCCAGTGTGTAACTTGTTTCATTGTGGAGTCTCTGAGCATAATACTTAACCATGCTTTCTCTATCGAATGGTGGGTAGAGAGATGGTAGTGTGAGAAATATGTCAGTCTGGTCCCTTTTTCAGTATGAGGTGCCTTCAAGGCTCAGCAGAGAGCCAGAGACAAGCAGGAGGCACTGGTCCTGTCTTCCCTAGCTCACTGCTGCTAGCTGCTTGTCCAGGTTTCCCCAGTCGTCCTAGGGTAGAGGAGTCCCAGGCAGTCCGCCATAGCTCAGAAAAGGAGGGAGTCTCCGGCCCCAGGACAGCCTTTAGATAAAAGCATTTTATCCTGAACAATTGGATGGGGAATTTAGGACTCTATTTCTGTCTGCCTTTTCTATAGGCCGATGCCAGGCTTAGCAAGGTCGTAAAATAAACTGCTTCACTTTTGCTACTCGGGATCCCCAATACTCTCACGAAGTGGGGTCATTGTTTCTCACAAAAGCAAAGCTTCCCTTCCTGTTTAGTGAGAGGAAGAAAACCATTTTTATGGTGCCAGATCTAAACAGACAGGAAAAGAGCCTTTTCATCTATGCAGGTCTTCAGAAGGGATTGCCTTGTAAAGCCCCTGGTGTGTGTGTGTGTGTGTGTGTGTGTGTGTGTGTGTGTGTATGAAGTTCATGGACAGGGTAACAGGTACAGGGAGCCACAGGGAGGCAAGCACAGTGCCTTGAAGAGCTCGAGAGCTGCCCCAGAGCTAAAAGGGCAGAAAGGAGGAAAGGTTCCTGTTCAGAGTCATGAGTAATGGGGCCCGGATATACTTGGTTGGCACAGTGCCTGCCAAGCATGTACAAGACCCAAGTTCTATTCTCAGTGCTGGATAAACCGTGTGTGGCGGCTCACGCCCATAATCCAAGCACTCAGAGGTGGATGCAGGCAGCTCAAGTGAATGCTCAAGGTCAGTCTTGGCTGCATCGCAAGTTTGAGGCCTGCCTGGGTTCTATGAGATCCTGTCTGTAAACGTTAATTATTTAATTAACTAATTAATAATAAAAGAACTCTCCTTTTCTTAAAAAATGGATGGGTGGATGTGGTCCCCAGTCCTTATCATCTTGGGGATGAAGATGGGTGTCCTTAGAGCCATGCTCTTAGGCTCATACACTCTGAGGAACCCAGACCCTGAGGGGAGTCACAGGGTCTTCCGAGTCCTCTGTCTCTAGGGCAGACAAGGGGAAAGAGCTTCCTTCACTTCTTGAGGGTAAGAAGACATTACATGTTGCCACCCCAGAACGTGCTACAGACAAACAAGGATCTTCACAGTGGTGACTTCTTTCAGCAAGGTCACAGGCTGGGCATTGAGTGTCTAGTATTTCCAAATTTCATGCTCCCTGTCCCACTAGAAGGACTTAAAGGTGGCTCTGGATAGTCACGGACATTGACCATGGGTCCCCATCCGGGACTGCCCATACTCACCCATGGCTTGACACGGGATGTCCACGGTCTCTTCCACTTCCCCTAAAATCCGGCTCTCTGGCTCAGTAGTGAAATATGGTGGCTCTTCAAACAAGGAGAAGAAAACAACTCGTAAGTAAAGGTATGGTTGTGTCCTGAATGTGAAATGTCCTCTCTAGGTTCATGAGCATGTGTGTACTCCTGGCTCCCAGATGGCGGCACTGTGGCTGAGAGCTGTGAAACTTTTTGGGGGGCCTGCTGGAGGAAGTGATGCAGTGCAGAACACACAACCTTCCGCTGCTGCCACTGTGGCTTTCCCACCAAAATGGACCTCAGACTGCTGGAACTTTGGGCGACATAAACCCTTTCTCCCTTCACTCGTTTCTGTCTGAGGTTTTAATCACAGAAGTGAGAAATTAAGTAACACAAGAAGGATGTCAAGGACCACCATATTCCCTTCCTCCTCCTCCTCTTCCTCCTCCTCTTCCTTCTTCTTCTTCTTCTTCTTCTTCTTCTTCTTCTTCTTCTTCTTCTTCTTCTTCTTCTTCCCCCCCCCCCTCTCTCTCTCTCTCTCTCTCTCTCTCTCTCTCTCTCTACCCCCCCCCGTGGTATTTGTGTGTGTGTGTGTGTGTGTGTGTGTGTGTGTGTGTATGTATGCACATGTCGGTGTGGTTGTGTGTGTATGTCTCTGTGTGTCTGTGTATGTGTTTGTGTGTGGAGGGCATAGGTCCAGGTCAATGTCTTCAATCTTCACTTTATTTTTATTTTTTGAGACAGAATCTATCATGGAATCTGAAGCTCAGCAATTTGGCTAGACTGGAAGCCTCCTGTCTCACCCCCTCTACTCTAGGACCAAGATTACTGATTGCCTGGCTTTTTATCTGAGTGATGGGGGCCTGAACTCAGGTCCCATGTATGTGTAGCAACTACTTTATTGACTGAGCCATCTTCCCAGTCCCCAGTCTGAGCTTTCAGGATCGTTCTAACTACATCATCGTTAGTCACCATCGTGCTCACAAACCCAAATTCGGGGAGCGGCAGGCAAAGGTGATTTATATTCCAAGGTTTCAGAAAGCAAATTACCACTCAGGGCGATGGCTACTTCTCAGTTTATGGGCTTGAAATCATGGAATATCTTAATTCACATTTTAGAAAGGGCATCCCAAGAGCTTCATAAAGGTGTATTTACAGCACAGTACTTTATAGGCAAGTTTGTTTCCATATCTAAACTAAACACCACCCTAGAGGCATGCTGAATTGCTCTGTAACAAGGGGCCAGGCCTATATCACAGAACAGCTCAGCCTATTAACTTTGTTTTTTTAAGTCTTAGCCTTTCTCCTCCAAAACGTAAATTTAATACTTCGATGGAATGCAAAATAATAGTGGGTGGAGGAAGGGCTGGGGGATAGGCAGAGGCTCTCGTCCATCCTTAGCAGAGGGAACCTCCCTGGCATTTCTAGTCTCTTGCCTCCCCTTGTGTGGGGAAGAGGAAATGGCGCTAGTATTAGACAATGAGTTCCCTTGGAGAGTAAATTGCAACATTTTCCCCAGTTCATTCAGCAGAATCCAGCAGAGGCTCGGGCCCGGCTCAGGAGCAGTGAGGTGGCAGTGATACTTCATTATCACAATGACAAAGGCTCTAGTGTTCGCTTTCTGTGTGATAATTAATTTCTGGAGACATCTTCTTTTCATTGTAATAGTGTTAAATGTGGATAATAAGGCTTGGTGTGTGTCCTATACTGACTACATCTTAAGAAAAAAAAAAATACCCACAAACCAGGGTGGGATCTAAAGAAGGGAACAGAGATAAAAACATACAAGTTCCAAGAAGAAAAGACTGCAGGTTTCTGAATGGGCAGAAAGTGGGTATCAACTCTGCAATTATGTGGGCCTCTTGAGCAGGAGCCCTGCACCAACTCCCCACATACACTGTGGACGTGGCTGTGGCTCTGGAGACTAGCTGTAAAGATCTGCAGTCTTCCCTTTCCTAGCTGGTCTTCGCGCACACACACATTCCCTGCGCAGCCGCGTCTCTAATCAATAGTAACGCTAGCAGCACTATTTATGTTCCAACTCACAGCGGTACAGCCTGTCAGGACCTTATGCACGGGTCACGGCCCGTATTCATCAGTGGACGCTAAATTCAATAGCTACCATCATGTTCTGATTAAAGGGATGTGAGGGCAAAAGGGGAAAAATTAAGTTAAATATCAACATTTGCTTGTGATTAATTACGGTTTCCATTTCCTCAGTCAAGCATTCTATTTTTAGATAACTGCAATGTCCCAGGCAGTTGCAAGTCATAATACTGGAAAAACTTGCATGTCCTTTCCTCAGTTTACTGTGTGGAACTCTGCCCTCTTAGGATAACAGCTATAACCATCTTCATCAAGACCCTTGTGACTTCCCCAGGAGACCCTTGCATGCCTGCTGACATTATCTCCTAGAAGGGGAGGCACTTAAGGTCCCTAGACCCTCATCTGAGAGCTCAGCCACTCCTTCCTGCACCTTCCAGCCCACTGAATTAATTTTGCCTGCGGTAAACGTGGTTGCCTGGTTGTGGGAGGTGCCAGAGTACTGACCAGATGGAGAGTTAATGGAAGTGGGGACTCCATTTGTGTATCAGCATCCGAGATAGCATGCTCTTTGGTTAGGTGGCTACTTTGAGGTTAACCATGCTTCTATAAGTGACCCCTCACGTGTGCCTTACAAGTAACCTGGAAACTCACTGGTTCATTGAGCTATACTTTGTTGCCTTGGGGTATAGATCTTGTTTCCATCTTCCTGGGTCTGGGTCTACAATAAACACCCCACTGGTAATGCCATCCTATACTAACTCCACCTGCAGGGTGCCACTCATGTGATCAACAGAGTTTATCTTTACAGCACCTGCATGCATCTGCTTGTGTGTGCCCACACATGTTTTGTTCCATGCACAGTAATCACACATGCAGGGTCTTGTGTCCATACTGTATTGAAACATAGAATGGTCTTTCATCTTGAAGATGTCATCCACCCCTAAGCCCTGTGCCTAGCCCAGGACCAACCCTCTACTTACATTAGTTTTTCATTTACAGAATGTTATGTAAGCACTATTGGAAGTGGCTGTCCTCACTCTGCATAATTCCCTTGAGATGTGTCCAGTAGGAGACACACTTGACTGCATATATTAGTCCTGTGGATGCCCAGCACTTCCAGGGCCACAGCCTGGTGGTTTGAATAGGAATGCCCTGCCCCCATGAGCTTGGTCCCTATCTGATGGAACTGTTTGGGAAGGATTAAGAGGTGTGGCCTTGTTAGAGGAGGTGGGTCCCTGAGGGCAGTCTTTGAGGTTTCCAAAGCCTCCCCTCACCTCCAACTGGCTCTTTCTGCCTTGTATTTTTAGATGGGGATGTAAGTAATCTTGAGATACTCCTCCAGTGCCATGGCTGCCTGTTACCACATTCTCTGCCATGATGGTCATTGACTCATCCTCTGAAGTTGTAAGCCCTCCACTAAATTCTTTTAAAAAAAGTTGTTTTGGTTGTGGTGTCTTATCATGGCAATAAAAAATTTACTAAGAGGCCCAGATGCTATTTATATTCTTGGCTTCTGAGGAATGCACAGTGGCGCATGACAGGGGATGGAGACAATGAGTCCACACAGTGTTCCTGGGATGGACATGCTTAGGGGATATCACTCACCATAAGCAGAGGCCAGGTAGGTATGGTGCACCTGATGAGTCAGATACTCCACCTTCCTACTTTGTAGCACCTCTCTCACCCATGTGCAGAAGCGTGGCCTAGAGGCCTAGAGGCACCGGGAACCTTTGTGACCCTCCAGAGAAACCTGTTAGAGCTTGTTCCTGGAAGCCCGCCAGGTAGGTGAGCTAACAGGTTAGGTGTTAAAGCTGCCACAGCGACACTCTGATTCACGGAGTTTCTTCCCTGCCACACATAAGCTACAATCTCTCTTTGTGGGTCCTTCACACCAACCCAGTCCAACGGGAGCTCTCGAGGGTCTTGCTTGTTTCTACACAGTACAGGATGAGGGTAGTGAGGCACTTACAAGGTCTTCAGCTGTGGAGACATCTAGCTGAGCCACAGAGATACTCTGAGGACAGTCATCTAAGGCACATGCCTGTTTACCACCTGATCTTCCAAGGGCAACTGGGTGAGTCTGTCTGTGTCTTGGCAAATGGTGAGAGAGAGAGAGAGAGAGAGAGAGAGAGAGAGAGAGAGAGAGAGAGAGAGAGAGAGCATCCAGTTGGCACAGGCTTGCATTGGACTGTTAAATATCGGTCACAGCTGCAGCCAATAAAGTCAAGGATAGAAACGGGCACTTCCATCTTTAGAAATAAGATGAAGACATCAGAAGAGTCTATTGCCCTGGGTGAAATCAAAGCCAGACAAAGCCAGCATGGGCTGAATGTCTTCCACATAGTCCAGCTGCAGTATCAGAACCAGAGCTAGGGTTCCTCCAAGTAGTTCCAAACTGGGGCCTTGATTGAAGGGGCTGGAAGCAGAGCTTCTGTCTTGCAGAGCCAGCCTCAGAGGGGATGGTTAATGCATGCCTAGGCCATGCTGTCTAGCCCTCAGGCTTGGTGGTGGATTCAGACTGAGCCCCAGGCCTGTTCTGCTCACTACATTTCCTACACAGGCTTCCCTTTCCTCTAGAGGCCCAGCTCTGCTGCTCTGCTGTGCCTTTGGCTGCAGTCACTGTCTGCATTGGGTGCCTTGTTCACTGGAGTAGGCAGAATGGTCCCCTGGAACCTGTGTGTTCTGTAAGTGACAGGAGGAGCAACACAAGGGCTCATTGATCTTCAGATGGAGAGAGTGGGAAAGCAGGATTAGCTGAGTGGCCACAGTGGAGAACTTTCTCACGAGGAAGCAGGAGAGGCAAGAGGCAGGGCAGAAGTGTGGAGATGGAAGGACTGGAGGAAGAGAGGGAAAGAAGGAAAGTGGAGAGGAAAAGGGAAGGAAGAGAGAAAGGAGGGGAAAGACGGTGGGGAGGAGGGGTAGGGAAGGGAAGGATGGATAAGAGGAACAGGAGGATAAATTGAGGGGAGAGGGACATAAACATCTACTAGGATGCAGAATGGCTGTCGTCTGTGACACTGTACCAGGCACTATGAGGATGTGGATTTCAGAGTGATCTGCATTCAGGGAGTCAGAATAGATTTGCAAGAAACAGGGAGTTCTCTATACTGGTTGTTGTGTTGGTCAGTCTTCACTGTCTGCTTGATTGCATTTATAAACATCGTGGAAACACAGCTCTGGGAGTGTCTTCGAGGATGTTTCCAGAAAAGTTTAACTGAGGAGAGAGGATTGCCCTTCCCCAGTGTGGATAGCACCACAGTCTGTGGGCTATGGTCTATGGGCTGTAGTCTGTGATCTGTGGTCTGTGGGCTGTACTCTGTGGTTTGTGGTCTGTAGTGTGTGGTCTGTGGACTGTGGTCTGTGCGCTGTGATCTATGGGCTGTAGTCTGTGGTTTGTGGGCTGTGGTCTGTGGTCTGTGGGCTGTGGTCTATGGGCTGTGGTCTGTGGGCTGTAGTCTGTGGGCTGTGGTCTGCGGGCTGCGATCTGTAGTCTGTGGGCTGTGGCCTGTGGGCTGTGGGCTGTGATCTGTGGGCTGTGGGCTGTGATCTGTGGTCTGTGGCCTGTGGTCTGTGGTCTGTGGTCTGTGGCCTGTGGTCTGTGGGCTATGATCTGTGGTCTGTGGCCTGTGGTCTGTGGTCTGTGGCCTGTGGTCTGTGGCCTGTGGTCTGTGGTCTGTGGTCTGTGGTCTGTGATCTGTGGTCTGTGGCCTGTGGTCTGTGGGCTGTGGTCTGTGGGCTGTGGTAGTGGGCTGTGATCTGTGGGCTGTGGTCTGTGATCTGTGGTCTGTGGCCTGTGGTCTGTGGGCTGTGGTCTGTGGTCTGTGGTCTGTGATCTGTGGTCTGTGGCCTGTGGTCTGTGGGCTGTGGTCTGTAGTCTGTGGTCTGTGGTCTGTGGGCTGTGGTAGTGGGCTTGACTAGATTTAAAGCACAAAGCAAGCTGAACACCAGTGCTTATCTCTCTCTGCTTCCTGACTGACCTGCTGCCTCAATGCTCCTGTTTCTGGGCTCTCCCTGCCAGGATGAGCCTTCCAAGTATGAGCAAAAGAAATAAGCCATCCTCCCTAAGTTACTTTTGTCTGTTATTGTTAGAACAATGAGGAAAGAAACCAACATGGCCTCTGCTCTTGGACCAGGGTAGGTGTGAAGGAGCTTGAGCATACTGGCAGGGGTGGGGCACAGAGCAGCTGTGGATCCTACAGGACATGCTGAATCTGTCAGTCAGGAGAAAAAGATGTACAACAGTCCCCCACAGTGATCCAAGATGCTATAACTGGTAAGAGCCACTGGCCTAGTTTAACTTCTGTTGCTGTGATAAAACACCACAATAAAAAGCAACTTAGGGGAGACAGGGTTTATTTTAGCCCACACTTCCAGGTGGAAGTCCACCATAGTGGAGAAGAACCGATGGCCGGAGACTTAAAACAGGTAGTGAGGCACAGCCACTGTCAAGACCAGAGACAACATTCGCATGCATGCTTCATACTTAGCTTCTTTCTCTACAGTCCAGGGCCCAAAGTCAAGAAATGGTCCTGTCTGCTTTAGGATGGGTCTTCCTGTATGAATTAACTTAATTAAGATAGTCCTTTTCAGGGATGCCTACTGGCCAACCAGAGCTAGACAGCCCCTCACTGAGACTCTGCCCGGGTGACTGGAGTGTGTCACATTGACAGTTAAAGCGAGCCATCACAGTCACTGTCCTTTGTTGTATCCTGACCAAAGCACTGATGCCTCTTGAAAAGAGCACGATGCACACACTCACTAACATGACATACACACTCACTAGCCAGCACTCACTAACATGACACACACACTCACTAGCCAGCACTCACTAACATGACACACACACTCACTAGCCAGCACTCACTAACATGACACACACTCACTAGCCAGCACTCACTAACATGACATACACTCACTAGCCAGCACTCACTAACATGATACACACTCACTAGATGACACACACACTCACTAGCCAGCACAGGGCAGGAACACATCCTATGACAGTCATGCTTTCAGCACTTCTATGGTGAGCTTGCTTCATCAGCTCTTCCTTGTGTGGGCTAGTACCTTATCTACCACCTCTCCATCATATCAGAACCAAGGCCCAAAATGCCAGACACTCACTAAAGTGACCAGGTACCTATACAGCCAGAAGTCAATCCTGAAACCTATGAGTATGTCTCCCTGCCACACATTGTTACTACGTGCCAATTGCTACAGGGAGATTGGTCACCCTAACCCAGGATCCCTCCCTGAAATGGTGGCTGACCTTGATGACATCCTGACCTTGATGACAATCCCTGAATCCTTGAATCAACAGAAATGCTTTCTTTGGGGTTTTCTCCAGTGTGACCCAACCACACAATTCCACCTGTCACAACAACTCCTAAACAAAAGGGACTGAAGTCAACCTTATTAAGACAGAAATCAGTGTGGACAAGAGGTGGCTCAGTGGTGCAGTACTCACGGCACAAGCATGGGACCTGATCGCGTGTGCACCCTCAGCACTTAGGGTGGTGTGCCCTGTAACTAGAGCTCTGAGGGATGTGGGTAGAGAGCTCCTGGCCAGTCAGTCAAGTGGGACACTGCAGGTTCAGAGAGCCCCCGTCTCAAAGCTAAGGGACACGGGTCAGCCGTTAAGAGTATTTACTGTTCTAGCAGAGGACCAGAGTTCAGCTCCAAGCTCACATCAGAAGGCTTACCTGCCTTTGACTTCAGCTCCAGGGGACCCAACACTCTCTTTGAGTTTATTCGGGCAGCTGTACACACACACACACACACACACACACACACACACACACACACATACACACACACATTTTTAAAATCTCAGAAATAAGGTTAAGAGTGACTGAGGAAGATACTCAATGTGCACACACACACACACACACACACACACACACACACACACACACACACACATCTATACACGAAAGCATGAAAGCAGGTTCCTGTACCTTTAAAAGCCAAAACATGAAGGATTCTGAGTGCTAAATGCAAAAACCTATTCTGATATGAATTTGAGATCAAAGTTAAGATGATAGATTTAAATCCTTGAGGGAGGAACGGTGATAGAGGCAAACATTTCCAGTTTATAGGGAGATGAATTTCCTCACTTGTTTAAATTACCTTAAAATGTTTTTAACACAATATAGTCCTGCCTTCCAGAGATTTACACATCACAAATTTTCATTTTGGTTCAATCTATAACGGCCTGTGCTCAGACCACCATAGATCAAGCCCAGCGGACGTCTCTGACTGGAATGGGATTGGCCCTCACGGCTATATCCAACAGAGAGCTCGGACCCTAGGTGGGACCGGCAGGACTGGCGACTCTGCCCTGTGGCTCCGGTTCTCTGATCACCCTCATGACCTGTTCTGGGGGTGCTGATGGGCCGTATGCAGAGTCACAGGGGAAGCCCTCTCCCGATGGCTGCCGGACTCGAGACTGCTCAGGGCAACCGCCTTCTATGCAATGCTCCTTGGTGCTGGCTAATTTCAGAGCAATCTGTCTGCATTTTCTTTTCTTATTTTGCAAAATGGCAAACTGCAAAAAAAAAAAATGTGTTATTGAAGGAGTGATTCTGTGGAGAGGCCTTTTTTCTTCTCTCCATTTGAATGCCTTTCATTTCCGATAAGAGAGGGAGTGAAGCCGCCTCTGAGGTACTCTCCTCAGCACTGGCTTCTGCTGAGGACTCAGGTCAGCAGGACGGCAGCTGCAGCCATTTTAAGAACAAGCTCGTGACCATGCAGGAAGCTGGGAAAATCAAGTGGGGGCACTTGGCTCACAGTGTGATGCGCCCATATCATAGTCTTGTGATAAGCTTACAATTCCCTCAGCCACAGCCCAAGTCATGCTTCCACGGCTGTGATCTTCCAGTGACTCGGGCCATTTACCTTTATCTGCCCTCCCACCTCCAGGCCATACTTGGCTGTTTTTTTTTTTTTTTTTTTTTTTTAAAGAAAAGATCGCTGTTCTTACATTTCAGTTCAACCAAAGGTGACAGCCAGCAGCCTCCATTCCCGTCTGAGCCGCCATTACATAGGCGACTTCTGAGTACAGATCATGAGAGTCAGGGAGAGTTAGGGAGAAGCCTGGGGCAAAAGAGAGGCCGGAAGAGGCAGGCGATGGTTGTGATGAGGACAGTCTCCACTCTCGGGCTTTATGGTGGCAGGTGATTACAGTCTGAGGAGGAACTGTCCCCATGTGCTTCCGTTTTCAGTGTTTGCTCTGCAGGTAGTAGTGCTGTCTTTTTGACACTTCAGAACTTCTGATGAAGTCTGGTTATAGGGACAGACCTTCAAGGGTTATAATCTAGCAGATATTTGAGCCAAGATCTTAGAGGCTTAGGGTCTCACTACCGCTACCTGCCATGCCTTCCTACCACGGAGGACTACATGCCTTGCTATTATAAACTAAGGTAAGTCTGTCCTGTCTTGAGATGTTTCTAGCAGGCACTCCGTCACAGCTGTGTTTAGAAGGTTCTAGGGATATTCCTACTTTGGTCCTATAACTCAAAGCAGATGGGATTAACTTGGAAGATAAACTCTACCACAGCATCATTTATATCATTAAAAATGAGGTCAGCCTGCCCACCTGAGTTTGATCCCCAGGATACATGGTAGAAGGAAGAACGGACTCTTACAAGTTGTCCTCTGACCTCCACGAGCATCCTGTGGCATGGTGAGCATCCCCTCTCCAAACATACACAATCAATCAATCGATCGATCAATTGATCAATCAATCGATCAATGTCATTAAAAATAAAGGTCAATGGGGACTTAGTAGTGCACTCACTCAGAAGCTTGAGGACATGCTCCACCCACATAAAAAGCCAGAGGCGGCAGTCGATTGTCTATAACCCCAGGGCTGTTGGTGGAGGCAGGTGGATCCTGAGGGCTGGCTGTGTGGCCAGTCAGTCTAGCCAAAAAGACAAGCTATGGGGTCTCATAGAGAGAGACGCTATTTCAAACTATTAGCTGGAGGGTAGCAAGGCAAGTCACCTGATGCCAACCTCTGGCTTTCACATCTGTCAACAGAGGTGGCGCACATGAACAAGTACACCAAGTCAGTGGGCTTGTCCCCCTGGGGCTGTGGGCATGGAGAACCAGCTACGGGAGGATGCAGCCAGCACCCCTGCCGGTCTGCGCATTACCTATGATGGAAAGGAAGGCTTTGGCCCTGGCTGGCTCAAATGCGCTCCCCCGGAGTGTCGCTTCGCACACGTACATCCCGGTGTCTGCCGAGGTCGGGTTGATGATGGTAAGGCGTCTCCCGTAGCTGTGCAGCCCACTTGTGAGTCGAACTCCGTTTCTCTTCCAGTGCACACTCAGCTCCTCCACAGGCCTGCGCAAGAGTGGAAGGGCGCCATGAATCACTCGGACGGCAGTAATAATAATTTCAGGCATTCAGCACGAGCTTGACAAAGCTAATTCTACCAGGAACCGTGGCGGGTTGAACAATGGACATTTAAAAATCAATCCAGATACAGCTCCACTCCCTCACCGCTCGCCTCAACGAGACATTCTGCTCAAGGGCTATTGAGCAAGGATAGCTAATTGCAGCGGCAATGGACCATACATGCTAATGATTTCATTTGTCTAGGAAAAGGATGCTTAAAATAAATACTACGATACATGGGAGGTTTGACCATCTAAACTTCAACCCACAGTGACCAGGAAGTAGGCATGGCGTATCTGGGACTAGAGGGGCAAGAGGAACTGGCTTTCTTGGCTGCTCAGGGGTTTGGCTCCTCTCTTCTGATTTCTCCATCACAAGGAGCTAAACAGAAAAGCTCCATGCACGGAAGAGACAGAGGGAGGAAGTGGGCAGCATGAGCTCGCCACATCCCTCACATGTGACACACAGTGCCGGAGAAGCGAGCCGGCTGCAATCCAGAGTGTGGAGTTCATGCTGTTCTCTACATCCCTGCCTCTCCACAGCAGGATATAGACGTCTGGGTTCTTTCTTTTTTACCTGAGAGTGTGCGTGTCCATGTGCATACTAGAAAGGCTAGAGGTAGGTCAATGCGGTTACCTTTCCACCGCTTGCTGTCCTGATTTTGAGACAGGGTCTCTTACAAACCTGCAGCTTGACGTATAGACTAGACTAGCTGAACTGCAGAGGTCCTCCTGTGTCTGTCTCTCCACTGTTAGGATCACAGGAGTAAGACACCACATTCGGCTTACACATGGATTCTGGGGAGCAGAACTTGGCTCTTCATGCTCGTGCATCAAGTATTTTACGGACTGAGCCACCACCCGGGCTTCTAGTTCAGGTTCTGTGTCCTTTATTTGAAATGCCCAGCCTTCATAAGTACTTTGTATTTTGGGCTTCCCCCCTCTGGGGTATTCGTATATTCACAGTGAGATTGCATAGGATGGGACCCAAGTCCGAACACGAAGCCCATTTGTGTTTCATCTGCAGTTTGCACACTGAGCCCAAAGGGAATTCCGTGCTATATTCATTCTTAGCACTTCTGGGCTTGGACCCAGCAGACACGTAAGGTCAGGGTGGAATTTTCTACTGCATCTTCACACCAAGGCTCAAAACCCCAGATTTTGAAGTATTTCAGGGTCTGGATTTTCAGATGACGGATGTCCCACCTTAGTTCCCATGCCCAGGGTACACCCTGTACCTGGCATTGGCTATGCACTCCAAGGTAGTCTCACTGGACCCTGCTACCACACTTCTGTTGCCTGGGGCAACCACAATGATGGGAGCCATGGCCTCATGGGTTCCAGCATCTCCTGTGGCAGAGAAAACAGAAAACGAGGTGACGGGGGAAGAACAGGAAAGGGCCATGTCAAACTATAGCAAGAGAAACTCAGAACCTTATGACTAACTAGGACCCCTCGAGGGAGCCCAGAGTGTGATATTCTTACATTGCCCCTGGCCTCCATCAGACTGCGTGTGACGGAGTTTAGGCATGGCCAGTCCTGTCTGCTGGCCACCTGTCACCACTGGGCACTTGTGCAGCGGGCAAGCTCTCAGGGGCTTGGAACTTTCCAACATACTCTTTATTTTTCCCATCGATCTAAGCGTTTGTTTATTGAAATCACCTGGCATACCCACTGTGGCAGTTAGTCTTAATTGTGAACCTGATGAGATTTATAATTACCATGGAAACAAACCACTAGGCCTGTCTGTGAGAGGGTTTGCTAGAGTATGCTAAAAGAAGTGGGAAGACCCACCCTGAATGAGGAGAGCACCCTGCATGGCTAGGACTCAGGGCCAGATACAAAGGAGAGGGTGATCTGAGCACTAGCATTCAGCCTGCTTCTTGCTGGTGCTTCTCCAACCATGATGGACTTTCACCCTGGAACTGTGAGCCAGAGTCAACCCTTGCTCCCACCAGTCACCCATGTGACATTCTGTCACAGCCAGAAAAATAACTAACGTGTGCACTCTTTCTAATCAGGTCAACTGGACGAGCATGTGAGGGGTTGGAGACTTCGCTAGGCACAGGGTCACAGAATCAGCCCTGGTGACTCCCTGGTGAATGCACTCAGTTATCCAAGCACTCCATTCTGCTGCAGTCACCCCGCCCCTTTGCTTTCCTGCTGCATAAATACATGGAGCCCATCTCTGAGTATCAAACTATAAATAATCTGAGTTCACACTTACAGAGACAAGAACGAGAAAGCTATATGCAATTTTCGCTGGTTTTCCCTTAAAACACAATTAGCATCGAAATTAAACTACCCACAGCACCTTTACTAACTTTAAGGGAAACCGAAACCAAGTGTTTATAGAGTAGGGGCTTCAGTACAGGGTGTGGATGTAAGAGATCAGGAATAAAAGCAAATTTAAATGACTGAAAAGCAAAATGCCCTCTTCGGTCCCTCACAATGAAGTCAGCACGTGGACAGAATTCAGAATTCTGGCTCATGAAAGGCTCTGATCGTGGTAGACTCACGGCTATGGAGAATGCTGTGTCTGCCGTCCCCTGCTTATGGAGGAACTGGTTTTATACCAGGGGTATATACAAAATGACAAAGCAGAAGGGAGAGAGGGACTGAGGGAGGGCTGTATCGGTACAGTGCTTGTCCTGGAACCTCAGGATCAAGTTCAATCTTCAGACCCATGGAATCTTCAGAAAAGCCAGGTATGGTGGTGCATGCATCTAATGCCAAGGAGGAACTCGTGGGGTTGGAACCTGGGCTCTTCAGTAAGACAGTCAGCTAGGCTTGCCTGGAGGTTCAAGGACAATGAGAGACCTGGTCTCTCTTTAAAAGAGGGGAGAAAGTGGATAGTGCCTGAGAAATGATACTCCGAGGTTGTCCTCTGGGTTCCACATGCACACACACGCATACACACTTACACATACCTGTGTTAGCACACACACACACACACACACAGAGTGATAAAAGAGGATCTCATGTTCCAGGTTAGCCTAGGCTACATAGCAAGACCTTATGTCCAAAACAAAAATCAATCAATCAATCAATCAGTAATTAGGGGCTGGCTTGTTAGCTCAGAAAATAAAGTGACTGATGCGCAAGCGTGAAGACCTAAGTTTAGGTCTCCAGCACCCATGTGAAAAGCTGGATGAACCCCTATAATCCTAGAATTATGGAGGTAGAGGCAGGAGGATTTTTCGGGTGTCTTGTCTGGCCAAATTGGTGAGCTCTGGCTCAATGAGAGACCCAATCTCAAAAATTAGATGGAGGATGATTAAGAAAAATATTTGACATTAATTTCCACATGCACAGACACATATATGCACACCTCTACCCCTGCACATGTACACAAACATATTAGCACATGACACACACACACACACACACACACACACACAAAGACCAGCAAATACATTTCTTAAACGTATACATTGATATTATGATGGGAGTTCTATTTTCACACACTTTTATGTTCCTGGGGAGCCACAGCAGCCCTGGCCTTCCTCAAGCCATAGGTCCCTGAAGTTCCTTCTCTCTGGGACTCCCCTGGGAACCTCCTTAGAAACTTCAGGGATGCTCTCCAGATGTCAGACTGTCACGAGGGCCAGAGTGTATATTATGTGGCAATCTGAGGAGCACTGGGCTTGTCACCTGTGAAAGCTGCTGATGAGGAGAAACGACACAGGGAGCTAATATTTGCAAATGGTTATGAGCAGTGAAGGAGAGCAGCAGCAGGAGCTGAGAGGTCACCGAGCAATGTGCTCACCTGTCATTAATCACCGCGTAGCAGAGACAGCAGACAAGACGAGAAGATGCCCGCATTCGGTGGCGGTTGCTACCCAGGGAAGATGTGACCTCTCTTGCCCAGGCCAATCAGACTGAACCTTAGGCCACACTGCACAGCACTGACCAGCTGTGCCTGCTTACGAATCCCAGATGGGCTTGTGGGCTGTTCAATTCCCTCCTAGAGGTGAGGAAGATCCTGGGATCCTAATCTGAGTATCCAGGCCCCCTGAGCCTGTTCTATGTTATTCTGTGCCAACTGTTTACAACTTTAGGGTTGGGATGTGTATGGGGAACTAGAGAATATAGATCGGGGAAGACTAGAAAGGAGTTCCATCTATGCAGCCTCAGGGAAGCCCTCATCAATATGGGGTACACACCTTCCAGTGGAGCTGCCCCTCTCCAATCTTCTGTATGTGAGCTCTCAGTGTGAGCTTTAATTTGTCATTGGACCTTTGGCAGGGGGAGAGTATAGGCATCGGTAAGTTCCCAACCCCACCGGGAGAAACATTTCAAAAGACTAGGTTGAAGCTTGATGCTACCGGGTGACAGGCATGAAAAAAGCCCCTTCCATCCTGGGTGCACAGGGATGCAGACCGTTCACTGGGCATCTTACTTTAAGCACAAATAAACCTGCTATTACAGGGCACCCTCTCCAGACAGAGGCAAAGAATCAGCGGTGGGAGGTGCTTCATTCAAGGTCACCAAATGTGAGCCTGTTCTCTATGCCCCAACTCCTGCATTCTTTCAGATGATGCTGCAATCAACAGGAGACCAGTGAGAAAAGATGGAGAAAGTCACCAGAAAGGTTAACTTGATCTGTGCAAGCATCCACAGCAAGGTCAAAGCAAGGATTGAGGAAATGCTGATTGCAAAGCCCACATGGTCATTATCACAATTGTAAAACAATGTGATATAATTGTGCATAAGTAATTGAAATCCAGATACGCTGACAGCAGGAAGAATGCTCATTATAGTATGTTGTTCCAACATGATTTTTTCCTGGGGAAGGATGCTTTCCATTTATTTTATTTTATATTATTATTATATTTTTTGAGCCAGTCTCTCATGTAGCCCAGGCTGGTTTTGAACTCTGAGATGAACTGTCTAATTTTGGTTGTCATCTTGGCCCATCTTGGAAGAAGGAACCTTAATAAAGGAGTGCCTCCATTGGATGGGCTCTGGGATATGTCTATGGGGCATTTTCTTGACTTCTAGTTGATACAGGAAGGCCCAGCTCACTGTGGGCGGTACCATCCCTAGGCAGGTCTGAACTGTATAAGAAAAAGTAGCTGACAGTGATCCTAGGAGCAAGCCAGTGAGCAGCCTTCCTCCATGGTTCCTGCTCCAGTTCTTGCCATGACTTCTCTCAGTGATGGACTATGATTGCCAAAGGAACCCTTTGTTCCCTAAACTACTGTGTGCTACAGTGCTCGTGACAGTAACAGGAAGCTAACTAGAACAGATGACGCCAAGCTTCTAATCTTTTGCCTCCATCTCTCCAGTGCTGGGACTACAGGTGTGTGCCATTATGCACAGCTGTAGGTGGTACTGGGAGCAGAACCCAAGGCCTCGGGAATGCCAGGCAAGCACTCTTCCAACTGAGCTACATCCCCAGCTCTAATTTAGACTTTTAATTCAAGTATATAAACACACACACACATGTCTAACATACTGAAGCTATGATGAAAGAACTCTCCCCTCCCTGACCAAGGCTATCTCTTCTAAACTGTTCTAGGGATAATGTTACACTTGTTGTTAGTTGTGAGTCTTGATTCAGCAACCTTAACCACTAATCATTAACATTCTGTGTGGCCGATGAGCCTTGAGCTCACATCACTTCACACACCACACATCCTCTCCATGGGGTTGTTTCTCACGAGAAGTTTATGCCCTGGTTGTCAGGAGTACATAATTTATTTCCCCTCCCCCCCTGTGTGTGTGTGTGTGTGTGTGTGTGTGTGCAAGACTCTCTGTCTCTCTCTGTAATTTGCTGTATTACAAACTCAAATTTAACATATAGTTAACACACACATATTAGCATACTCCCTTTTGAAAAGCAAGGCAACTAGAAACTCCAGGAAAACCAAACATCTGCATAAAATAGAAGCTTGAGCATTAAATACTATATAGTCATGAAGTGTGTCATCTTTGCTTAGCAAAAGCAGTATGAATATTGTGTACATATCTCAATTTTCACTAATAATTACACAATTAGTAATTAGTACTCGGACTAGAAAGATGCAACCATGATCATGGGACAGGGTGTAAATGACAATAGCCTCAATGATGACAACTATAGAGGACATGGAGAACAACTTGGGAGAGCAAGAAGTGACCTAAAGGGGAAGGTGGCTTTCTTTCCCATAATGCAATAGGAAAGAGCCAAGCTTGGTCCCTAGTAGGCCATGAAATAGGGGCATGTGAGCATGCATCACACACACACACACACACACACACACACACCTTTTGTAATTTTAAAATCTGGTCTTTCTTTCTCCATGTTTATCTCTATGGTTGTATAGAGAGAATTAAAGTAAGCTTTAAAAAGTGAATGTACTTGATTTCTCTCTCTTTTCTCTTTTCTTTGTGGTGTGGTGCACTCTAGGCAAGGACTCTGCTGCTCAGCTATACTCCCAGTCCCTCTAGTCAAGATTCAAAAGCACTCTGCCATTGAGCTACACTCTCAACCCTCTTCCCCTTTTTATTCTGAGACAAGGAAGGTCTCAGTAAGGTGCCCACTTTGGCCTTGTATTCCTCTAATAGTTCATAAACTCCCTGCCCTCACCTCCCAAGTGGCCACGACTCCAGGTCTCAGCTAAGAGTTTTTACTACTGTGAGCACAAAAGCATCTGAGATATAAGACACTCAAACCACAATGATGCACTAATTTGTTATAAACCAGTGGTTCTCTTTGGGGGTTGGATATCAGACATTCTGCAGATCAGACATTTATATTACAATTCATAACAGTAGCAAAATTATAGTTATGAAGTAGCATGAAATAATTTTATGGTTGGGGGTAACCGTGACATGAGATTGTATATTGAAGGGTCTCAGCAATAGGAAGGTTGAGAACCATTATTATAAATAATCTGCCTTGGGGGCCAGCGAGATGGCTCAGTGGGTAAAGGAGCTTGCTCTACAAACACAGTGACTGGAGTTCAAACTTAGGAACCCATGTAAAGTGGAAGGAGAAAATCAGGTCCACAGAATTGTCCTCTGACCTCTGCACCTGTGCCATGGCACACATTCCCATATGGACTCTCATATGCAAACACTCACATGTCTGTGCACACATGTGCACGCGTGCACACACACACACACACCCCACAATTTCACCCTCTGTGTTTCACATAACAACCCCTTTTCTAAACTGAACGATGTAGGAAGGATATTTTCCAGAAGAATAAAACCAAGCAGGAAAGAGAAAAGGAGTTCTGTCTCAGTAAGTTCCCTCTGCAGAGCTGAGCATTTCCCTGAGTGGTTTACAACTGTATGTTCAGTGACAACCCAGGGAGACAGCATCACTCCCTGTAAACACAGGAAAAGTAAGGTACAGAGGCGCTTGGCTTCAAATACTAGACAAAAAGCATAGCAGACAACTTCAGCGCTGTCTGCTTCTGTATGTGTGTGTGTGTTTGCGTGTGTGGGGGTGCATGTCTATAAGTATGTACTTCCATAGAAGCCAGATAATAATCTTCCATGTTGTTCCTCAGGCGTTGCCCACCTCCCACTGCCACTGCCCATCAGCATTTCAGAGTCAGTTCTTTCCCACTTTGTCCTGAAACTGAAGTTTCAAGTTTCAAGCCCCTACCCACTGAGCCATCTCGCTCATTCCACTTCCTTTTTGAGACAAGTTTCTAACTGGCTTAGAACTTTCTAATTTCATTGGCTGAGTAGTGAGCACCAGGGATCCACCTGTCTCTACTTTCCTGTACTGGGGTTACACTGTGTCCGCCACAGTCTATTTCTCTATCTCCCTTAACATGGGTTTGGGGGACTCAGGTCTTTATATCTTCAAGGCAGGCAAGCACTTACAGACTGGGCCAACTCCTCAGACCTACACGTTCTTTTACACAAAGCTGTTTCCTAGTGAACGCCTGGCATTGTCTTAGTTAACCCAAAGGAAATGAAGTCGATGACTCCTTTCCTAATCACATCTGTAATGGAAGGTGTTGTGCTTTCTCCATTGAACCTGTCTACCTTGGTGTGGTGCTTGAACGTAACTGGGACTGCCTGTAGCGAGAGGTGCTATTAAAAAGTGCAGCTTTGTTGGAGTGGGCGTGGCCCTGCTGGAGGAAGTGTGTCAACGTGGGGATGGGCTTTGAGGTCTCCTATGGTCAAGCTATGCCCAGTGTGGCACACAGTCTCTTTCTGCTGCCTGCAAGATCTCAGCTCTTCCAGCACCACGTCTGCCTGCATGCTGCCATGCTTCCTACAATGACAATAATGGACTAAACCTCTGAAACCACAAGCCAGACCCAATGAAATGTTTTCATTGTAAGAGCTGCCGTGGTCATGGTGTTTTTCACAGGAGTAAAACCCTAACTAAAGCAGCTTGTGTGGGTGTCTGGGGGTGAACACTGTATCAACAGGCTCTGCAGAAGGTCATGGAAGCCTGCACCCACAGACTGGGCAGCTTTGGAGGAAGAAAGGTGAAGCCTTGAGATGAAGCTGCTGTGTACTCAGAAATAAACCCTCACAGCAGGGGAATGACCCTAATCCCAGCCATCATTCCCCATGTGAACCTTTTATGCTTGAAGAAGCTAAAGGCAGAGAGGTTACTCAGGTTACATTTAATTAGAAAGGATTTTTAAAGAACAGCAGGGGCTGGGAAAATGGCCAAGTTGATAAAGTGCTTGCTTGCAATCAAGACGACCTGCGTATGATCTCCAGAACATGATAAGAGTGTGGGGTGGGCACTTCAGTCTCAGTGCTGGGGCCAGAAAGACGCTAGATGCCTGGGGTTCACTGGCCAGCCAATCTAGCATACTTGATGAATTCCAGGCCAGTGAGAGACTCTGCCTCAAAATATCACAGTGGAGAGCACCTCAGAAACACCAGCTAATGGTCTCCCCTTCTACACATGTATACATATGTGCACGTGCACACACATGAACATACACCTGTTTGTGCATATACAAATACACATACATACACATACATACTAACATAAGACTCTTTTCTCTCACATACTCTCTCACACACACACACATACACAAACACACACACACACACACACACACACACAGAGAGAGAGAGAGAGAGAGAGAGAGAGAGAGAGAGAGAGAGAGAGAGAGAGTGAGTCTCAAACAGAAAAATGCAAATTTCAAGGCAATCCTATTTGCCGAACTTCTAGGTTAAAGTTCTAGGTTGCTGCACAGACCGTGTGATAAATAAATGTTACCACACTTCCTTGCAACTCAGGCACAGAGCTGCAGGCTACAGAACCAGCATATGCCAGTGACATGCGTGGAGATATGGGCCTGAGGAACACAGGAGTGCTGATGTTTGGAACTTTGGGGGACGAAAGAGTCTAGCCATGTTGATGATAGGCAAGGTGCATAACAGACAGGGAGGTCAGAAGACAGGAGGCGTCCCCACTGGGCCCCGCTGGGTGGGATGGAGGCACAGTCAGTCTGGAGCCCTGAGGAGAAGACAGATGGCTGGAGAGATATGCTCGGTTCTGGCCTTGGAGGTGCTGTGAGAATGCTGAGCTTTATCCCAAATGAGGAGCTGAAGACACTGGAAGTTTTAGGAATGATTGTAAGTTTATAACCTTCTTTTAGACCCCCAACCCTGGTAACTATGAGAAAATTGAGTCTAATGGTAATTGAGGTAAAGGCACCTCAGTGAGGCCAGCCAGGGACATAGGGGCCAGGAAGCCTGGGTGATGGGGGCATCTAGTTTTTTAATATTTTCAAAGGCAGAGTTCCAGCATCTGTTGGTGGACTGGCCATGGTTACAGGAAAGCACCATTTCTGATAAAAAGATCTGGAGGAGGGGAAGAGGTGAAGGCCAAGTCAGTGGCTGAGGTTCTGCTGCTTTCTGTGTGAGATGCGGGTTAACTAGTCAGCCTCTTGTGATGCCCATTCATCTGCCCTCTTCCCTTGCCCACTACCACCATGGTTTTAGGAATCTGTCACTGAAGATTGACGAGGCTTCCATTTTAGCCTTGGGTAATCTTGGGAATATGCTCCTCGGCTTAAATCCCAGCATTCTGATATTGCCTTGGTCTGTCGGTCTTGGGGGCATGGAGTGACTTCACGACCCTCGACCATTACCCAGCCTGTGCCAACTAAGGCATGTGAGCAGGTAACACAGCAGGAACCTGGTTTTGGAAACAGAGCCTACTCCTCACAACCACACCGGAAGCTCTGACTATGCCACTCTCCATCTCAGAGGTTTCAGATCCTTTGCTCTATGAGAAGCAGCTCACGAGAAGAGAGGCCCTGAGAGCTGGCTCAGAGGATAAAGTGCCCGCTGCACGAGCACGAAAACAGAGTCTGGATCCCCAGCACCCACATAAAAGCCAAACGTGCTGACACTTATGTGTAACCCCCACAATGTGGGGAGGGGACAGGCAGACCTCTGGGGCTTACTGGCTGACTAGCCTAGCTGGATCAGGGAGCACTAGTCTGGTGAAGTTATCTCATAAACAGTGGACGCATTAGAGGAAGACGTCTGGTCTCCACACGCACCCCTCCCCTGCATCCTCTCCTACTAACAAACCTGGGCAGACCGTGGTTCCCAACTGCATGAAGGATGAGCACATGTACTGGTGCATGTATGTATGTGCATATGTGTGCACATATGCAGGAAGAATGCTCACTCACTCTTTAGTGCTACAGGCACTGAAATATGTGTGAATGTATGCAAGTGCCTATGTGTGCATGAAAGATGATCACAAATTGGTGCACTGGGGCATGTGTATGTTATGTATACATGCATGCACATGTGTAGGAAGGATGTTCACTAATTAGTGCTGAATGTACTAGAACATGTGTGTATGTATGCATGCATGCAAGTGTGCAAGAAGAATGCTTACTAACCAATGCTGCTTGTACTCTGGTGGTTATTAGCTTTATTGTTAGGTTGTGTGTAGTCCTTTTCGGCTACTCTGTGCCAGGGTCTACTGAGTCCTCCTACCGGTGGTCTACCCCACTGTGGAGGGCGGGTTCTCAGGGCTGCCTGCCCTTTCTCCTCGAAGGCCACGGTATGGCCACGGTCACAGATTGGAGCCTGCACTGGAACTCTGAACTCAACCATCCCTTCAAAGTCCACCACAGCTCATTAAACTCACAGCTGTCTTTAGGAGAACCACAGGCCTGAGAGAAACAAAATTTTCCAGAGCCTTTGAGAATAAAATCCTGTTTCAAATTCTCTAGCACTGAGGATTTCCCCTTCAGTGCTGAGAGGCCACGCAGACTCATTTCAGGAGGCTCCAGAAACCAGCTCCTGGAGGGGAGATTGTGAGCTATCCCTCAGCCATGCCAGGCTGTCCTCTTGCCAGGCCAGCCATAATGGGGCCCATTTTGCCCTCACCCAAATGATGCTGAGTCATCTGTCCCAGACATAAACCCCAATACATATCTTTCATGTAGCAAGCATGCATTCTTCATAAGTCTGAAAGGATCTATTACATGAGAGGTGGTTTTGTCATCATGACTACCCTACAACTCCAAAGAACTCTAGGCTTGGCTTCTCAGAACCTAAGTTTGTGGAGTTTTCAGCTTCGTTAAGCTTTGTTCAAGTGCAGTGCTAACAGGGCAGGGAGTCTGCCAAACCCTTTATAGCCTCCAAAGCTTGCTGCTCTGGCTAGAAGATAGCTCAGCAAAGGCTTGCCTTGCAAGCAAGAGGACTTGATTTTGACTTTTAAAAAGTCTGGGCTATCTTTGCTTGCTGTAATTCCAGTTGGAGAGTTGAAACGAGAGAATCTTACGGGTCCCTGGCCAGCCCAGCCTGTTTGGTGAGCCCCAGGACAGTGAGACGCTCTGTCTCAGACAAAAGATGGTCACGGTATAACACCAAGGCTGACTCCAGGATCCTCATACCTACACCCCCATGTGCATGGATGCATCTCTCTGTCTCTCCTCTCTCTCTCTGTCTTTGTCTCTCTGTCTCTGTCTCTGTCTCTCTCTCTCTCTCTACACACACACACACACACACACACACACACACTTCCTATTCCTTAAATAAAATATGTGAGATACTTACAGAATCCAAAGAGGAAGTAAAACTAAAACCAAACCTAACAGGATGGAACTGGAATTTAAGTTGACTCCTCAACATCCAGTAAGAACAGTGTTTACTGATGGCATTGACCCAACAGAGGGGAAAACAGTTATGAATGTGCCTGAAGGGCCAGTAAGATGGCTCAACAGATGAAGTTGTTTGCTACACAAGCCTGACTACCTGACTTTGATCCCCGGGACCCATGTAAAGGTGCAAAGGGAGAGCACCTCTGACTAGCACCAGTGTGGTGCAGTCCACACACCACCCACACCAAACACAAATGACAATTAAAGAATGATGTGCATTAAACAGGGGCACTGTCGTCTGGGAAGAGTAGGAGGGACCACTGTCCACCGGCAGCATCTTCTTCACACCCCCTAACCTCACTGAGATGTCACAGTCTGTCAGGTGCTTGTATCCCTTCTGGAATACACAGACACACATGCTCCTGCACTTCATGGTTGTCAGGAGACAATGTACCTCACCGGTTGTTGTTACATGAAGAGATAAAGAGTGTCCCAGGGTAGCATGGCTGGTTGTCACTATCACATCACATCAGGACAGGATGGCTTTTCCTTTCACAGTGGAGATGAACACAAGGGCTGAGGCCACTGAGATCAACATCACTGAAGAGATCTGGGCGGGGCTGGCAGTGGGCTCAGTAAAGTACTCTCTACACAAGCATGAGGACCTGATGTCCATCCCTAGAATCTACATAAAAAGCCAGGTGTGGTGGGGTGTACCTGCAGTCCCAGTGCTGGGGATGGACACAGGCTGGGGTTCACCTGCCCATCAGTCTAGCCTAAAAGAGCTTGGACAGCTCTGGGCTGGTGAGAGACTGTCCCAGAACAGACCAGCAGACAGTCTGAAGAGTCTGGGCTTTACTCTGGCATAAATGCAGCCAAGTAAGTATGTATGCATATGTTTGTGTGTGTGTGTATAAATATGTCTGTGTAAGTATATTATGTGTGTATGTATGTATGTGTGTATATCTGTGTATATGTATGTTTTTACTGTGTATGTGTGTGTGTGTATGTGTGTGTGTATGTGTGTGTGAAGACATAAATGCCTCAGTGCACAGGTAGAGGTACAAGGACAACCATGGGTGTTGGTCTTTGTCTTCTTCCTTGTTGAGACTGGGTCTTTTGCTTGCTGCTGCACATGGTAAGATACCTGGCGCACTAGCTTCCTGACATTCTCTGGCTGATTCCCATCCAACCATAGGATTGCTGGAATACAGACATGGCTTTATGTGGGCTCTGGGGATCCAAACCCAAGTCCTCACCCTGTGAATCAAACACTTGGCCTGAAGAGTTGTCTCCCAAGCCTCTCTTTTGTTGTTTTGTTTTATATGTCCCAGGCTAGACCTGAACTTACCAAGTAGCCAAGGATGGCTTAGGCAAGCACTCTGTCCATATCCCCGTCCTACTTGGCTCAGTGCTAGAGCAAAGTTTCTAGCCCACTCTCTGACAATGGAAAGGCTGCAACAGGCCACTCTTTGGTTCTTGGCCTTCCCTCAAGCACAGCAGGAGGTTCAGCTACTCTTCTGGAGGGTGAGTTAAAGTGGCTCAGAGGCATTGCACTTATGAAAACCTGGAGGGTTTCCTGTGCGTCTGAGGTCTCTGGAGCCACTTGCAACTTTCATGCCTGCCCTGCAGCATGACGTGGTCTGGTTGGGGGATTAAGTGCTTTGACAGTGGAGCCTCTCAGAGCAACAGGTGAGAGAGGATGTTTGCCCCCTTGAGGAGCCCAGTCTCCATAACTCCAACTGTAACTCTGAAGCCCCCGGGGCTCATATTTTTCAAAAGGCTTAGACACGCACATATTTCTCCAGTAACACACAGAAATTAGTTTTTGAGGGTGCAGCAGTGAAGAATGTGCATGCAGCAGGCATCCCTGGGCCTACGAGAGGCAAATTTCCCCAGGCAACACGGGCCATTTAAAGATGGGCTTCATTGGGAAAACTAAAGTCAACAGCTTAGCTTCTCTCTGGACAGAAAAGCTGTGCTCAGAAATGGACAGACTCTTCTTCAGTCATTATTGATGTTTCTTGATTCACTTTGTGTGTGCATGTGTGCATGTGTGCATGTCCGTGTGTAGGTACACATTGCTCACTCATGGGTAGAGGTACTGTTGTTCCTCAGGTACCATCCTTCTGCTGTGTTTTAAGACAGGGTCTCTCATTAGATCAGAGGTCACCATTAAGCTAGGCTAGCTGACCACAGAGTCCAGGGACACTCCCATCTCCATCCTCCTGATTCTGTGCACTAGCACTGGGATCACATACCCTCACCTCCATGCTAGCTTGTCACATGGACTCTGGGATGGTCTTCATTCTTGGGCAGCAAGCTTGCCTGTCACCAACTGAAAACGGCTCCACGGTCCCTATTTTCACTTGTTGGTCCACACCCACCTGGCTTTGTAATAACGAGTCTTTTTGGGCTATTTCTAAGCTACAAAAGTGTGGGGTGAGGAAGTCTAAGGAAGCGTTTCCAGGTGGTTAAAAGCTGTTTCCTTTGTCCTTCAGCAGCTATACCCAGCTGAGACTCTCAAAGGCTTTGTGATAATGCACTGAGGCATGCTGGGATGGGAAGGGTGGCTTCCGGGACAGACCCAATTCCCATAGCTCCAGCTGTTCCCTAGAGCTGAGCTGACTCTGGTTGGTTGGCTTCATTCTTCTTGTTTACTGTCCACTGGTAGGAGGGAAAGAAAAAAAATGGCAGGAAACACATCAGGGCATCCCACTTACAATTTTATCTTTACATGTTCTTCCATTTTTATTTCAGCATATTCCTGGACTCACCAATTGAGAAGAGATGATAAATTTAAAAAACCAGGACAGCTTGACAAATAACCCAGCTACTACTTTCCTTCTTGCTCACAACATACTTGGGAGCGAGTACATTTTGAAATGAATGGAGCACAGGGTGTGTTTTCATCAGCTTTTTACTGGGCAGAGAAAAATGAAGGTGATAAAAGGCACCTCTCTGGTTGGGGTATTTATTTATTTTCTTAGTTCTGAGTGAGCACACATTGATAAACCATAAAGCAGGAGCGTGGGTTTGGAATGTCCCAGCTGGACACGAGAGGGAGTCAGACATAGGAGTCAAGAGACAAGAGTGGAGAATCCTGGTTCGTATGCAGATGCACACGTGAGCGATCTACCACCAAGTGGCAGAGGGACTGTGTGCTGAGGATGACATGGGGCTGTGTAGATTGACAGGGCACCTTCCTGAGCTGAGGTCACTTCCACACAGAGTTCTAAAGTCACTAAGAGCTAACTCGGTGCATAACAGGTCACTCTGAGCTTCATTAAGCAGTACCTGTAGATAATTCTGCTAAGAATGCATAGCTGGGCACAGAGCCGATGCCATCTGAGGCTATCAGCAAGGACAATGGGAGCCTGCAGGCCCCGCTGGCAGAGACCCGTGACACATTAGTGCTTGCTCACCCTTCCCCATTCCCGGCCCCTGCTGCAGAGGCCCCATGACAAAGAGCTGACTTCAAAGTAATAGAAAGACACAGACAGTCAAGTGTAGTTAGTGAAAGTGGAAAGAATTCTGAGGACCCTTAGATACACACCAGGGCTGGGATGTGGCTCAACTTCAAGAGTACCTTGCCAGTATGCAGCAGGTCAATCCCAGCACTGCTAAAACCAGGCACCCTGGCACAAGCTGGTCATCCAAGCTCTTGGGAGGTGGAAGACAAAAAGATCAGAAGTTCAAGGTCATCCTCAGCTACTTAGTGAGTTCCAAGCTAACCTGGATTGCACGATGCCCTCTCTCTCTCCAGAAAAGAAAAAAAGAAAAGAACACGGATTCTTCAGTATTTAGTATTTAGTAAGCTGGCATGGAAGGACAGGCCAAATCAACATTAATATTGTACTTACAAATAGCTATGGTAGGGCTAGAGAGATGGCCCAGTGACTAAGAACACTAGATGTTTTATCAGAGGCCCTGAGTTTAATTCCCAGCAACCACACGGTGGCTCACAAGCATCTGTAATGGGATCTGATGCTTTCTGCTGGTGTGTCTAAAGATAGTGACAGTGTACTCATTAAATAAGTAAGTAAGTACATAAATAAGTAAATCTTTAACAAAAGGAAATAGCTATGGTGGTAAAAGAACGATTTCAGGATGGCAAATATGGTATAGGAAATTATAACTCTCTGGTTGTGGTAAAGGGATGGACAACGCTTTCTGGGACAGGGACTCAGGTCCAAGGAGAGCAGAGGTAGGGCATCCAAGAGAATGCCTGGGGCCCAGTGAGGCTGGGGATATTTTGAAAGAGAAACTTCAGTCAGCTGTGGGCCTCACACATTGTGAGACTAGGGCTTTACCAAGTGAGCTATCTTCACATTCATGTTTGTGACTCTGGCCACCGTCCTACTGGGTGTCAGTAGCATCTCCAACATCTGCATCCACTGTGGCTTCTACCATGCCAACCTGAAACCCTGTCTCCATTAAATACTGACTTCCTAGCCTTCCTCCCTCAGTCCCTGGTACCCACCATTCTACCTTGGCTTGCATGAGTCTGTCTGTGCTAAGGATGCCATCCAAGTTACACAGCATGTTGCACTGTGTGAGGATGCACTTCCATGTTAAAGCTGAATAATATTCCATCATGCGTATCATACTAGTTGTTTCTTGTGGCTGTGACAAAATACTTGCCAAAAATCAATAAAGGGAGTTTATTCAAGCACACGGTTGCGGGGTACAATCGGTCATGGTGGAGGAGGAATGACAACAAGAGGATTGTTTCATTGTATCTATACTGTATCTATACTGTATCTATACTGTATCTATACTGTATCTATACTGTATCCAGCTACTTTCACTGTATCCATAGCTAGGCTGCAGCCTCCGCTCTGTTGCCCACAGTTAAGTTGGGCAATACCACAGTAGTTTATCCATTGTAAAAACTTCCCCACCGATAAACCCAGAGTCTTATTTCCATGGTGGCTCTAAACACCATCGAGAGTTGACAATCAAGATTGCTCACGACAGCTGCATGTCACATTTTGTTTATATGCTCATGTGTCAGTGAGAACTTATTTCCGGTGATTTGGCTACCGAGAAGAAGGCCGCTTTGAACATGCAAGGTGAAAATCTTCAATTATCTGCTTCCTGTTCTTTGGGGTTCAAACCCAGATGGGGAGTTGTGGAGACACGTGGTCATCCATGGTTTCTGTGCCTTGGTGACATCCTGTGGAGCAGAAGGGCTCCAATCCTGCCACTTTTTAAATAAAATCACCGTTTTGTTTTCTTTTTTCATTTGTTTTATTCCCTGCCTTTACTCGTAGCCATCCTGTTGAGTGTGAATAGCAGCTCTCTGTGGTTTTGAGTCACATCTCCCCAGTGACAGGCACTGGTGAGCATCTTTTTATGTACTCATTGGTCATGTACATCTTCGTTGGAGAAATGTCTGACTCAGCTCTTGTCCATTTAAAGAGCAGGTGGCTTGTATTTGTTGCTATTGTTGTTTTTGAGATACAGGAATTCTCCATCAGTGCTAATTCCCTTCAGGCATATACTCTCTCCCTTTCTGTTTTAGATAAAGTCCTGCTACGGATACCCAGAACTTACTGTGTAGCCCAGGTTGGCCTAAAACTTTTAGTTCTAGGAACTTGTAGTAACCTTTATTTTCCAAATGTGGAGAATACAGGTGTGAGCAACCACATCTGGTTTCCACGATGCTAGAGATGGGCAGCAGGTCCCTCTGCACATTTGCAAGCGCTCTGCTGACTGGGCCACATTCCCCAGCCCAGGTTTTCACTCCCTTGACAGTGCCTTTTGATGAATTAAAGATTGAGATTTTGCTATATTCTTTTGATGACTGTAGTTTTGGAATCATGTCCAAGGAACCATGGTCACATCCAATGTCACAGAGCTTCTTTCCCCGCCCTATGCCTTCTTTGTAGTCTTGGATGTTATGTTGCGTAGGTCTTTGATCTGTTCAAGTTAATTTTTGTGTTGGTTGTGACATGACTCTGTGGGAGATGCTGCTGTGCTGTTGTCCACTGTAGACTCCCAGCAAATGGCTTTAGGCACCGACAGGAGCTTGAGAAAGCCCTAGACTTGTGTGTGAAGGGCAGGAGAGACTACCGAGTCACCTAGACAGGCCACAGTGCCCTCTGCAGGAAGAGCAAGTGCTCACACTTTCTCCCCTCAGCTGAGGGACACCGAGTTGGCTGCTGAAAGGATTCTTTGATGTCCCCTGGGGTCAGCAGCTGGTTCACTAATGCACACATCAGAGTCTTTCCTTTACCCACACACCCTGGGGTGGTGATGGTACTTACATCTTTGGTGGACTCCAATACTCTGCTTCTGGGGAGAAGATAAGACAAGATGGACAAATCGGGATCCACATATACCTGACCCAATCACTGCAAATGTGAAGGCACAAGCTCTCAAAAAGCCCACGTGTGCTTTTAAGCATCTGGCAAACAGCAAGTGCCTAATAGATGCTTGCTAAATTAAGTGAGTTCTGCTTTACATTCCCCAAATAGATACAAACCGCAGCATACAAGGCTTCCCCAAGTCAAGGCTTTTGCTTGCGTGTTGGACTGCAGCTTAGCCCTATTCCCCAGATATGCTTCTGACTGTCTGCCAACCCCAACGTCTGTGGCCGTTCAGACTTCTCTACATAGCATGCAATTCACGCATGGCATCGGTGACCAGAAAAGTCTCTTTAATACACAAACCAAGAACAAAGAAATTCAATCCCAAGTCCCTGGCGAAAACAGAGCATTATCTTAACAAATGTTTTGAGAGCATGAGAGAAGGGAAAAAGAGCGGGAGAGATAAGTAAGAGGGAGAGGGTCACAGCCTGTTCAGAGACTCGCCTCGACACTGCAGTTATGCCCTCTCCTTAAAATACACGAAAGATCTTTAGAAAGCCAGATGAAATTGAAGTGATTTTCCCCTGCTGCAGACCCGATGTTCAGCTCACCGGCCAGAAATTACAGCAATTGAAGCTTAAGGGAAATTCATAGTCTGGTTATAAAGAAACTTGCTTAGGAAGCCACACAGCTGGCCATCATGCCCGGGATGGCTCCATTTTGAAGATTTTGCTGGACAAGTATAAAATAAAATGGTTTTCTATTTCATACCACTCCCCACTGCCCAAGTCACACCAAAAAGCCTAACAGGCCAAAAGGTGTCAAGATTTGAGGCGATAAGGTTCTTGAGGTTTCAATTTGTAGTAGAAGGCAGTGCCTCACAGCCAACCAAAGCCACGAAAGTTAGAAACCCAGAGTCAAATAAAACCCTCATTTGCATATTTAGTGATTCATAAAGCTGAGACTCTGACAGGCTGTAACACCCAGAGCAGAAGAAGTATTTTATCAATCGCTATACTTTCTGCTGTATTTTCCTTTCTTGTATATCTCCACCGTATGCACAGATACTCAAATAGGCTGGTGGACATTTCCTTGGAGCTGTTTTAAGAGAATCAATTTATTTTTATTTTTAGATTTTTATTTAGTTCTCTCTCTCTCTCTCTCTCTCTCTCTCTCTCTCTCTCTCTCTCTGTGTGTGTGTGTGTGTGTGTGTGTGTGTGTGTGTGTGTGTGTGTGTTGTATGTTAGTGTCCATGAGTGTACTTTTTCATATGTATGTATACATGTGGGGACCAGAGATCAATGTCAAGAGCTCGCCTCTATTACTTGACTCCCTTCCTTCCTTCCTTCCTTCCTTCCTTCCTTCCTTCCCTCCTCCTTCCTTCCTTCCTTCCTCCTTCCTTCCTTCCTTCCTCCTTCCTTCCTTCCTTCCTTCCATGAACCAGGTCTCTCACTCAACCTGGTCCTCACCATTTAGGTTAGACCATTGTACAGGGAGCCCCTGAAGATCTGCCTGTCTCGACCACCTCCCTCCCAGAATACACAGGGGTTGTAGTAAGTGCTGACATGCTCAGCTTTTACATGGGAGCTCGGCATTGAACTCAGGTTCTCATGCTTGCATAGCAAGCACTTTATCCACTGAGTCATCTTCCCTGTCCCCTTTCTATTGTTTTTCTATTGCACTTCTAGGAAGCTGAACCTAGAGCCTTATAAAAATTATCCAGACTGGCCTTGAACTCAGTCTGTGACCCAGGCAGGCCCTGAATTCACAATTTTTCCGTTTCAGCCTTCGAGGAGCTGAGACTGCAGGTTTGTACCATTAGGCTGGGCTGGATAACCAAGCTCTTAAATTTTTTATATTTGGGGACAAATATAAAAAGTCAGGAAATGTTTGGTAGAGGGCTTCTACCTTACCCAATACAAACCATTTCTGAGTGCTGTTTCTAAACAATGAACAGTAAGAAGACAACAGAGATGTTCAGTCAAGCTCCCCCTACCCCCCAGCTGTATCTTTCCAGAATGGTCCAGAACGGAAGAGGGCTGTTTTCTGAGCCTAGTGGAGATTCTGTCCTCCTTGACTCTAGGGGGCGCTGGAAGGCTGAATCTTCTTTGTTACAATATGGCAGATAAATGCTTAAGGCCACAGACAACCTGTGGGATCAGCCTCTCAGATGTTTATTATCCCAAGTTTACCACTCCTGAAAAGAGTAAGTCTTGTGTCAGCACACGTGTGACACAGTGGCCAGGGGTCTAGTTTCTTCGTGTCCCTTGCTCCTGTGCCCACTGCCATCTATCTTCAGGAATTAGGTAGACCATTGTCCTTGAAGAAGGGCACAACAAAGAAGGAGTCAGGGCACAGGGACGCTTTGCGGGATGAGGAATGGGAACTCAGAGCTGAGCAGGAATGTCCCCTTCTGCTTTCTCTTCTCTTTTCATGAGAAGTCGCTATTTTAGAATTACCCTTGGGTGTAACAACAGAGGAACAAACAAATCAGGATATCTTAAGAGAAGAAAATATTTCTTTTCCTGTCTTCCCTGGCTCCCTTTAAATGAATAAAGTCAGTCCCAGAGCACAAGAACAGAGTACTCTGCTAGAACAAGACATTTTCTGATATGACCCAAGGTTATCTATTTAGACCGACCAGTTCTACAGTGAAGCAAGGTGGGAGATATATATATATATATATATATATATATATATATATATATATATATATATATATAAAATGTCAACACAATCTCATTTGTATTTTGCTCTGAAATATACACCAGCCATAAATCTAAGGGTGGTGACAGACAGAGAATTAAATGTATAAAAACAGTTAAGAGGTTTCCTAAGACACACACTAACACACGCTGTCAAGAAGGGAGAACAGGCTGACAGAGGCATTGCCAGGTGCTTCTCGCTTTTCTCTCATTGGTCTTCCTCCCCTCCCTCTTCCCTTCTCTCCCTCCTTCCCCTCCCATCTGTTGCCCATGGGCACACTTGCCTATGTGCACACGTGTGGACCAGAGGTGATGTCAGACATCCCTTCCGGGATCACTTTCAACCTTCTTATTCCACAGCAGCTTCTCTCTGAGGCTGGAGTTTACAGTTTAGGCTAGACAGCCCAGCCAGCAGGCCCCAGGGTCCTCCTCAGTGGTAAGGTGACAGGCACAGCCCTCTCTGTTTGCTTGGATGCTGGGGATTCAAACTCGGCTCTCTCCTTGTGCTGCAATCTTTCCCACTAAGCCATCTCTCCACCCCATGAGCAGCCTCTTCAAATAGATGGGAGGCAGGGGAATGAAAAATCAAGTCCTACCCAGTTTCTGTCATAGCTCACACTTTCAGAAGCCAGTCAGTGTGTGTGTAGTTAAAACGGGAAAAGCCAGCAACTGCTTAGCAGATCTTAAGACCCTGCAAATGACTGATTCAAGCACAGGGATGCCAGGTGTAGTTAGGATCCCAAGAGCCTGGCGCAGTTTTAAGACCACGTGGGTGCTCAGCTTCTTGTGTGGTGGAGTGAATAGTAGGTTTGGAGACTTTATACACAGTCACAAAACAGTTATGGCAAACTGTCATGGCAGCCCCAAACCTCTCTCCCCTTTTCTCCATGTTCCTCTTTCCTCCCTACAACCTCTCTTTGGAGCTTTATTTAGTTCATCCTCCATCACTCTCCAAGGTCCTGCCTCGAGATGAGAAGCTCACCACTTTGAGGCAGGATGGTGACCAGAGAGGTTCAGACCCGCCTTTCTCCAATTCTAGGGTTACATAGTGCTTTACGTCAGTGCTTGGGATTTGAACTCAGGTCTCCATGCTTGCAAGCAAGCATGTTACTGCTTGACCCATCTCCCCAGTCCAAGCCCCGCCTTCCTCTACCGTGTGTGTGACGTCCTAGCTGCCACCTGAGTACACAGAAAGGTGTGCTCAGCATTAGAGACTGCCATTTCCACCGAAACTTAGCTGCCGCTGACCTCTGCGGTGCTGGCATGTTCGGAGGTGAAACGACCTGTGTCTACTGCTCAGGAAAATGAAAGCTACAGAAAGTCTGCTCTCCGCTTCCTGTTCCTCCACCACAGGAGTGTCTTACTTCACTTCAGCAGTTTCTTACTTTTAACAAAGAAAACTTTCAGCATCTTAATCAAATAATATTTGCAGATGTGGGTAAAATGTGCATATATTAATGAAGTTAATTTGTGAAAGGGTTTTAATTAAGTTGTAGGATAGAGGCATTTAAACTGAATAATATTGTTAGCTCACCAAGGGGAATTTAATGCAAAAAGAAAGAAACCAACAAAAACAAAAACAAAAACAAAGCAAAATTTTGCTCAATTACCCAGAGAATTTAAGACCAGAAAGTCCACCTGTGCTTTATCCGACCAGCCTGGCACCCTGATAGCTCTGGATACAGCAGATAATGGCTATAATTTACATTACCCCAGAATTCTATTAATTCTTCTTTACCTTTTTGAGGTTCTGTCATTAATTGTTAGGAGTGCTGCCTAATCAAGACAGAGCCAGTCACCCAAACAATTAACCTGTTTCCAAAGGTGCAAATAGAGAGATAATTTATCAATTTCCAAATGTTTCTCCTCTCTGCTGTAACACCAAACCCGCTTTTCTCCCTAAATACTCCTTGGCTGAGAACCCATGGCAGCCACCTTCAGCAATCAAGAAAAAGCAAAGAATGTGTTCATTTTTAAAGGTCAGGCCCATAGCTCTGCGCCGGGGAACAATCATTTGTTAACTTAGGCGGGGGCTTCAGTCACGCCGCAATCCCACTATCTAAAGACAGAAAATGAGCTAGATTCCTGCAGAGAAATGGCCTTCACAACCCAATTTATTCGTGAAATTAGAAGGTGTTGTTTTTCACTGCCGAGTGTTCTCTGAAATGACCTAGGTGTGTCCAGACACAGAACGCAGACACACAGTAAGAGTGTGCCTTGTGGTTCATGCCGGGTGGGTTTGGTCTTTGGCCATTGCAAACTGCACACTCTTTGAAGGGTTGGTGCCTCCTTTTCACAAGACCTGGAGAGAGCACAGGCTTTGAGTCCTTGAGCTCCTGGCTTTGCTTGTCACCAGCTCTGACCAGGAAATTTGTTTAGCCCCAGCTTCCTTGCACGGCACAATACATAAGCTAAACTTATTTTATGAGGGTCAAGCACAGACTTGTCATGCAATCACGAGGACCCGAGTGTGTCCTGTACTAAAAGCTGGGTATGGTGGTACATGCGTATAATCCTACTAGAGATGGGGTGTGGAGACAGGGGGATTCCTGGAGCTCACTGACCAGCTTGCCTAGCCAACTTGGGAAAGCTCCAAGCCAGTGAGAAACCCTGTATCAAAGAAAAGATGGAGATACTTGAAAAATGTATCATTCTGGGTTGTCCCACTGACGTACACACACACACACACACACACACACACACACACACACACATTTCATTTCTGTATAACACTGTATCCGGTACACATAGGTCATTTACACCAAACACTCCTAAAATACTTAACCAAAAATAGATCAACTCAGGAACTATCCGTTGCTGAATGAAACAGCAGATGTTTATTCATTTGTGTGCATGTGGTGTGTATGTGTCAGATGTCTGTGTCTCTGTGTGGACACACATGCCGTGGTGCAGGTACAGAGGTCAGAGGGCAACCTCAGGGGTAAGAAGCTTGCTACGCAAGTGTGAGGACCTCAGCTGAGATTCTCAGAACCCACAGAAAGCCAGATGCAGGACTATTTGTCTGTGTCTCCAGTGCTCCTAAGAAAAGATGGGGGGGGGGAGCAGGAGAATCCTAAGTGTGCAAGACAGCTAGCCTGGAGGGTGTGTGTATGTGTGTGTATATATATATATATATATATATATATATATATATATATATATATGCACATATATATATGCACACACATATACATATATGTGTATGTATTATACATATGCATGTATGAATATGTAAGTATATATGTATATATCAATAACAACAAAAAGACCCAGTGTCAAGAAATGTGGAAGCAAGGACTAACACTCAAGAGTGCCTTAGAGACCTGGAGAGGTGGCTCAGTGGTTAAGAGCACTGACTGCTCTTCCAGAGGTTCTCAGTTCAAATCCCAGCGACCTCATGGTGGCTCACAACCATCCATGATAGGACCTGACCCCCTCTTCTGGTGTAACTGAAGTCTGGTGTGTCTACAGTGTACTTATATATTATAAATAAATAAAATTATGCATTTGTGTGCATACACATGAGAGAGACAGAGACAGAGATCTCCCTGGTGAAATCCAAAGTATTGGGATCCTTTTCGGTTTGAATTTGGATTTTAGTTCCTTAAGACAAGGTCTCCATGTGTAATATAGGCTGACTTTAAGTTTACTCTGCAACTCAAGCTGGCTTCAGACTCACCATGTAACCAGCTTTGCTTCAGACTCGAGGTCCCCTACCTTAGTGTCCGTGATGCTGAGTTGGAGGGTGATGCCATGCCCAGCTCAAATGAAGGGCCAAGACCCTTCTTTAAGGTCTTTCCCTCTGGGCAAAAGTAGGCGTGGCTGGCTTCAGCAACTTCAGTTAAAATGAATGCACAAGACCCACTTCCACGGGAAGAGGACAACTGCTGACCCCACCGTACCAGGAAGCTTCTCATGATCTTTCCTCGGAGCCAGCTCTGGGTTTTACAATAGGAGAGAAGCCCATGCAGAGGCCCTCACAGGCCTGAGCCAGCTTTTCTGGGCACATGTCAGGGGATAAAGTAGGGTAAAGAGGAATGTGATGTGTGTGTAACTTAGACTTTACGTGCACATGTACACAGCACTATGCACATGTGCACACACACATGCATGCATGAATACACTCATATACAAAGTCATCTATACACATGTACACACATACCCATGTATACGCACACACACATATGCACATAAGCAGACAACACACACAAACAAATGCTTACTCGTGTACACACATACCCCCTGCCATACATACAGACAAGGATATGCTCCACCTGTGACATCAGCTCTACACACTCATTCCTCACACTGTCATCTGGGTGGGGCAGATTCCTGTGGTGAGCAGAGACTAAGGGTAAACATTTCTCTCTGCGGTGGTAGAAGAGACACTGTCACTGCTACAACAACCTCAGTCACAGCTGACTGCAGCCCTGAGGAGGAACCTAAAGTACCTCTGGGCCTGGGCAAAGCCTGGAGTTTTCCTATTCAGCATCTCCTGCCCAGTTTCCCTTAGATTTTCCTCATTGTTTTAGTTTGCATTATTTATTTAATTTATGCACTTCTTTTGAGACAAGATCTTGATAGATAACCCTTTCTGTTCTTGAACTTGACAGCAAGTCTCCTGCCTCAGCTTCCTCAGTGCCAAGATTAGAGGTGTGCGCCACCAAACCCAGATCTCCTTACTTTGTGTGTGTGTGTGTGTGTGTGTATGTGTGCACTCACACACCTATGTCATAGCTTGCCTTTGTCTTCCTTTTACTTTGGAGACAAGTTCACTTGAAAGCCCGGAACTTATTAAGTAAGCTAGACTAACTGGCCAGAGAGGCGCTGGACCCCCAGCCCTGTCTGCTGGGTATAGTTACACTGGTAGAAAATAAGAAACTTTTGAGCCATTTAAGACTTGGGGAAGGGTGGGCTGCTCCCTGGTCTCAGTGTTCAGGGGCCCAGGAGCTCATTCCACCTATGAGAAGGCCTGTCCAGTCTCCTCTGCCTCCTTCTATCTGCTTCTTGAGAAGCCGCTGGCTTATCTTGCTTCTGTGCTGAGAACCAGCAGATGGATGCTAAGCCACCACCAGCCCAGGAAAAAAAATCACAGCAAGCTGATGCTATCCCTCATCAAGTCAGCTAAGGAGGCTGGATCTAGCAGGTTGTGGCACTCCAGAGATGCCAGCTGATGTCCTTGTAGTACCAGCCGGGGAAAATTACAGTGACCGTAATGAAGAGTGAGAATCCTAGACCTGAAGTGCCTGAAAAGTGGGTTATTTACCGTGTGGGCTGGCCCCACGCCTCTGTCACGTATTTGGGAGCTAGGAAAACAAACATTTTAAGTGGGGAGAATTACGGTAGACAGGAGGAGGGTAATGGGTGAAGAAATCCATTATTATCTTTACTGCCACTTCGTAAACTTGAAAATTAACATGCCAAAACTCTGAGGAATGGCTTCTGGAAAAGCTACAGAGTAATCAGCACAGCGCAGGCGCAGTGAGCAGGAGAAAGAGGGCAGCGTCTCCTTGGTTTCCTCTCAGGAAGCACCTTACACACTGAGCTGTCTCCGCCGGACCCTTGGTTTTTGCTTTAATTACCTCATTTTGGAGGTTCCCAAAGGAGTGCAGCCACAAAAGGGTTCCTGCGTTAGACAGCTGCTATGCTTATGTGTGGCCAGGGTCCAGCCTCTATCTCCCTTGGGGACAAATTCCAATGGAAGGGAGCCGGAGGAAGGACTGCAGACACCAGCCCCTTGCCTGCTTTGTCATCTGGCAGTGAGCTTACTCACACACAGCCAGAGTTACCCCAAGGGACCCACTCCATCATGGCCATGTGCTTATCTCAATGTGTCCTTGGCCACACTGTGCACTCAGACGCCCAGTACTATCCTGCCCAACACAGCAATGGGGTCTGTTCACGGACACCACCCCAGTGGCCAGCCCAGAACCCCGGGGTCTGAGTTCTGCCCCTCTGCTTCCCCTTACACTTGGCTGATTACCAAGGGTCTCGCTGGACTCTGGTTCATCTCTTAACCCAGCATCACCCCCACCCCAATCTCCTTCCACGGGCTAGGCAGCTGCCCTGCACATGCACCTCTCTGGGGCTGCTCCGTGGGGAGCTCAAAACAAGAGAGCAGAGGAGATGGCCGTGTAGGTAAAGTGTGTCTGACAAGCATGAGGATGGGTATACAGTGCTATATAATCTCAGTGTTGACTTGGGGTGTGTGGAGTGGAGCCAAGAGAATCCTGGGGCTTTCTGGCCAGCCTGCCTCTGAGACTCTGTCTCCAAAATACAAAAGAGAGAGACAGAGAGAGAAAAACTGAGGAAAACCACTATACTCTCTCTGTCTCTCATGCACATGTATTCACACATACATGTACACACACTCTCACATGCACAAGTCCACATAGGCACATCAAATGGTTGCTTCTGTGAGCTGCAACCTAATCCATTTTGTACTTTCTCCGAAGTCCCTATAGAAACACCCAAAACACAGAGAAATGGAGAAGTAGTTTGCATCCACGTGAAATGAAGACTCCCAGCATCATAGAAGACTCAGGCAGAACAGATAAGCAGCCTTGCCCAAAGAAAAGAAATCCCACTACCAGAGAAGGCTCCTCGGGAGTCTGGGAACCCGCCAAGGTCAAGCCCTGCAGCCCCCAAGGGGAAGGCCGTCTGCACTATTGGCCAGGGGACGGGCGAACTCTGTAACACCTATGGACATGGCAGAGGCGGTACCAAGGGAAGGCTTGTGAGGAACAGGTCATCCTATCCGGTGTTTCTGATCTGAGGCCTCTCAGGACACCCCACATGGTGAATGCTGGCAGAGGAACAACTTTTAGATTGTTGGAACAAAAGTGCAAAGAGTTTCTTTATCCCCTAAGAGAACTACCGGCACTAAACAGTTGCCATGGCCCTGCGTGACAGACAGCTGGTCTTGGTTGCTAAGTGAACTGGATTGACAGATGTCTGGGAGTGAGAAAGCACACCTCTGTGGGTTTATGGTGTGTTTCCAGAGAGAACTGACATATGAGGTGACAACTAGGCGCAAGGACCCTTCCTTAGTGTGGATGCACCCTCCAAAACACTAGTGGCTTGGACTAAAGGAAGCTGGAGGAGGTGACATGCTCATGGGAAACCCATTTTGCTTTCTAAGCAGGCACATCTAGGGTTCCAGCCTCCACTAGTTGGTTTCTGACTTCAGCTTCTTTGGGCTTTTTATATAAACACAATGCCAGAGACCCTTCTAGAAGCTTCTAGGCCTTCAGTGCCTGACTAGAACTGCCAATGCACCTGGTTCTTAGACTGAACAGGCTGCCAGGTTCTCAGATTCTCTGGTGTGCAAAAGAGCAACATTAGACTACACAGCCTCAGTTGTATAAGCTAACCCAATAAATCTCCTTTTGTTATACATAATTAGGGTTGCTACAACAGTATAGCAACATAAAAGTGAAGTAGCTGAGCTATGTGTGGTAATACACACTTCTAATCCCAACACACAGGGGCCTGAGGCAGGAGAGCTTAGAATTTGAGCCATACCTGGACAATATATATAGCAAGATTCTGAATGATGATAATGATCGATTAATTCATTAAGTACAAGTAAAATACTGAGAAGGAGGTACATAACTAAATAAAAGTCCAAGATCAGATTAAAGGGAAATATTCCCTATTATAACTAGAATACTTCAAGGAGCTTCTAAACAAAATTGATTCAGGTGAATCAGAAAACATGAACAGAACAGGACATTGGAGAGGAGCTAATAAAACTCTGTGAGTGGAGTAATCTGACATCAGGAGAGGCAATTTTCAGATGGAAATACAATTGCCCAAATTAGCAATGCAACAGAAGCCCCAAAGAACAGAGCATAGTTTAATCAAATCAGTAAATTTGGCTGGGAAGTTGCTGGAGAGGTTTCCTTAGAACTGAGAGAAAATAGACGAAGTGAGGTCTTGGGAGCAAAGAGAAAACAAAGCAGAAGCTGGATCCAAGAGATGCAATGTGAAGCAAGAACAACTGTAGAAGATGAAGCCAAGGAGAATGAACTAAGGGAATGAGCTGTGTGGACCTTCTCATTGCCCCCCCCCCCCGACCCAAGCTCATAAAGAAGATGACCTTGTTGGTGGTTTTCCTGCTGCTGTGACAAAACACCTGACAGAAGCACTTTAAGGAAAAAAGGGCTGGTTGTGGCTCACAGTCTGAGGGTTCACAGTCCGTCATAGTGGGAAGGCATGGCAGCAGGAGTGTGAGGCAGTTGCTCACACTGCATCTGCTGTCAGGTCCGTGAAGCATCTGGTCACATCACATCCACAGCCAGGAAGCAGGGATTGATGGATGCTGGCGCTCAGCTCACTTTCTACTTTTAATTCAGTCTGGGATCTCAGCCTAGGGAATGGTGCTGCCCATGGTTAAGGCAAGTCTTCCCATCTCAGTCCAATGTGGAAACTCCCTTACAAACACGCCAGCAAATTAGTCTCCTAGGTGATTCCAGATCCTATCAAGTTGATCATCACGACTATCTTCAAAAAATGTTGGCTGCTGGGTGCTATGGTACACACCATAATTTGAGTACTCAGCAAGACAAGGCAGAAGGATTTGGAGTGCAAGGTCAGGTTGGATTACACTTCAAGACCTTGTCTGAAATTAAAAGTAAAACAAAATATCAACAGCTTACTGAACACCAAGAAAGGGAGAGTGGATATACAAATTCAAGCAAAAACAAACTTCACAGACAAACATAACTTAGAAGAGTCTAAAGAGGTCAAATAAAGGCTAACTAGAAGAAAGTAGGTAAAAATGGGAATCCTCTGTGTCAAACAGTAGAACAGAGGGACTGGGGAGCTGGCTTAGTGGGTAAAGTCTTGTCTTGGAAGCGTGAGGACTGAGCTTCCGTGGAGTGCCCGAATTCTGCTATCAGGGAGGTAGAGACAAGCAGATTTTTGAGGCCTGATGAGCAGCCAGGCTTAGCAGAAATGGTGAACTCTGGGGTTAGGGGAGACCCTGGTGAGAGCGACAGAGGAAGACGCCAGCCATTGCCAGCCCTTGTGATCTGTGTTGGGAGAGTTCCCCTGCAGCGGCGGCCAAGTTTAAACAGGAGAAACAGCCCTGAGCAGGCAGTGTGGCACCTCACTGTCCAGAACCCAAGTGTGTGGCTGCCCACAGACAGCCAGGCACTCTGTGCTCTCGGGAAGCTGCCTCTTGTAGTCACCTCAGAGCTTCCAGAGCTTCTACTAAAGGCAGAGGCGGGTGTCCTGGCTATAAAACGGAGCCTAGTGGTTACAGATGTGAACACAGTAGGATGGGTGAGACAGAACGGGGGGCAGAGAGGCAGAGAGAGGCCAAGGGGCTCACAGGGGCTCCCCAGATACAGAAGATGATCTGCATTTGGAGAGTTCCCTCCCTCTCTTCCCTCTCCTTTCTCCTCCTCATCCTCTGCTCCTTTCCTTCCCCTCTTTTCCCATCACTCTACTTTCCCCCTTTCTTCCCTTCCCCCTGTTTTCTTACCTAACACTGACATTGACCTTCTCAGCCCTCTTGCCTCAGCCTCCCCAGGGCTAGAATGACAGGCATGTCACTATACCAGGCTCCAGGAAGTTACTATTTCCAGTTTCTTGAAGATCCCAAGGCCCTCTGTGCCTGGTCTACACTGATTCCCCACACTCCCTTTGCTTATATAAGTCTCCTTTCCATTCATTTTCTAATGAAACTACCAAGGTTGTAGGAGCATCTATGACTTTTACTCTGAACCTAACCAGAACACCCTTTAGGGACCCTCTTCTGGGAACTGCTAAAATTATAACTCTTATATAATATATAACATGCAAATTTGACATATGTTATATAGAGCATTTTATATATGCACATATATATGCAAATATACACACACGCACACACGTAGATGTAGTTCTGAGGACATTTGCTGTTTTTTGTATAATGGTAAAAATAGGCATAATTAAAATGTCCAATAATTGAAAATCTGGGCATAAATGGTTCTAGGTTCACTTAGAGGAGATATGGGGATGCTGCAGTGGAGGTATGGCTTGTAGGTATCCTGTAAAGGTTTGTGTGCAAGACCTTGGGCCTCAGAGCAGCAACATTGAGATGATCCCTTTAAGAGATGGGTCCTGACAAAAGTGACCGCAGGCCTCTCCCCTCACTCAGCGTCCTGTGTCTTCACTCGGTTTCTCTCTCATACACTGACATCGTGTGCCACTGCCATGAGCTGGCACAGCTCAGGGACTTTTCATTCTCCAAAATCGTGAGCTAATTAAACCCCATGTTTTTGCAAGTTCCCAGCCTTGGATATTCATTACAGTAACCACAGACTACGGCAGGGAGTTTCGATACAGTTGATATGAAAGAAACAAGAAAATAGCTGGAAAAGGTTACAAAGTAGTTTGTGTAATAATGGTCTGATTTTCCTTAGAATGTTTATTTTTATGTGTATGAACCACGTATAAAGTGCCAGCCACCATGTGTCTCTTTTGCAGAAGGATGCTATGAACATTGTATCTATTTTTTGATACCTCTGCAATTAACATTTCATTCATCTGTAATGAGAACAGAAGTGAACTCTGGAGGCTGGGAGATGGTTCAGTCAACAAAGCATTTGCTGCGTAGGCATGACAGCCTGAGTCTATCCTCAAAACCAAAGTGTAAAAAGCTGGGTGTGGTAGTGTAGGTTTGTAATCCCAGCACTGGGCAGGTGCAGACAGATAACCCAGTTTCTCAATGGCGAGACAGCCTAGCCTATAAGCTCTGGGCCAATGAGAAACAGTTCCTTAAAAAACAAAAAGATGGATGGCACTTGAGAAATGACACCCAAGGTTGTTCTCTGGGTGCACACTGATGTGCATGTGATGCCCCACCCTTACCTGCACACACAGAAACAAGCAAACGAGCCGTCTTCCCACGGCGCTGTGTTGTTTACAGCGTACCTGTTTGTCCGTTGGTGCTCATTGGAGGTCAACAGTGACATTCATTCATCTTTATGCCCACAGTGCCTTGGAGTGGTGCTGAGAGAGCCCTCTAGTTATGTATTATCAAAAGCCTCTTAGCGCTCTAATTCAAGCGGCCTCTCTCTTCATGAAATGACTGTAGACTGGCTGCTTCTGTCCTTGACACGTCCTGTTGGTACTTGTTCTCTATGGCTTTCTGTTATTTATCCTCGTCCGCACCTACCATGGTGTGCCCTTCACACACTTCCTCAGTGGATAGCTCTCTCTTCAGCCATCTCACCCTGGCTACTGAGAACGACTGTGAGGTGCCAACTCCCCAGCGCCATCCTCAGCCCTACGTGGCCATTTAGTTGACACCTGCCTTCTGTGGCTTTTCCACTTGGGCACTTGGAATGCAAAGTGCAGAGGATGGGGAGATGGCTCTGTCAGTAAAGGGCTTGCCTGGCAGTTGTGAGGACTAGAATCCCACCACCCTCATCAAAACCCTAAGCGTAGTGACAAATGGCTGAAACCTCAGTGCTGTGGAGGCACAGACAAGAGGATCCCTGGTCTGTCTTGGTGGTCCTTCCCTTGTAGGACTGTGATGATCTGAGGTCAAGGACATATCTGAGTCACGAAGTGTATTACAGCCCAGCATCTGACACAGTCTCTGACACGAGGTGGGTCCTTGTAGATTAGTTGTACTCTATAGCCCCTGACAAGACTGTAAGTCCCTTAGACACAGAGGCTACGAAGGATCCCCATGGGAACATGGCATCAATCCATTAATCAGTAACTCTGAGGCTGCTCAACATTGCTTGCCTATCACAAAGGAGCTCCAAAGGAATAAAGCATGATAGTTATAGTTTGGTCAACACTTGATACAATGGTTAATGCCAATGGCCACGCTGACAAAGCCCTAGACATATCTGTGAGAAGATTCTAGGTTAGGTTAACTGAGGTGGGAAGACCCAGTCTTAATGTGGGCAGCTCTGTCCCTGGGCTTGATTCCTCTACAGACTAAAAAGGAGGAAATGAATGATTTACAAATGGTGGATGTGACCAGCTGCTACACTTCTGCTGCAGTGCCGTTCTTGACACAACAGACTGCACACTCAAACTGGGAGACAGAACACACCCTTCTGCCGTAAATGTGAATCTTATTGGGTGTTTTGTCACAGCAACAAGAAACATATGGATCCACTAGGATATCAGCAACATTTTAGCCTAAGCCTTTCTCAGAAAGAACAAGAAGGCAGCTCTGATGGGCTCCCTTCCCGTCGCCAACTGTTGTGTTTGGTGGAGGGAGACAACTGTCTCTGATGCTTGTTCTATGACACTTGGCTGGTCCCACAACATTGACAAAGGTGATAATTTGATTTGTGTTTGTGCACATTTGAATGAATGTGCACATGCATTTCATTGTGAAGGCCAGAGCTCAGTATCAGGTGTCTCCCTCTAGCCTCTGCTTTGGTGTTTGAGACACGCTCCCTCGTTGAAACTGAGCTTATCAGTGTGGCTAGGCTGGCTGGTCAATAAGCTCTGAAAATATGCCTGTCTGCACCTTCCCAGTGCTGGTTACGGACACGTGTTACCACCTGGCCTTCCCATGGGAACAGGGATCTGAACTTAGGTCCTCATCCTTACACCCCATACCACCAGAGTCATTTCCCCAGTCCCTGAGAATCTGACTTTTTAAGAGTGCTACACTTGAAGAACTGTGGCCACATGAACCATAAAGCTGGTCACTTACCCACGGCCTCCCCCTTGTAGAGGACACAACTGCTCATTGGTCGCTGACAGACTTTCCTTCCAGTGCACACAGAGACCTGGCTTTTCCCTGTAAGCAAAGAACTACCAACATTTTGTTGGTGGTGCAGTGTGGGAATAAGGTAAAAGGAAGCAGAGGGAGATGAAGCATGCCAATGAATTATGTGAGATAGGATATAGTTAATAATAGTAATTATATTAGTGATAGCATGCATTATTCATACTTAGTTAATAGTCATTATATTAGCAATGATAGGGTGGTTGCAAGTTAATGGGCTAATGATGATTGCATTGAGTATTGAAATAATAACAGAGAGAAGAGTAAGTCTGTGCTAACAGATCTGTCTACAGTGGGGAACATAGCCCCATGAATGCTATTAATGTGTGCCCCGGTGGTGGGGTGTGCGAAACTATGTGTGCAGAGCTATAGGAAGAGAAATCAGCCAATGAAGAAAGAAAGCTGTCTCTGAGCATGGCTTTGCACATGGCAGAATACTAGCACTTAGTAGGTGGAAGTGAGAGGATTGGGAGTTCAAGGTCCTCCTCCACAACATAGTGAGTCAAGGTCAGCCTGGATTGCATCAGACTGTTATCTGAGAAAAGAGAGGAAGGACTCTGGGCAAGCTCTTTACTCAGAGTCATGCCCCACAGGTTGGAGTGCCTGCCTGCCAGCTGCCATGCACCTCACCAGGAAAGTCATAGACTCATCTTCTGAAACTGTAAGCAAGCCCCCAATTAAATGCTTTCTTTGTCATGCTTCCTTGGTCATACTGGCTCTTCACAGTTACAGATCAGTAACTAAACATCCTCTTATTTGGAGTGATCTGATTGGGCAACTTAAGCTTCAGGAACTTTTTGTCTATAGCACGAAGGGTCCAAATGCCTCCTGGCACACCTGACTTTTAAGTGGATGCTAGGGATCTGAACTCAGGCCCTCATGGTGTGCAGTAGGCAAGTTATCAACTGAGTCATCTCTCCAGCCCCCAGCAGGAATTTCAGAGATGTCTTTTAGAAAGCAAAATCTTGCCTAGGATGCCCTACTTTATGATTAAAGGCTCATAAGGACTTAGTTTTAGGTTGACAATTGGTCACATAAAAGTTCTGATAAAGGAGTATGGTGCATCTGGTTTCGATCAAACATCAGCCATGATTTCCTGACCCCTACACACACACCCCAATTTCCTTATTATGAACTCTGCCTGTGCTCTGGTCATTCTAATTGCTGACTTCCCTATGCCTCTGCCCTCAGCATGGTGACATGCTATCCTCAGAGCTCCCAGCATGCTCTTGGTCACAGCCTTGGAATTCTATCTCAAGCATCTTCCTGTCATGACCATAAAGCTACTTTCCATTTGTGTCTAGGAGACAAACTCATGGGATGCAGAGTGTCATCATCATGCAACATGTGACATACAGAAGTTAGGAAGTTAGCTGGATGCATGCTGACTTGGAAATGGAGCTACTTGCCTACAAAGCAATGGTAAAAATCTGAGACTCAGTTGCGCACAATACATTTTCACTTATTGCTAGGTCAGATTCATAAGAAATGTGAAAACATATGTTCACAAAATGGACAGGATCTCCATATTTTATAATAGCTCAGGATCTATGGAATGAAAACAATCAGCTATGTTTTGATTAGTTTGGTAAGGGTGGGACCAGAGTCTTAGGAGAAGATTTATTTTAGTTTATAAGCCTCGGGGCCTGGGAGAGTCATCTAAGTAGTGAATGTTGTAAGGGGCCTGGGCACACAGAGTCAAAACAAGTTACTGTACACAGTCAATCTGCAGCTGTATCTAATTCAGGTCCTGAATGCAGAAATTAAATAATCTTTTCTTCTGTCTGTCGAAAGGTTTCTCAATTCATCCATTTATCTATCCATCCATCCATGTATCTATGTATATGTACATATTTATTACATGTATATGTATTATGTATTTATATCTATTAATCTGTTTGAAATTTACCTACTTACTATCATTCTATATAGCTAATATCTATTTATCTATCAATCTATTATGTGTGTATCCATCTATCCACCCATCAATATATGTTTGTATGTATCACCCTCCTTCTATTCATCTATCCATCCATTCACCTTTCAATATATGTATGTGTATGTATGCATCTATCTAACCATGTGTGCATGTATTAATCTATCATCTGTCTATCTCCTTCTTCTACTCATACATCCATCCACTTAGTCATCAGTGGGTGTGTATGTATGTATTCATCTATCTACTATGTGCCCATCTGTCCATCCATCCACCCATTTATCTGTCTGTCCATCTATTCATTAGTGTGTATATGTGTGTATCTGTCTATCTATCTATCTATCTATCTATCTATCTATCTATCTATCTATCTCCCTCCTTCCATCCATCTATCTGTCTACTATTTATCCATCAATGTGTGTATGTATATGTCTGCCTAATCATGTATGTATCTATTAATTTATCATCTATCTCCATCCATCTGTGTATGTATGCATGCATGCATGCATGTATCTGTTTATCTAATCATGTGTCCATCCATGTATGTATATATGTATGTATCTATATATCTGTCATCTTCTTCCACCCATATATCCATTCATCGGTGTGTATATATGTATGAATTTTTGTACCTATCTATCTATTATGTGTCCATCTATCCATCCATCCATCCATCCATCCATCCATCCATCCATCTATCCATCCATCCATCATCCATATATTCACTTGTATATCTGTCCATCTAGCCATACATCCATTCATGTATGCATGTACATAAATATGTATGTATGTATGTAGCTATCATCTATCTATTCATCTGTCTAAATATCTATCTGCCTACCTACCCATCTACCTATCTCCTTCTATCCATCCAGCCATAGTTTTATTCGTCTATCTATAATCCCCTCTTCTATCAGACAGAAGGTGACATGAAGGTTAGTATATATACTAAATATAAGTATGTGGAGGGAATACTGTCAATTCATTGTAATATATGATTATTCTGCAAGGAAACTGCTGTTGAATGTATTTCCTAGAAAGAGAATCCATATGTACACACAGAGGCAAAGAGTGTAATACAGGCAAATATGAATAATTCCTAGCTAGTCACTAAGTAATTATTTGAGACCATGTTAACCCTTACCTACGAGTTGCTTAACATGACTGATTCGCTGTCACACACGAGCAGTCAATTTCCCATTGTCTGCTAAGACAAGTGCAGCCAGCAAAGAAATAATCCCCCCTTCTACAAAGTGCTAAGAAGTAACGTGATCGACTTCTGAGAGTTTAATCTGGCTTCCCTCGCAGTGGAAGTGGGAAAGAATCAAGGTGTGAACAAACAGTAGGCTGCAAAGTAAAGAGAAAAAATAAAGTCAATTATCTACAGAATGAGTGTTCTCCGCAGCGTGACCCTGCCAGGCCAGGCTTTTGATGGCTGTACTCTGGGCAGGAGGCAGGCGGTGTGGAAGAGCTGATGAGTGTGGGTGTTTCCAGTGCTGAGCTCCTGAGGGCTGTAGGGATTTCCATAACACTGGGAGGGGGCTCACAGGGAGCACCAGCTACTTGTCTTGTTGCTGTGACAAACTATCGCACAAAAGCGACCTGGGGAAGGAAGGGTTTATTTTGGTTCATAGTTCTGGTGGAAAAGTCACATCAGCAGGAGCACGAGGCAGTGGTATCATGTTGTATGGTGTGAAGGCCGGTGCTCAGCCTGCTAGCTCCTTTGTAGACAGTCACAGAAGGATGCTGTCCACAGTTGAGGTGAGCCGTCCCAATTTAATTAACCTAATCTAAATAATCCCTCACAAGATGTCCAGAGCCTGTCTGTCTTCAAGACAACTCTAGATTCTGTCAAGCTGACAATTCAAAATTAATCATCACATTATTGGTCTGCGCACACGCTCTCTGGTCATTCCACCAAGACTCCCTTGGCTTCGTAGACATCAGCACCACAGACATTTTACTTTGCTTAACAACTGGTGAGAAGGAGAGGGTTTGGATACTGCATCCCCTGGCCCATCCCTCCTTTGATTCCTTCCCATTCAGTCCTATGGAAACCACTGTCTGGACTGTGCCCAAGAGTCTTTGTGCTCCTCGGGGCTGGTTCCAAGCTCCCAGGCGCAGGATCTCCAACATCCACAATCAGCAGCTGCTGAGATTTCTAAGAGAAATGTGCCTTGCTAGCGCTGCTGAAGACCGGCATATGATAGGAGTCTGACAGCTGTGTCCGTTTTATCAACACCCACACGAGCTGAGTTCAATCTCGCCAGTCACTCAGCCACATAAAACACCCTTCTCAAAAGATTTCTCTTTCAAAGTTCAAATGATTGCAGAGATCTCATTTAAATTCCTCAAAAAAAAAAAAAAAAAAAAAAAAAAAAAAGAGTAAGTTACCCTATGAAATTGTATGGACGTTTCTCAACACTCCATTTAGCTTTTAATTACCCAGTGGGCTGGGCTGGCTCCTCTGGAATCTGGCTGGAGCAGACTCACAGCTTCCTGTCACCGTGGCTGTCACAGATACCTAATGCTCTGTCCTCAAGCAAAAAATCATTTTGAACTAAGAACTGGGCAAGAGTAAGGCTCTTACCTTCTTGCCTTAGTCACTTTGGTATTCTTTGTAAAAAAAAAAAAAAAAAAAAGAAAGAAAGAAAAGAAAAGAAAGAAAGAAAGGTATCTATGAAATCAGACTGCAGCAGTGTAAGCAGTCATTCCCAAATTCCAGGAGCCCAGCGGCCGCTCACTGTTTCCTCATTTCTGCCATATTGCTTCATCGCAGGTCCCTCCGTGGATGTTCGTTTACACGCACCTTCATTGTCCGCCACAACCTGAATTTCTATGTGCATGTGTGAATGTTTATGTGTGCATGGGAAGGCCAGAGGTCAGTATCAAGTATCTTTCTCAATTGCTTTCCATCTTTTATCTTTTAAGTGTGTGTGTGTGTGTGTGTGTGTGTGTGTGTGTGTGTGTGTCAAAGAACACCTTAGGTGACAGTTTTCTTCCACTTTTTTGGAAGGGTTTCCTATTGCTTGCCTCTGGGTGGCCAGGTTAGCTGTCCTTGTGACTTCTGGGGACTCTGGTCTTTACTTCATTCTAGATTGCAACAGCTTTACATGGGTTCTGGGGATCCAGACTGAGCTCTTCACACTTGTTTGGTAGGTGCCTCACCCACTGGGCTGCCTTCCCGCTTTGACTTACTTTTCGTAGAGTCTCTTCCTGACCTTGGCTAGTCATTGTGTGAGAGCCTCTCAGCTCTTCCTGCTCAGTACAGCATTACAGGAGCAGACAAAGCCTGTCCTTGTTTTCAGTTCGTTGCTTGCTTGGAGGGTCTCACTGTATAGACTTGAGTTTATACTGTCTGCGAGTTTCCTGGGTAGAGTAGGCTGTCCTTGAACTCACAGAGATCTTCCTGCCTTGTGTCTGGGGCAGACTGAAGGCATGTGCTACCCTGCTGACTTTAGCCAACCTTACATGTGGGTTCTGGGGGTAGAATTCAGGTTCTTGTTCTTACACTTTACCCAGTGAAGCATCTCCCAAAAATATTCTTAAATGTATTTTAAAAGGTGTATGTTTCTGTGTCTGTGCAGCGCACAGTGATGACAAAACTCCAGAAGCAGTGGTAGCCACCTGAGTGGGTGCTGAAACCTGAACTCCACAAGAGTACCAAGCGCTTGTATCCAGTGTCCCCCACTCCTTCCCCGAGGCTTTGACAGAACAGCGACGACCCCAGGCCCCTTCTTCAGTCTCAGGAAGCAGAATATTTAAGTGCACATTTACATGTTCTGACATGAAGCCAATAAGAAAAAGAAAAACATGAAAGCACAAAAGGAAATGGCAAGTGCAGTAAAAAGCACACACACGCACACACACCACACGCACCATACATAACATCATACACACACACCATACACACCACACACAGCATACATACACATCATACATACACACGTGCACACACACTGTTGGGATTCTGTAAACCCCACCCCTCAGTTACCTAGCAACAGCCAGGTATACCCCACCCCTCAGTTACCTAGCAACAGTCAGGTATACCCCACCCCTCAGTTACCTAGCAACAGTCAGGTATGCTCCACCCCTCAGTTACCTAGCAACAGCCAGGTATACCCCACCCCTCAGTTACCTAGCAACAGCCAGGTATACCCCACCCCTCAGTTACCTAGCAACAGTCAGGTATGCTCCACCCCTCAGTTACCTAGCAACAGCCAGGTATACCCCACCCCTCAGTTACCTAGCAACAGCCAGGTATACCCCACCCCTCAGTTACCTAGCAACAGTCAGGTATACCCCACCCCTCAGTTACCTAGCAACAGTCAGGTATGCTCCACCCCTCAGTTACCTAGCAACAGCCAGGTATACCCCACCCCTCAGTTACCTAGCAACAGCCAGGTATACCCCACCCCTCAGTTACCTAGCAACAGTCAGGTATGCTCCACCCCTCAGTTACCTAGCAACAGCCAGGTATACCCCACCCCTCAGTTACCTAGCAACAGCCAGGTATACCCCACCCCTCAGTTACCTAGCAACAGTCAGGTATGCTCCACCCCTCAGTTACCTAGCAACAGCCAGGTATACCCCACCCCTCAGTTACCTAGCAACAGTCAGGTATACCCCACCCCTCAGTTACCTAGCAACAGTCAGGTATGCTCCACCCCTCAGTTACCTAGCAACAGCCAGGTATGCTCCACCCCTCAGTTACCTAGCAACAGCCAGGTATGCTCCACCCCAGTGACCTTACACTATAAAGGGGGCTGCTTGCCCCCTCCTCTCTCTCTTGCTCTCTCTTGTTCTTGCTCTCCCATTCTTACCCCTTCTCTTCCCCTTCCCTTCCCCCCTCTCTCTCCACATGCTCATGGCCAGCCTCTACTTCTCTATTCTTCTATTCCTCTCTTCTCTTCTCTCTCTGCCTCTACCACCCTCTTAACTCGCCCATGACCTGAATAAACTCTATTCTGCACTATACCATCGAGTGGCTGGCCCCTTAGGGAGAAGGGATTCCCAACATGGGGCCCCCCCAGAGGCATCTCCCTCACCTCCAGACCTCGATGCACCTCCATGGGCCATATCCCCCCCCACTCTCTTCATCCTTTTCCTAACACACACCATACACACACATACACACACACACACACACAATATGCACACACACCATACATACACATCATACATACACACCATACACACCCATGTACACCATACACAAATACACTCACATATACCATATATATTCACAGTCACACACAAGTACATCACAAACACACCACACAAACTACACAGACACTATATACACTACACATACCACACATGCACACACACCACACACATATACAGCACACACACCACATAAATACCACACAGACACTATATATACCACACACACTCTACACACATGTATACCACACATGCACACACACTCTACATACATGTACACCACACATGCACACACACTCTACACACATGTACACCACACATGCACACACACTCTACACACATATACCACATATGCATACACCACACGAGCACACACACACCACACTGCAGCAGCACCAGCTTTCATCACGGAGAGCTGTGCATTGCAGTGCAGACAGAAGCCTAAGGGGAGCTGGAATCCATGCTCACTAAGTGTGCTGTGCCACACTCTGCCCAGTTTCAGGACCCTCAGTGAGACCCCGTGCCAAAACACAAGGCATCTGGTATCTAAGAACATGTGTGTCTGCATGCACATAGAGAAGAGAGACCCTCCAGAAATCGCCTGGCTGGGCGGCTCTAGTTCCCATAAATTCAGAGCTGGGACTGTAGGCCAGGGGTTACTGTCTGGGATAGCCTGGGGTCACACCTGTGTGAGACAGTGGGCGTGAGAGCCAACAGCACCGGCGGCGGGCCTGAGAGAGGCTCCAGAGAGCTCCGGGAAGCCTGCCTGGCTCCTCAGTGTGTGCTGTGTTTATGCGGTACAATAGCATGTCAATTATCCAGACTAATTGGAGAGTTAACGGCCCGAATAATCGATTTTTCTGGATAATTGATTATGATGGAGACAGTAGAAAAAAGAAAGTAAGGCGAGTCTTCAGGTATCCAGGCAGAAAGGCCAAGTAGGTCACAAGGGGGCATTCTAGAAACTGCCTGAAGATGACTAACAGGGCAGTGGGGATGCCCAGATTCATACTCCCATCCTGTCCCTATGTGACACACTTGTGTAAGAAGTAGGCATGGGACTGGAGAGGTGACTCAGTCCTTACAGCCTCCACAGTAGTGTGAGCTATAAAGTTTGACCTACAGAACATATGAAAACTCACTAAAAGTGGGGCATGGTGACTGGGGCTGTAATCACAGCCCTAGGAAGGTAGACACATGATGAATCCTTGAGAAGTTCCAGGACAACAGAGACCCTGTCTCCAAAGAGCAAGGTGCATGTCACCTGAGGGACAACACCCAAGACTGTCTTTCAGCCTTCACATACAAGGGTATACACATGCATTCACGGTCCCCACCCAAAGAACATGCACCCACACGCATACTCACAAGAACTTAAAACTACGAACTGTCAGTGTTATGGCCCAGTGGGTTCAGGTGAATTCTATCTACCAAGCCCAACAACCTGAGTCAATCCTGGGTCTCACCAAGTAGAAGGATAGAAACACTTCCAACAGGTTGTCCTCTGACCCCTCCACAGGCAGGCGTGTGTGTGTGTGTGTGTGTGTGTGTGTGTGTGTGTGTTCTCGTGCACACACACACAAATAAGTAAATACAAAAACATTAACATTTTTTAAATAAAAATAAAAACAAAGAGAAACAGGCCTGGGCCCGAGGCAACCTTCCTCAGGAGCTGTGGTGCTTCTGGAGAGTAAAGAAAGTGTTTAAGCTAACACGCACATCACATCTCACCACACAGTGCTCAGTGACCTTGGGAGTGTGAACGGATCTCAGACCTCTCAGGAAACAGATCCTCTGGACGATGAGGATGAGACAACTCAGTCTCGCTGAGTTGTGCTGTAGGCAGCCACTTTTCCCTACACACGCGGATTCCCCGGACAGTGGTGGGCAGAACCCTCTGCATTTGTTTTCTCTTTGAATGCTCAGATCCTCTCTTTACTAAAGCTCGGCTGGCCCGGGAACAGAGCGCGGAGCTCGCACATTCCAGGGAAACAGCAGAGCCATCTGCTGATGCAGCAGCTTACGGGAGGCTAATCACACTCGGACTCCACACCCTCCAGTTTTTGTCCCTGCAAATAAACAGCATTCCACATGACCAATACCAAAAGGTAACAGTCCTTTCAGACATCAATGTTTGCATTATTTTTGTGCATTTTAAATGGACCCAGCCCTTGGCTCCTTCCACTTACTCCCAAGGTAGGGAGGTTGTGGAGAAATAATAATTCTTGGTGCTCATCTGTGTGTCCAGGGCTGTGTGCTGAGTTTAACTTTTATCTGAAAGGGGCTGTTTAAGGTGTGAAGAGGGCCCTCACCAAAGCAAGCCCAGGCTGACAAAATTGTAGAGCACAAAAGGGAGAGAGGGTGCTTTAATCACAGAGCATCCTGGGAAGTAGTAAGTTTTAAAATATTCTTACTAAGAGAATGCATCTTCGTTCATCCTTGGAAATAAATTCATCTGATGGAGATCCCGTTCATTCATAAGGACTTGCCATCTGTCAGCCTCAGTCTGGATCCAAACAGCCATGTTCCTCCTCGAGCTGTCTGCTGACCTTGTCAGCCTCAGCAGAGGTCACAGTGGTGTCATAAAGGAGGATGGAGGATGGGTACAGGCCCACTTGGTGCTGTTCACCAGCAGTGTGGCATACCTGTGAACCCAGGACAGGTGGTGCAGACAGGTACCTGTGCTAGGGCCAGGGCAGGAGTAGCCTTGAGTAGCTCTGACTAAGGCAATCAGCACAGGATACAGTATCACAGGAAACATTAAAAGAGGAAGAATTCATTTGTTTTGCTGTTGTTCAAGACTTCAGACATGTTTGGCCCATGGTCTAGATCATCATGGTGTAACCATGGGGAACAGAAACTTTCATTTCTCGGCAGCTAGGAAGCGGGGACAAAGAGGAGGAGTGTGGAGACACTGCCACACCTCAGAGGAAGCCTGCAGTGACCTAAGTTCTCCCACCATGCTTAGGGTCCACCACCTTCCTACCAATAATGTCATAAATCTATGAATCAACCAAGTAGGTCAGAACGGATCCCATCACTGCCTGAGTACCAGCAGCTAGGTTGCAAGTCTTCAATATGTGAGCCTTTTCACGCCTTGGAGGGGCAGACTATACCACCACCTGAGAGTCAGCCTGAGACCAAGCACACGGACCATGGCAGCTCCCAGACGTGGAGGGAAGCTGGAAGCACAACCATGCAGAGTCTGTGGATGCTACCGTATCTGTCCCCTTGTATCTAGCAATTTCCTGTGTGTTGTGTGCATACAATAAATTTGCATGTGCACATATACTGTGTGCATATACTGTGTGCATATGCCCACATAAGCACATGTAGAAGCCAGAATAAAAGGTCAGGTGTCTTTTTCTAGTGCTCTTCATGTGGGTCCATCAGTCAGGGGCTTCCACTGACCATAGGATACCCTGACTATGACTGACCACTGAGCACCTGGGACCGCTTTCCTTCCCCTTGAGGTACTAGGATCCCATCTTGCCCTGCTTTGTCATGGGTGCTGAGCATCCAAACTTGGGTCCTCATGCTTACACAACAACCACTATTCTGACTGAGCCCTCATTTTCTGTTTCTGAGACATGGGTATAACACCATCAGCAGCCTCAACCTCACTGTAGTTTAGATCAGCCTTGAGCCTATGGCAATCCTCCTGCTGTAGTGTCATGATGGCTGGTATTACAGGCATGTTCTGACATACCCACCTCCTGTTTCTTTTTAATAACTTCCCTACAAAGACACACCCAGACAAACAGGCAGGGGTGACAAGAGGCACAGCCAGCTGACCTGTCCACCAGAGTGGACCCCTCACGGAGCATGCAAGACTCCACCATGTTCATCAGCAGACTGAGCACAAGGGAAGGAGAGCTCAGGCCACCTCTGCTCCTCCACAGGGTTTCCTTCCTTCCTGTGTCCCTCCTCTGTTCCAAAGATAGTGCTCTTTCCTGGCTCCTTCTCTAGAGCCCCAGAAGATATACACAAAATGAATGTATCAGGTTGTCTACAAATGTGTCTGTCTGTTTGTCTGCCTGTTTGCCACTGTGTCTGTTTCTCTCTCTCTCTCTCTCTCTCTCTCTCTCTCTCTGAGTGTGTGTGTCTGTCTGTCTGTGTGTGTCTCTCTCTGTGTGTGTGTGTGTGTGTGTATGTGTGAGAGAGAGAGAGAGAAACACAGAGAGACAGAGACAGAGAGAGAGAGAGGGAGAGAGAGAAACAGAGAGAGACAGGGACAGAGAGACAGAGAGAGGGAAGGAGAAGGAGAGAAGAAGAGAGAGAGTGTTGGAAAGATGGGCTAAGACAGTAAAGTTCTTGCATGGTGACATGTGCTTGGAGCACCAGCACTGGGGAGGTGGGGACGGTGGGTCCCCAGAGCTCACTGGCCAGCTTGCCTAGCCTAATCATCAAGCTCCAGGTCCCAGCAAGAGACCCTCCTTCAAAACACAGGGTGGGTGGCTCTTGAATGATGCTCCATGACTGAGCTTGACCTCTGGCCTCTAAGCACATCCATGTACACGTGTACCTGTTTACAGAGATGCACGAAATACACGTTTACTATAGAAGTAAGGTTTGGTCAGCATTGAGATGACCTGTTGCTGGAATATTTAGAGGGAGAGGTTGCTGGTGCTTTTCCAGTGGGGCTGAGCAGCAGAATATTGCTCGTTAAGAGGAGCTTCCATGCAACACACCGAGTTGACTGCACTGCATACACGGTTGGCTGGCAGTGGATGACGGGATCTGCCAGTGTAGTCTCCACCGGTGAGGCTCAGGCTGCGTCCTCCACCTAGAGGACCTGCCCTGAGCCCTGTGTCCTCACCACCCCATGGGCCTTTAGCGAGCTTCCTATTGCCTGTGGGCTAAGGGGACATTTATTCTCTGCAGCGTATATTAGATACACACAGGAGCTAGCTGGCTCTAGACAGGTCCATGAACAGTCTGGGCTTTCGGCTGTTAACACTGCCACACTGCTCTGCAGATGCTTTCCCTGTGTGTGTGTCCTCTTCTCTGAGTGTGACCCACTCTTACTGTGCCACCACAGACAGAATCTGGAGGGCAGCAGCTGGTGACACTGGGTGTGGCCACCACTTTGCTGGTAACACCAAGTAAATGCCTAAAGCAATCGATTTTTTTTTTAAGTTAAGCACAGGCTGGCCTCAAATGCATAATCCTCCTGCCTCAATCTCTTAGGTACTGGGATTACAGATTATGTTCAACTTTTTGGTCTTAAAATAAAAAAAAAATTAATGTTCTACATAGTATCTCTCTCTCTCTCACCCTCCCCACATACACATACATACAGAGAGAGACAAAGAGAGAGACAGAGAGACAGAGACAGAGAGAGAGACAGAGAGAGAGGAAGGATCCAAAGATGCTTGGTTTATCCACACAGCAAAATAAATAATCAAACACCTGTGATGATTAACTTCACGAACTGGAGGGGGATTTAGAGTTGTCATGGAAACAGATTCTGGGCCAGTCTATGAGAGAATAGGTTGAGTTGACTGAATGTGAATGACAATATTCCATGGTCTGAGCAAACAGAAGGAAGCTGAGCCCAGCATTCACCTCTCTCTGCTTCCTGACTGTGGATGCGATGTGAGCAGCTGCCTAGGGCTCCTGCTTCCATGATGGTCTACACTGTTGGAGTTTGAGCCTCCCTCCCTTCCTCCTTCCCTCCCACTGTTTCTGTTTAATATGTTGCCACAGCAACATGAAAAGCAGGTGATACACACCCTGTCCATGCTACAGGCGTGAGGGACCTGGGGTGAAATCCAAGAAAGAAATTTACAATGGAGGACCCAGTTCCATAGAAGCAAAAATAACAAGGAGGTGCTGGAAAATATTCTAGAAAATGACAGGCATGCCACCTGTGCTGTAATGTGAAAAGTCCACAGGAGCCAGTTCCATACCAAGAGAGCAGTGGACGGCACAAGCTGCTGGGAAGCCACTCAACCGTGACAAAAGCTCGGAACATGAGTGTCCTATGAATAAAACTAGGATGAAGATGAGACCATTCCTGTGCACATAAACACATATGCACATACACGCTTGTACAATATTTGCATGTGTGTACATGTGCACATGCACAAACACATGTAAACACTGTACAGATACCTGCACACTTATTTTCATAAGCCATGCGTGAACACACACAGACACACAACTACACTAGGAAGATCAGTACATTAAACAATTTGTCCTGAGCATCAATGGATTATTTAGCAAAGACTCTAAAGCAAGTGCACCTTGCTTGATTAAACATGAAAGCGGGAGGTAAGAGCATAACATAACACATGGGGAGGAAGAGTAGGCTCAGCAAGTAGGGGTCCAAATGGAGAACAGTCGGTGGAATCCAAATCTAAAGGTGAGGGTCAGTGTCAGATAAGGCAAAAGCTAAAGGGAAAATAATCGAATGGAAAGAAGATCAAAGATAGTCCCAGAATGAAACATTAGAGGATAAAGAGATAGACACTGAGAGGCTGCAGCTCAGAGAAAATGAGAAAAAAGAAGGTCCCAGGGCAGAGGAAATGGATAAAACGCTTGCTCCACAACATCAGGGTATGAGTTCAATCCCTGGAACTAGTATGGCATGTGGCACAAGCTTGCAAGGACAATACTGATGAGACAGAGACAGGAGGATGCCTGGGACTTGCTAGCTCAGTGAGAGACCCTGTCCCACAAAGTAAAGTGCCTGACCACAATAGCCAAGGCTGGCCTCTGACTTTTACATGCATGTGTACATACATGTGCACCTGCACATAAGATAACATGCATACATACATGACAAGCAAGGACTAAATATATTAAAATAGGACGTTTCGAAACAGATGAAACTAAAACAAACTAAGAGAAATAATCAGGAAAGGCATGGCTGTGAATTCTGAGTTACTGAAGCCCGGATACTTCCAGCGGAGAAACGGGTTCATAACCAGGAGAAAATAAGCTGCCAGGTAAACCACAGACAACCAAGGTCGGGGGAATCTTAGATGCAACGCTTGAGAAAGACTGCCTGCAACAGAACGATTGAACAGATAGATTTCTTATCAGGAAAATAAAGAGGCCAGAGAAAACCAGTCACAGTCGTCCACTGGCTGAGAGAAAGGCAACGGCCTGCCTGGGAACTTGTGCACATTCAGAGCATTAGTCAAGAAACATGTGGCACGACCTTTACAATTCGGAAATCACTTCCCTGCAGCGTGTGTGAGTGCAGTGTAGGCACGCACGTTTAAAGGCTACAGAGGTCAGCCTTGGATATTTGTCTCGACTTTCTCTACCATAGTTTTTGAGAAAAGGTCTCTCACTAAATTAGGAGACCCACAAATTCTCACTAGACTGGCTGCCAGCATGCTCCTGGAATCCTCCTGTCTCTGCCATCCATCCCACTGGTGACACTTTTGCCTGACTTTTTGTTGGGGGATCGAACTCGGGTCCTCTTGTTTGTTGGTAAACACTGACCAAGCCATCTCTCCACCCCCAAACGAGGTTCAGTAGCTACATAAAGATATATAGCTGCAGCAGAAGAAGAATGCAACCATCTTTTCTGACCTATGTAGACTGATTTCCAGAGGAAAAACTAGAGAAAAACGGAACTAGATAGTGCATGTTAACCAGAAATATGTATATATTTACTGATATATAATTATATGTCACTAAAGCCACCATTTTCAAGGCCACAGTCAAATGGTTTTATATTGATCACAGTATGAAGCGTAGCATTACATTACTATATTAGATTTATTATGTTTGTTTTATTAATTATCATTGTTGTGTTTATGTGTCTATATGTGTGGGCATGTACATCTGAAGGCCAGAACATTCTCTTGCCCTATGATACCATGGGGCAGCGACTGCCCATTGTTCTTTGTTTCTGGCTGATCTCTTGTCTTTGGAAGTCATTGTCTATTCTGCCCATCTCACAGAAACAGGAGCTCACATATGTGGGTGTGCGTTTGACTTTCTCCAAACACAAAACCTGTGTGTGTGTGCATGAAGTACAAACATCATGCACACATGTTCACACGTGTGAGTGCCTATGCTTGAACACTGTGGCATGAGAGTGGAGGTCAGAGGGCAGCCTCAGCTGTCAAGGGTCACCTTCCACCTGTTTAGAGACCGAGTCTCATGCTGACTGCTGTCACACCAGGCCAGCTGGACCCTGACCTCATAGGCACTCCTCTGTCTCACACAGGGATGCTGCGGTTGCTTAGCTTTATGCCAGGTCCTCATGCCTGTGCAGCAGTTACTTTAACCCTTGTCTCCCCAGCCCTGGCTTCTTTGATTTAGCAAAATGTGTTCAGGATTCATCTGTGCCACACCACACAGCACCAACCTGTCCTTTTCATGTCTGTATATGATTGCGTCATACAGACACACAAACCTTATGTTTCAGTCGTCTGTTGTTTGGTTTTCTTCTGTTTTCTTGCTACCATGAATAATGATTCTGAGAAGATTCTGAAGACAGTTGTGTGGATTCACATTTCTGGTTTTCTTCAAAACCTGAGAGTCGAACTGTTGGGTCAGATGGTGAACTGCCAAATTCTCCTCCATAGCTGCTGAGCCTACTACCATCTCTGCAGTGTGTGATGGCTCCAATTTCTCCCCTTCCTACCAACACATTTAGTTTCCTTTTTTAAGTTATTCCTGGGGAGTGTGAAGAAGTGTCTTATTACTGTTTTGATTTGCATCTCCCTGATGACTAAATATATTAAGCATTTCCTCATGGGTATGGTTCTAGTTTCCTCTTTGTTACTGTAATAAAACACTCTGACCAAAAAGCAACTTATAGGAGGAGAGGGTTTATTTCTGCTATGTGTTCCAGTCCATCACTGGGAGAACTCAAAATAGAACCTCCAGCAGGAGCCATGCTTACAGGCTTATGTTTAATTAGCTTCTTTATATGGCCCAGGACCGCCTGCCTAGAGAATGGTGCTGCCCAAAGTGGGCTGAGACCTGCTACACCTATTAACAATCAAGACCATCTCCCACAGTTAGTCTTCAGGCTACTCTGATCTAGGCAATTGCTCCTCTCAGCTGACTCTAGGCCATGCCAAGCTGGCAGTTAAAGCAAACCAGGACAGATGTGTTCAACATTTATTTATTCACTTTCTTTGGGGAAGTGTGTATTAATGTATTTGTCTGTTTTAAAATTAGGGTTTCTGTGTTTATATTGTTGCATTGTAAGAATGCTTTAAACAAATCCTTTATCAGGAACTGAAGAGATGGCTCAGTGGTTAAGAGCCCTGATTGCTTTTCCAGAAGACCTGGGTTCAATTGCCAGCAAACCACATGGCAGTTCACAACTGTAAATTCCAAACTCTGACATCCCCACACAGACACTCATCCAGGCAAAATGATAATGCTCATAAAAAATAGAAATAAACAGTTCACTTTAAGAATCTCTTGTGTGTGTTTACATTTGTGAATATGGGCCCACGTGTAGTTCGGAGGACAACCTTGGGTGCTGGCTCTTGCCTTCCATTGTGTTTGAGTTGGGGCCTCTTGTCTTTCTGTCTGTGACCTTCCAGGATTCTCCTCTCTGCTTTTCTTCTTGCAGTAGGAGCACCTGGGCTAGAGATGCATACCACCACATCTGGCTTTAACTGAGATCTGGGGGGGGGGGGTCACACCTTTGTCATCAGGCTTGTACAGCAAGAAAGATAGCCACCAAAATATCTCCTCCAGATCCTAAGAATACTTAACACAGTCCAGACAACAGACCTTTGCCAGATACATACCGTGTAGGTATATTCCCATTGTGGGTATGTGGTATGTGTTTATTTTAACAAACACGCAGGGAAAGGAAGAAGGAGAAGGAAGAGGAGTAGGGTAGTAGAGGAAGAAAGAGAGAAGGAAGAAGAGGAGGGACAGAGAAAATGTGGAGAGAAGAACGGAAATATGCCAGAAATGTATGGAAGTGGCTCTTTCTGAACATTGCTCATGGCAAGCCACAGGGTGGGAACAGGGGACTGAGTGTGTCATCTTTTCATGCTGTCTGCTAATGCTCTGCAGAGGTGGTGGAAAAAAATCTCTCACACAGAACCAAGAAAGGCCAAGCTAATAGATAAGAGAACACAGAGAGAATAAGATGCGCACAGAAGGCTGGAGCTTGTCTGGCTTAGTGCAATGTCATCTAAGCACAGACAGAAGGAAAGGCTGAATTTCCCCTGAGTTTGTGGTGGCTGCTGTATTAGTTGCTGTTATGGGAAAGCAGTGGCCTCACATTATGAGGAGAGAGCTACAATACAGGGTAGAGGCAGGAAAGGAAGAGCTGGAAACGCACGAGAAGGGAATCGCCCAAACTCTAAAAGCAAATGTGGTAGCACAGGTCTGAAAGGCTGGTGTGCGTGTGGAGAGATGGGAGGTGGATACGTGAGAAGCCCTGTGAGCTGTTAGCTCAGTGCCTGCTGTGCTCAACTATGAGCAGCAAAGTGACCCTGTCTCAAATACGGTAGAGGATGACCCCTGACGTTGTTGTCTGACCCCTACATATATGCCCCACCAAAGACACACACACACACACACACACACACACACACAGATTTTAAAAAGATACAGGTGACACTTTGGCAGCTTTTGCAGAAGTAAGAAATAAAACAATTTGAGCACCAGAAATTAATTATTAAAGGGTTAAAGTTGAACCACACTGGACTCATTAAAAGAATGTGTGGGCTCCAATCCAAATTTCATAAAAAGGAGAAGACGGAGGTATGGAGGAAGAAAAGCAGTTCTTCACAGAACGAAGCCAAGTCAATAAGCACAGGATGGTAGAAGCCAAAAGAAAAACCACTAGGACTCAACCATCAAATAAACACTGTTAAAAAGACATATACATGCACAGAGAACCATACCATACATCCAAGGTGTCGGTATGCACACTAGTGGTAACCACAGAAGCGTGAAGACCAGAGTTCGTCTACTCAAGCCAGGTAGACCACTCACATCAGCTGTGCTTGACCTGTGGCCCTGGCACAGGGAAGGCAGAGAGAGAATCACTGGACCTAGCTGAGCCGCCAACCTAGTCAAATCCATGAGCTGCAGGTAAAGTGAGAGACCCTACCTCAAAAACAAAACAGTGAAGAATCAGTCTAGGGAGACTCCTGGTGCCAACCTCTGGCCTCCATATGTGCATGCACATGTATACATACACTTGTCCATGTGTATGAACACAGGAACACATACATACACAAGCCAATATGCACATAAACACATCATTTAATTATTGGTGTATCTGTGGGCATAAACAAATAGGTGAAATGAATTAGAGAAAGAAACCAAAGCTTCTGAATGTCATCCCAAGTTGGCATTTACATGTGGACAAACCTGTTTTCTGCCTTTAACCTCATTATCTCACTCAGCACGGCAGTGACAAGGGGACCAGGCTGACCAGGGCTCTGCCGACCGGGGCTCTGCCGACCGGGGCTCCGCCATGTGCCTCGAGAAGGGATCAGTATCACCAATGTGGTTATCCTGGGTTTAAGGAAGGGGAAACTATCAGACATATTCAAGAGTGCTCTAAAGACAACTGGCCTGGGCTCCAAAGGCATCGGCGTCAAGGAAAGACAGGCAAAAGGGTCTCTTACTTCAAGGGGGTGGGGGAGATGTGAGAACGAACACAGTAGTGATGATTTCTTCACAGTCATCTTGAGCAGCTTTACAATCTCCTAGGTAACATGCCAGAGGTGTGAGGCTGGAAACAAAAGTACTAGACTGGAGGCTGGAGAGGTAGCTCAGTAGTTAGGGTTCAGTCCCCAGCATGCACCCATGTTAGGTAGCTGAAAACTGCCTGTTAACTCCAGATCAAGGGGATCCAGTACCCTCTTCTTGCTTCCACAGGCACCTGCACACCCATGGCAAATATACATGCACAAATGCTCATGCATTACTAAAACCATATCTTTTAAAAAGTGACATTAACTTGACAAACAAAACTAGACAGCACACTGCTCAGCTCAGGTGTGTGAAAGAACACATCTATCACTACCGAAGAATACTGTGGCACTGTACTATGATGCTGGGGATACTGCGGTACTGGTTATGCGTTGATTGCACTGTAGATGCCATGGTGCTTAATTGTACTGCACTGAACTAAAGATGCTATGGTACCAGATGGGCTGTTGGCAAAAACTTCTCAGATGGTTCACCCTTTAAAACATACATGTTTGTTGTATATGTTGGTGTACATATCATCATGTGTATGATGTATAAGCATCCATGTGTGGTTGTGTGAATATGTGAAAAATATGTGCATATGTGTGAATTTATACACGTGTACATATATGCATATATGTAAATATGTATGCGCATGTGTATGCATATGTGTAAATGTGTTTGTGTGCATAGATGTGTGTTTTTGAATATTTATATGCATGTGAGTATATATACATATATATAGCTGTAAATGTGTATTATGCATGTGTGCATGCATATGTGAATATGTATATGTAGGTATGTATGCATGTGTGAATGCATAAGAATGGTTGTGTGTATGTGCATGTATGTCTATGAATCTATCAATGCAAATATGTATATGCATATTGCAAATATGTGAGCGAGGAGCAGGAGGGAGGAGTGAGTGGGTCCGAGGCACTGGGTGCTAAGTCAGCTTTGTGTATAAAACATTAAAATGGAGATATTTGGGCTGAGGAGATCGCTCAGTTGGCCCAGTGCAAACTGCCCTCAGAACCCATGTAGAATAGCCGCTGTGGTGGTACACTGTCACCCCAGGGCTGTGGCAACCGACACGGGTGGCTCTCCAGGGACCACCTGCAGACACTAGTGACAATAATAACAATCAGTGAGTTCAGGCCATGAGAGAGCACTGTCAAAACATGGTGGGGGGCCTGAGGAACACACACCCGGTACACATGTGCACAGACCCCGACGTGCACGCCTCCACACAGAAACACACACAAATGACTACAGCAGAAGGACGGTGTGCATGCCTCCACACAGAAACACACACAAATGACTACAGCAGAAGGACGGTGTGCATGCCTCCACACAGAAACACACACAAATGACTACAGCAGAAGGACGGTGTGCAAGCCTCCACACAGAAACACACACAAATGACTACAGCAGAAGGATGGTGTGCATGCCTCCACACAGAAACACACACAAATGACTACAGCAGAAGGACGGTGTGCATGCCTCCACACAGAAACACACACAAATGACTACAGCAGAAGGACGGTGTGCACGCCTCCACACAGAAACACACACAAATGACTACAGCAGAAGTATTCATTTAAATGTAAAAACACTCTAGCGATGCCCCGTTCCATAGAACAATAAGGATGAAAATGTGCAACAAAATATACAATGTGGCTCGCAAGGAGCGTGGCTCGGGGATGGTTAATGGTCTCCTAGCAGAGAGAATAGGATGGTGGCTGTGGGATCCAGTTTGTAAAATCATATTTCTTTAAATACCCATATGCAGACTTCAAATTACAGCTTTCTACACGTGTCTGAGATGCTTCACAGCCAGACATTTCCAAACATTTCAAATGCTCAAACACCGATGTGGCCATCTGGGAAACAAGCAAGGGGTAAAACAGAGGAACAACTGTGGTTTAATGTGAACTCCCACCTGAGGCAGAGAGGGGCACGGCAGGACACACAGCTTTTCTGGTTCCTGGATGAACGGCGGCTGCAGGTATACATACGTGTGGATGGGGGGGGGACATGGTGTGACCTTGCCATGGCACCTGCAGAGATGCATGGGAGGCATGTGACAGACTACAGCAGATGCTTTCACTGCCCCTTCTTTTTTATCTCTAGTTATGTGCTGAATAGGAAGAATGAATTCAGCCGCAGGTGAGAATTCAGCGGCGCTGCCCGCTGGAGGCTAACCATGCCTGCTGCTCTTACAGGGACCTGAGCTCTCTTCCAAGCACCAGTATCGAACAGCCTATAACCGCCTGTAAGATCCTCCAAGGCTAGAGGATCCAATTCCCTCTCCTGGATTCTACAGCTGCTGCACTCACATGCACATAATGAAGAATAAAAATCTGGGGCCAGCGAGAGGGCTCAGCCAGCTAAAGCATTTGCTGCTGAGCCTGAAGATCCAGGTTTGATCCCGAAGAGCCTCCATGGTAGAAGCACACCCGCCTCTCACAAGTTGTCCTCTGAACTGCAAGCCTGAAGGAGCCTTCCTCTCTTAAGTTGCTTCCCCTCAAGTATCTTGTCACAGCCCTGAGAAAAGCAACTGCCATAAAACCTTTCCTTTGCGATGTGTCTGACTTTCACAGGCCTAAAAGCAAAGTGTTGATGGTGGGCTGAACTCTGCAGAACCACAAGCCCAGACAAGCACTTCCTCCTATAAACCGTCTTCCTCGGTTCTCTCACAGTAACAAAATGACTGACACTCTTATGTAATATGACACTAAAGTGAGGAATATTTGGGAAACTGTTAATATAGCACGAACTATTTCTGCGGTGGGTGTTGAGTGTTGGGTAAACAAAAACAGAAAAAGAAATGGTTCAGTGGTTAAAATTCTCCTTGTTCTTTCGGAGGACCTGAGTTCAAGTCAAACTATCCTGGGCTCATAGCCCCCTGTCAGTCTGGCTCTGTGGATTTGGCGCCCTCTTCTGGTCTCCATGTACTTGCATACCTACAGCATACACATGGCGCTCGTGAGCACACACAAATGTGCACACACACATAGAAAAAATAAAAATTCAACAAATAAGCAAGACGTCAGAGAGACAGCTGACCCGGAAGCCAATGAATGTCTTTGCACCTATTCATCAAACAAATCACCACCGACTAACACACGTTTCCAGGGGGCTCTAATTACTGAGAATCACTCTGACAATCACAGGCGACAAAATGCCCCTCACATCACATGATAAATTCTAGATTAGCCATTCAAACTTTTCACTAATGCAGATGCCTCGTCATTAGTCAGAGTTCCTGGGACACTACTCTTTTGTTCAGGAGTAAGTGTGTCCTCAAGAACAACAGGCATCAAAACACAGGACAAATGATAAAACTGGACAAAAGCACTTACAGCACACAGTGTCTGAAACCAACCAGAATGGTCCAAAGTGCACAAGTAGCTTCTCATTGTCTGTTTTAAATGATCTGTATGTTAGGGTGAAATATAAAAGAGTCGCTGGAGAGAGGACGTGGGAGCAGAGAGATGGCTGACATAGGAAAGGGATAGAGAGATGCTGGAGGAAGGGTCAGCCATTGCTGCTCTTACAGAGGACTTGGTTTTCTTGCCGGCACCCAGGTCAGGTGGCTCACAAGCACCTGTGACTATAGCTCCAGGAGAGCTGTGGTCACCTTTGGCCTCCCCAGGCACTGCATTCGTCTTCCTCAGCCCATCTTCCTCATGTGCATATCATTGAAAAGAAAAGAAAATCTACAAAAACTGGCTTAGTCTAAAGGAGAGAGACTCCCTGTCCCTAGCTCTTGATCCCTATCTCCGGCTCGGATAAAGACATCTCTCATATGGCAAGTGTACCCAGAGCCCACCTTCAGGAAGTTTTCTTGGATTCTTTTCAGCCAAAAAAAAAAAAAAAAAAAAAAAAAAAAAAAAAAAAAAAAAACTTTGCTTCCTACACTGCTGGAATACTGTGTCTGCTCCTGTACTTAGGCCACAGCTGCCATGCCATGATCTTTGATGTCTCTGATGGTTAATATTGGCAACTTGATAGGATCCAGAATCACCTCGGAGATAAGCCTCAGACCAAGTCAATAAGGAATTACCTAGATTAGGTTAGCTGAAACTGGGAGGCCCACCCTAAATGTGGGTGGTCCCATTTCCCAGGCTAGAGCCCTGGACTGAAGAAAATGGAGAAATCAAGCTGAGTCCCAGCATCCATCTGTCTCTGCCTTCTGACTATAATTATGAGCAGCTGCCTCAAACTCCTGCTGCCATCCCTTCCCACCATGATGGACTGTGCACCCTCAGACTGTGAGCCAGCATAAACTCTTACTCCTCCCGCCCCCTTAAGTCTCTGTCCTGTGATAAAATACTCTGACAAGTGAATTAAGAGAGCTCCATGGATCCCAGATGAGACAGGTCTTAGGGTTTTGGTCATGATAGTAGTTGGAACCAGAGTTACTCTCCACCTTAAACAACTAGAAACCCTGACAAAACAGGAAAGACTGACCTTCAAACATGAGCTACAGACATCTTAGGACAGGAAGCAAATATCCACCCAGAGGGCTGTTTTGTGGGTTTTCACACAAAATAAGGGACTCCAGCAGATCCTAAGGGATAAGGATGAATGATTCAGAGGTTAGATATAGGGAGACCCAGAAAGCAAATTTCTGTATGGCTTAAAACCCCAGGGAGGAGGCGTCTAGGCTAGGATAGGCTCAGAAGTTTGCTGAGGCCCCTCTAGTCTCTGGCTTGGAGTTGGTCTAAGCACAGAACAAGAAAACTCCCGAGGCCAAGGAGAAGAGTAGGCAGGAGGTTAGCAAGTTTGCATGGATCCAGCCACACAGGGTCCCAGGCAGAGTTAAGCACATGAAGCCCAGCCCTGCAGGGCTAAGAGTTCCTGAGGCTGAGAACAAACGCCCAAGGCAAAGTATTAGAAACAGTGTGTGAGCAAGCAGAAGGGCTTAGGCTTCTTCATTTTTTTTTCTTTTGAGACAGGGTCTCATATAACCAGGTTGGCCTTAAATCCAATTTTTTGCATCAGAGGGTGATCCTCTTGCCTCCCCTGGAACCCCAAGAGCTGAGATTACAAGTATGCACCATCACACCATGTTTAAGATCCAATCCAGAGCTTCGGGCATACCAGTTGAGCACACTACCAGGTGAGTCACAGCCCAAGGTCTGGTTGCTTAAGTTTGAAAATATCTTTAAAAGTTAAGAGAGGCAGGAGGATTATAGGGATGAGGCCAGCCTGGGCTACAGTGTGAGACTCTGTCACAAAAATTAAAGAATGTAAGAAAAAAGGGGAGAGTGAGAAGGAGGGGAGATGGGGAGATGAGAGAGAGAGAGGGAGAGAGAGAGAGAACAGAGGTCAGATGGGGAATCTGTACTATAAACCAGCTTGACCTAACCTGTATTTACAGATCACTTTGATCAAGAATAGTCAAACACTAATTCTTTTTAAGCACACACAGAACATTAGCAGACATATTGTGGGCCATAAAACAAATCTGGATGAATTTGAAAGGAATAAAGTCACGCAAAGCATGTCCTCCAGCCACAACACAAATGCACTGGAAATCAATATTAGAAAGACAGTGGGAAATCCCCAAAAGGTCAGGATTAGCAACATACTTATGGATAACCCGGGAGTCGAGAGAGAAATCGGACAGGAGGTTAGAAATGTTTTGTCCAGAGCAAGTGAAGATCTGAGGAGCTGTCGCTGACGGCTGCAGTAAAACAAACTTTAGGTGCGTGATGTGGCGCCAAGTGCCACCATTGGGAAAGACTTGGGGTCTGAAAGCAAGAGCCTGGGTATCACTTTGTACAACTTAGAAAGAGGAGGTAAAGGAGGAAGAGGAAGGAGGAGGGAGGCGGATGGCTCAGTGAGGTGCTTGCTGTCAAGTTTGAAAACCTGAGTTTGATCCCAGGGACCCAACATGGGGGAGGGAGAGAACCGACTCTGGCATCTCCAACTTGCACACTTGCGCCATGGCATTCATGACTTCACATATGCACACGCACACGCATGATAAACACAGCAGTGAGGATGGAAGAATGAAGAGAGAGAGCACAGAGCCTCTGAGTCTTGAATGCATGGACCTTTGTCACCATCCTCCTGCCTCAGTCACAGGTGACTTTAGTTTTATGTCTGTATTCCAGAAGAGGGGGGGGGTGTTTTTTTTTTAAGTGTGTGAGTGTGTGTGCGCAAAATGAGTCATTTCTTAAGTGCACAGCTTTTCCTCTCATATATCTAAACACGAGTGGCTCCGTGAGGGGCTGGGGAGAGGGATCCGCAGCTAAGGGCACTGGCTGATTTTGCAGAGGACCCCGTGCCGGCTCTAGGGGGTTGATGGTCACTCCTGGCCTCCAACAGCTCCTGAACTCGTCTGCGGTCGTTAGTGCACAGGCATTTCCACTGGCCTGCCCTCGGGGACCTAGCAGCTGCTTACATCATCACCTGCCCCCTGCTGCCAGGTGCAAGCACTAATAGCCCTCTCTGTTCCCAGCATGCACCCCGTCTCTCTGTTCCCAGCATGCACCCCGTCTCCCTGTCTGCCCTTCCTGCCTCCTCTTTGCTCTCATGGCTCCTCTCCCTCGCCCCGTAAACCCTCTCTACATCAATGGTACCCTTGCCATATTGTATTTCATAACACACTTACCCACACACAGACACACATAAATAAAAATGAAAAAGTAATCTTTAAATTAAAAGATAAAGGTGGAGAATTATTGAGAAAGATGCCTAACGGTGCTCTCAAGCCTTCACATGCATGTTCACACACACAGTCATACACACACACACACACACACACACACACACACACACACACACACGGTCACATAGTAATAAAGGGAAGAGTACCATTACCATGGGGGATAATTACACTCACAAATCACATCCATAATTACACAACTCAATCTAAGCATTAAGGTAGCCCCCTGCTGCCTGTCATAATCTCTCTCCAACTACAACAGCTTCTGTCTGCTGGGTATATTTTATGCTGTTCCTCCTACTCACTATCAGAAACCTTTGCCCTGTTGAGCAAAAGCCATGAAATCCTTAGAGGAATGAAGGAAAATCATATGTTAGAGACCTGATGGTAACTGAGGGAGAAGAAGGTAATGCATTGCCTTTCTTCCACACAGTTTTCCATAGGCTTTATGGCCTGCCTCTGTGACCCCAAGGAAGATGCGCTGAAGGGACACCCTAAAATACTGAGGCTGTGAATTGGGGTACAGAAGTTCCAGGGACTGGGGCCCTCTTGGACGGTTTTACAGCTGTCTCACACAGGCTGTTTGTTTGAGATGGGGTTCTAAATTACCCCAGGCTGGCCTCGAACTCACTACACAGCCAAGGGAGACCTTATATGTCTGATGTCTTGCTTCCAAGTTCCAAGTGCTGGGATGACAGGCATGTTTATACTGGGGATGGGACCCAAAACTTTCTGCTCACTAAACAAGCATTCTACCTCCATCCCAGGGCCGATGCAAAGGTCTTATAAGGAGTCCCGTTCCCCATGCATCCTAGGCACTGCTGCCCCTCTCATCAAAGGCTTTAGGGGGCGATGGTGCCCACCCAGCTTGCTTGGGATTAGCCACTGAATTACTGGAGTTGGGGATGCAGCCCCCGGGCCAGGCAGGATGAAGGGGAAGCTGTTAGATTCAGCAGGTGCCGTCCTCTAAGAGGGGCCGTGATTTAAGTTACAGGCAGAAGTAAATTAAGTTTTATGAAAGCTTTGACTTTTAATACTATCGGCAGTATATTAAAACGTTCCAGAGATTATTTATGATATACATTTTTAAAAATCCGAGTCCAGTGTTGGTGATGAAGAGGAGGGGAAGCAGGGAGCACTAAATGCTTAAGGTGCCCCTGCTGTGTTGCAACAAACAGCTCACAAAACATCTGTTTGTAGTGATTTGTTCTCAGGCCTTAAGCAGCTTTGCAGCATCCGCCCATGGAGAGGCAGCACAGAAAGATGGGGTGTTCATGGGAATGTGGAAAGAGAAGGAACCCCTTACCTTGGAGCCTCTTGCCAGCTCAAAACCAAGAATTCTAACACAGTGTGAAAGCTGTCCTGCCACACACAGATAGTTTATGTTAAAATAGCAATAAACCCAGTTAAGGCTTGAATACATGTGACGTTGGTGGGGCCTCATTTCTCTCTCAGACATTTCTGGAAACTATAAATAAGACTGCTAACTTTGTTTACAGTGACCATGCCCCATAGTCCTGCAGCCTCTGAGCTGGATTTTTAGTTTATCAACTGTAGTCCTATCAGGTGTCCCTCAGGACCCACACTGTGACATTTTTTAGGTTCTTTAGCAACCCTCTAAAGATAACAGTATCAATCCCCACCCAAATCGTACATACAGCTACTGTGAAGACAAGGAGAGAGGCTCATCTAAGAAGCCTCCCCCCATCCCTATCCCCTGTCCACCTTTCTTCCCAAGCACCTCTCTTTCCCTCAACCCTTGACTTAAGCCTACATAAAAATACCTTTGGGGCCTAGGGAGATGGCAATGGATAAGAAGCTTGCTACACAAGTGTGAGGACGGGAGCTGGATCTCCTCAAACCCACAGGAAGCTGGGCAGGAATCGTAGCCCACCTGTAACCTCAGTTCTGGGGGGGGGGGGGGAGTCGAGTGTGCGGGGGGCAAACTGGCTAGACTAGCTGAGAGTGGTGGGTTCAGTGAGAGATGGCACACTTTCCAGGAAGACCCTCGAGGCCAACACACATCCGTGAGCCTGCACACATGCAGAAGCTCCACAGTTGTATGTACTAAACACAAATAAATCTTTCACAACTGTGGCTCTGCTGCATGCTGGCAAAAGGACTGCTGTGAGTTTGAGGCCAGTTTGGGCTTCAAAGTGTAATCCAGGTCAGCCAGAGCTAGAGTAAGACCCTGTCTCAAAAAAAAAAAAAAAAAAAAACAATAGGCAGGCAGGGATGCAGGGATAAAGGGATGCAGGCAGGGATGCAGGCATGCAGGGATGCAGGGATAAAGGGATGCAGGCAGGGATGCAGGCATGCAGAGATGCAGGGATATAGGGATGCAGGCAGGGATGCAGGCAGGGATACAGGGATGCAGGCAGGGATGCAGGCAGGGATACAGGGATGCAGGCAGGGATGCAGGCAGGGATACAGGGATGCAGGGATATAGGGATACAGGGATACAGGGATGCAGGCAGGGATACAGGCAGGGATACAGGGATGCAGGTATACAGGGATGCAGGCAGGCATACAAGGATGTAGGCATACAGGGATGCAGGGATACAGGGATGCAGGCAGGCATACAGGGATGCAGGCATACAGGGATGCAGGCAGGGATGCAGAGATGGGGAGGGGTGAGAAGCCATTTGATAGTTTACAGAGACATCGAGATTCTTCTCTTAACTTTTCAATGAGAAGGGCCAGGGATTAACTTTCCCCATCTTCTGTTGAGTAACTTAACCCCTTTCAGGATACCTTCGGTAAGTCTGCATCTTTTAAATGTAATACTGCCATAAAAAGGTACCAGAAAGCAAAGAGTTAATGGTGACTGTTGGTGCTAGAATTAAAGGCTACATTCCAAATTAAATCTGTAAGATCAGGAAAGCGGGTCAAGGGGAATGAAAGTTCAAATGAGGGGTTTCAAGTGGCAGGTGGGTGGTTCAGAGACTGGGGTCAGAGGAGGTGAGGAGGGTCTTCCTGGTGCCTGGAGTTCCTGCGGTCACTGCCATTTTCAGGGCAAGGGGGAGGATTCTGGATTAGCTGGACTCTGACAGCTACTTCTGAGCTGGTCTGGTTGACTCAGAACACTTCCCTTTGCGTCTGCTGGAGGAAGCTGAGATGGCGCGAGGAAAGCTGAAGGCTGCACAGTGGACCGGGGCTCTGGTATTGGGAAGATGCCATGTGCAATGGCAAAGGCCACCAGGATGGCAGGGACTAGGTCTCCTGACAGGAGTGAAGGCCATCTAAAGCAATGGTTCCCAGCCTGTGGGTCATGACCCTTTGGGGTCATACATCAGGTGTGCTTCATATCAGATATTTATATTGTGACTTGTGACATTTACTGTCATGAAGTTATGTTTGGAGGCACCACAACATGAAGGCTCACATCATTAGGAAGGTTGAGAACCACTGATCTAAAGGGACTCTTGTGCCCCACCCACCCTTTGGATATCAGACTGGGACAACAGTCCCCAAGGAACTGGAATCCCCCCTGGATTCTCATTCCTATGAAGGGGAAGGCTGAAGCCCAGGTGCCCACCAGAGGGGGAACTTGTCTGCCAATAAAAGATTTCCCACAGTCCAACTCCTTGACAGACCACAGTGCAGGAGACACTGGAGCCCAGACCACAACGGACAGGATCACACCGTGACTGGGACTTACTTCAGACACACCTCTTGTACTCTATTTAAAGCTAAACCTCAGGTGCATTTGGGGCTCGAGACCCCAAAATAGAACTGGGGAGAAGGGAGATCCCTGGACTTCTTTCTTCCTCTTACTAATGTGGCCAGGTTGAATAGATCTGTTTCTGATTTTCACTACTGATTGTCTTATTAGGTGGACTATTGATGGCAGGTGGCTGCCCCTGGCTTGTCTGAGCTGCCTGGGTCCAGGCTCTGAGCCTAACTCCTGTCACACTGTTGCACTCACACACAGCTGGGCACACTGGGTGCAAAGGCAGTGCCTAGCCTCTCTAACTCTCAAGCTCCAGGTGAGGCTGCCCCTCAGTGAGGCACAACTGGGATCCAAGCTAAGTGATGAGGGCATCGGGTTAGATTCAACACGAAAGAGCATAAAAGAGAAATCCTGGTGACAGCCCTGACTTAGGCTCCACTGCGTCCATGCTGCATAAGGAATCAGATTCTGAACCCTACACCTGGCAAAAGGCAGGATGGGATGTGGACTCAGCCAACCCCTCCTGTTGCAGCCCTGACTCCTGGGAGTGTAGCAGACTCCTGGCTGTGGGAAGAGGGCAGGCTGAGAGCCAGCAGGACCACTGCTCACATTGAAGGGGAACTTGATATCCACAGTGCAACATAGCTGCCTAAGGTTCCCAGGGAAGGGGTGCTGGGTGAAGGCCAGAACTCAGACCAGAACTTGGAAGACTGGACCCCAGGAGGATTTCCCTGCTGTGCTGAGCTTAAAACAGCCTAATGAAGCCCAGGCCTCCCATGCCTGTCCTGTGGTTTATGGCCATACCCGGTCTCTGCAATGATCCAACACAACAGTTCTGTGGAGGCAGGATCATTCACTATGGGGTCATTTATGAAGTCTGCATCCACAAGAACCTGTATTACATGGGGCTAGAGAGATGGCTCTGTTGGTAAAGTCATGGCTGTGCAAATATGAGGACCTGTGTTCAATCTCTAGAACCTATGTAGAAATTGCAGTGTGGAAACGAGAACTTGCAACCTCAGAACTAGGAAGGTGGGGATGGCAAGATCCCTGGAGCTCACTGGCTGACTGGCCTAGCCTAACTGGTGAATCCTGGGTTCCAGTGGGAGGTCCTGCCTTAACGGACCAGCTAGATAGTTCCCAGGGAATGACACTTGAGGTTGAGCTCTGACACAAGCACTGCATTCCTCCCATGGTTTTCTTCTCTGCCTTGATTGCGACCTACAGAAGGCCAAAAGGGTGTGCTCACTGGTGACTTAGGGGTCGCACTGTGACTTCTAGGGTACAGTGGCTGGGTGCCAGGTTCCTGCTGAGCATGCAAGAGGTACTTGTGACTTTCTCCTTGCCCCTTGGAGCTCCTGTGGTTCCCCGGGAGAAGAGAAGGACCCAAATGATGGCTGCTTATGTGAGTTTAGTTTAGGCAGGACGAGATACAGGGAACACAGCCAGGCTAGGCAGAGCCACAGCTGAGTCCTGGCACTTTTTGGTAAAGATGAATGTCTGCTGTCAGAGGCCACATGGAGCTGGGGGCTGCTCGTCACGGTAGCAGCAGTTGATGGGTACAGAAAGCAGTATGGTAGATGCTGCCATTACAAAACCTTGAGATGAAAGCCACTGGCTTGGGATTTAGGGGAAGGGAGTCAGAAGCATTTTATGGGAGGTTTCAAGAATGTGGTGCTCAAGCACTGGCAGAAAACTATCACACCGGATAACTCAGCAGGTAGAAAAGACACCCAGGAACCTTGTCTGCTAAGCAGAATGCTTCCTGCGTGAATTGGCTGTGGTGGGGCACCTTTGGTAAAATTATATAGGAAAGAAACGGGCCTATAAATGTCCCAAATCCCCACATCCCAGCTGCACTCTTTCCCTGTTGTAGTGAGATGGGATCTTCCATAGCCTGGGCTGCAATGGAACTTGCTGCAAGGCTGAAGATGACATTAGTTCTCCCTGCCTCCACCTCCCCAGTGCTGGGATTACAGGTGTGCACCACCATTCTTAGCTTATACAATGTTGGGGATGGACCTCAGGGCCTTGGGCAGCTAGGCAAGCTCTCTACCATCAAAGCCACATCCCAGATCCTCCCCAGTGACTTGTAAACACAATTGAAAGGGGACATACAGAGTCCCCAGTGAGGTATACAAAGTGGCTTGAAGAAGGGGACTCAGCATTTGATCTCTTGGAAGCATGGCAACCTCAAACTGCTAGTACCTAGGTCAAAGGAAGAATGATGTGGGGTGCTGACACACTCCCTGGGCTGCTAAGAGTGAAGCCGACTAGAAGCAGGCATGGTGGCTTTGGAAGATATGGGTCCCTGAACAACACGTAGGACCTGCATTGGAACAGACTGCAAAGTCAAGCGTGGTCTTCTAGTGCAGGACGCTGGTGGCAGCATCTCAGCTGTCAAAGAGGATATGTCTTCTAGTACCTTCCTCCAGGAAAGCCAGGAAAGATGGCACGAGTGTGGCTTCCATGGGCAGATCCAGAGACACCCCCACACAATGGACAGGTGGACTGGGCACAGGGAAGCCTGATCTGAGAACATCCCTTACTCCCTGCCCAGGAGTCACCAATAGATTTGACCCCCTGAGCATCATGATTGACCTGCACTCTTGTGTTTCACCTTCTCTTTCTCCTTCCAAGGTGTGTGTGTGTGTGTGTGTGCACATGTGTGCACATGAATGTATACATCAGAGAATAATCTTTAGTGTTGTCTTCAGGTACTTTCTACTTTCTTGTTTGGTCTGGAACTTCACCAGCTACTGAGTCAGCTGCCACTGACCCCCGGGATCTCTGTGTCCACCTCCCATCTCTCTAATGCTGGCATTACAGGGAGACGCCACATCCAACTCCTTACACCGATTCTGGAGATTAACTTGAGGTCCCCTATCTTTACTGATTGTCCTGCGCCAGGCCCCCCTTTTTATGTGACCTAGTGTTCCTCTCCTGTGTTTCTGCTTACTCTTAGAACATCAAGAGCATCCACAGGCAACAGCTACTCCATCAGGGACTAGGGCCCAAAAGAGAATCACATACCTTGACTCAACTTAGACCAGTTGGGCCAAGCCCAGCAGAGAGACAACTGCTGATAAACCCACAGCAGGAACCAAATGGGGGTTTCTGGAAGCTCCTGAAACTGCAGACATTTATCACCACAGCTGAAGCTGACAGAAAATTCAAACATCACCGCAGGCCCAGTTTTACCCATAGAGTAAAGTTCTCCCTCGTGTGTGCTACAGCTTTGTTCAACAGGAGCAGGAAGCAATTTATACAAGTGAATAAATGTGGGGCTTGGGGGGTGGATTATGGAAACTTTATATTTGTGTGTATATTTATATTTGCACACACACACACACACACACACACACACACACACACACACACTCCTAACCCACACGTGTGCTTCAGGTGACATTCCTCATGGGCCATTCACACCTCTCTCTGTGTGTGTCTCTGTCTGTCTGTCTGTCTGTCTGTCTGTCTCTCTCTCTCTCTCTCTCTCTCTCTCTCTCTCTCTGTATGAGACTGTGTCTGTCTGTCTGTCTCTCTCTCTCTCTCTCTTTGAGACAGTGTCTCTCACTGACCTGGGAGTTACCAACTAGGCTAGACTGTCTAACCATGGGCCCCAGGGACCTTCATGTGTTCAGCTCTTCAGCTTTGGGCTTACAAGCCAGCATCACTGACACCTGGCTTCTCTACATGGGTTCTGGGTATATGAGCTCAGGTCATCCTTTTTACATGGTAGGCGCTCTACCAACCGAGCCATCAGCCAAGCTCTGAAAAACCTCTCTCTTGAAGGTAAGGATACATTTTATATTTTATCTCACCTAATACATCTAAATATCAAATTGATATGAGATCAATATAAAAGCTTCAGGTGTGTTGGTACCAAATCCTCACAGACCTGATGTATTTTATACAAACAGTGTACATGTGCCAATCCAAGCCATGTTAAACATGGTCTGAATACAGTGGCAGCCATATTGGGTAGTACACAATTATAGAACTAACATGAACTTTCTACAAGGGAAAGAGCAGGATAGCTCCCAGTGAACCGGAAGACTCTAACCCTGACTCAGACTCAATATGCAAAGGCCATGATGGCAGGCCACGGGTCTCACTAAAGGTCCTCAGAAGTTCACAAAGCCAACAGGAAACCTCCTGGCTTGCTAGCCTTGGGAGACAGATCAACAGAAGGATACCATCTTGGGAAGACATCTGGCCAGGCTGCTCCTGCTGGTAAGGCAACTTGACAGCTTTGCACACCTCCAATGCAGATTTTAATGAAGCTAGAACCACACCAGATGAGCACATGCCAATGCTCTCGGTGTGCCCCCTTTGCTACATTCAGTGTGCTGAAAAGGTGCACCCCCCCCCGGGTCTTCCGCTTGCAAGTCAGGGGTCTGTTGTCAGCTTCACTGATACAAATGCCCCAGGACACAGATGTGAGGATGGCTCCACAGGCAAAGTACTCGCCACACAAGCATGAGGACCTGAGGTCTATCTCCAGCACCTATATGAAAAGCCAAGCGCGTGGCATGTAAAATTAGTGTTGGGGTCTGGGGTGGGGGCAGTGAAGACAAGAGAATCTCCTCAACTTCCTGGCTAGCAAGCATAACCAACTGGTGAGCCCCAGGCTCACCGTTTTCTTTTGAATTTGCCACTGTCTCAAAGCAAAACTAAACACCCAAACCAAAATAAAGTCGATGGCACCTGAGGAATGTCAACTATGGCTAACCTCTGCATATCGTATGCAGACATACATGTACATGCACACACACACACACACACACACACACACACACACGGAATTCAACTAAATACTTTCCTCTTATCAAAGGCCCTGCTATTTGAATCTTGGAGGCATTAGACATCACTCAGTCTGGATCCTTATCAGACTTAAGGCAGCCAAGACCTGCTAGTGGGTTTTCTAGGCTTCAAGGTCCCAGAGGGTATGAAGGACCAATGGTGATAATGCCAGGTGAACTCTTAAAGTAATACCAAGACATCTCATTAAAATATTTAGCAGTCAGGAAGAGTATGCTATTCCCAGATCTCTTTTGTAAGAAATGAAATTCCACAACTTCTTGTAACATTCTTAAGATTGTCAGAAATGCTCATGGATTAATTTTTAGGTAAAAGGAAAAAGGGAAAGTCTACCGTGAATATATAGGGAGAGCTGGTCCGACGTGAAAACACTGTCTGCCCTGTGGCAGTAGCTTCCTATGTGCACAGATTCCTCATGTCAGGCCCATTCTTCCCCCAAAGCTCCCCTGTACCTCCACACAGTGTAGAAACAAGATCTCCACAAATGCTTACAGTCTCCAAACAGATCCTCATAGTGCAATTGGTCAAAGTTGTTTCTGTTGTGGTGACCTTGCTAGTGATGGCACATTGGACAAAATGCCACTGTCCATAGCCTGATCAGGGCTCAGGAGGGCCAGAGTTCAATCCCCAGAACCCATGGAAAAAGTTGGGGTTGGCAGGATGCACTGGGAAGGCAGTCAGAAGGATTCCTGAGGCTCACTGGACAGCCAGGCCAGCCAATTAGTGAGCTCCGGATTCAGTGAGGGACCCTTCTAACATAAACCTCTGGCTCCAAACATGCTCACCTGCATGTGTGTTTATGTGCCTTCCTACATACAATAAATAGGTAGATAAATACATAAATAAATAACAGCATCCAATTCCATTCCAGATGCCCCGGGAAAAAACATCAAGAAGAAGAAAGATCCAGGAGACAGCACCAGTTAAGGGGTGACTCATTCTTGCTTGGAACTAGGGATTGTTTGCAACACAAACAGCCAGGCCAGGTCTGAGACTTGAATTTGTTGGGTTTTTATGGGTATCAGGGGGTATGCAGGCTGGAGGCATGGCAGCTTTCATTCACTGTAGAAGAAGAGGAGGAGGAAGAGGAAGAGGAAGAGGAGGAATAGGAGGAAGAAGAAGAGGAGGAGGAGGGGAAGGAGGAGGAGGAAGAGGAGGAGGAGGGGAAGGAGGAGGAGGAAGAGGAGGAGGAGGAGGAAAAGGAGGAGGAGGAGGAAGAGAAACCAGCCTTGCTCATTTAAATAAAATACAGTCAAGGCCTCCATACATCTGTGGCTCTCCTTTGGTTGAATCCTTTGGACAACATCTTTGAAACTAAGGTGGCGAGGCTATGTCTGGGAGACAATGCGCACAGAGAACAGAACGGTAAATAAAGATTTGCAGGCCTGGGGTGGGCAGGTCCCACCTCAGCTGCTGGGGAGAAAAGGATTATTCAAATAAACATTGGAATGCGGTTTCAGTTGCTTAGGTTTTGAAACAGCTGTGAGAACAACTGCTGGGTTCTTCTACCCCGTGATGCTATTCCATTCGGTGAGATTTATCCCCAAATCTGACTTGACGGCGGGGGGTGGGGGGGTGGGGGGGTGTTATAACTAACACGATGCCCGAAATGAATTTCTCTGCCCAAAGAGCCACCAGGTCCAGCGGTACATGACAAGGCACCTTTTTTGTTTTGTTAAATAGCAGAACAAATGCACACTATTAGAAATAGCGGTCTTGGCTCTGGGAATTTCTGAGGAATTAATGAGCAACTGACATTTACAGCCCCGGGGCAAGATTCCTCCAGCCTTTTAGAAAACCCCAGGAAAGCCCTAGGCAGCCTTGATCATGATTGCTTAATTATTACGGAGCCCTCCTGGGAAGGCATTTCTGCGGTTGCTAATATCCAGTGGTCCATCTCCATCCTTGCCAGGCGCATGGGAGCCTGCATATCTAAGCTTCTTTGTAATGAGCTGGGGCAGACTTGGCTACAGAAATGGAAACCCGTGGAACTTGAGATGGTGCTATCGTTTCTGGGCTGAGTCAGTGGAAAGCTCCAGCAGGAGTTTGCTATTTTCAGGGCTTCCATGGCTACTGAGACAGGTACCAAGAAACTGCTTTTGCTGAATATAGATTCGGGCTGGAGACATGGCTCAGGAGATAAGAGTCCTTGCTGCTCTTGCAGACAGGTCCCGAGTTAGGTTCCCATCAACCATGTCCAGTGGCTCACAACCGCCTGCTACTCCAGCTCTGGGACACTGCACTTACATGCATACACCCCTGACACAGAGACAGCCACATACTTATACCAACAAGAAGAAGCATGGGCGTCTCACTTGGGCCTGGCTGACAGGTAATAACCAGGCTCTCGCCTGACACAGCCGGACAAGATCACACCCAACATAGCACTGGTGCCTACCAGGGCTTGTAACAGCCTAGATACTGTCACAGTCACGGGTTACACATTAACCAAGTCCCACACCATTACCCTGTCACAAAGCACTGGCATCCCCTGCTCCCTTACCTGTCACTTAGCACAAGTCACAGATTAACTAAACCTTACTTCCCCCTCATGCAAGACCTCCCTTGCCTCAGAGACTTTAAAAGTGGTGCCTTTGATTGTCTGGTAGGGCTGAAACTCTCCTTTAGACCCCTGCTGTTCTGCCTGAAGGCTGACTCAAATCACTGCTCCCTCGATCTCCTTGTCCTCTTCCCTCCCCCTCTCCCTAACATAACAGTTGGCTCTTTGAGTCACACTTTATACTCAAAAAAGCAAAATCTTGCAAGACAGATCAAAGTGACTTCCTTTAGCCAGAATCAGATAAGGACCTGGAGCAGAAGCAATGCCCTCCTGAGAACCAGCTTGTCCCTTCACGAAAATGACTCCTCTGGACCACCTTGAGGAACCCTAACAGAAACAATAATCTGTAGACCCCACTTTGACCAGGACTGCCTAACTAAGTGAGCTTCTCCTCACCCACAGCCCTAGCCCAGCCCCAAACCTTCCCCCGCCCCGCCCCCCCAGCCCCAGTTCCACCCTGCCCCGCCCCCAGCCCCAGTTCCACTCTGCCCCACCCCCAGCCCCGCCCCAGCCCCAGTTCCACCCTGCCCCACCCCCTGCCCCGCCCCTGCCCCAGCCCTGACCCAATTCTTCTACTTTAACCTGAAGCTCACAGCAGAACCTTGATGATGGACTCAGGAGTCACTGGACATCAGTACACCCTGGCTCTCCGGCACTCAGCAGCCCCTCCCCGACAGTAAGCAAACTGCACCATCTTCCATATTCACTGAACATGGTCCAACCTCTCAAGCTATGACCCACAAAACCTCACATCCTCAGTGACACTTGCTGGCTTGACTTCAGAGTGAGCTCTTTAGTGAACACAAGCATTGTGGTACTCTCAGGGGCTAACTCTGGAGTCAGAATCGATGGGAAAACAGCAGCGTGCCCAATCTTACTGAGCAACCATGTAAGCTGAATGGCTGGGATCAGGGTGTTCAGAAACACAAGTGCACTGGTGACTGGCCGTGCTATTGGAAGACAGTGGTGTAGTCCGTGAGGGCTCCATTCTATCACATGAGGAATGAAAGCCACTCAGTGGCCTAGCAGCCGCTGTGGGGCTCCTCCATCTTCCCCAGTACAGCCTGCATGGTGCTGGTGGCATCTACCTCTCTTTGTTCACAAGTATCTGGTGGCTGGGGTGGGTTCTGCCCTCACCTACACTGACCAGGTGTGCTAGAGAATTAGAAGACACCACACACACATGAAGAGGGCTAACCATGTTGTATATGTTTCACACTGGCTCCATGGCTTAAGAAGTGTCTTTGTCCTCAGCACTACCATCCCCTGGGTCACATGTCCCTCCTGTCATAGTCTCGTTTCCTAAACAATAATAATAATCCCTTGCACCAGGATGCTTTGGGACACCTAACACAGGAAGAGCTAAGTGGGCAAGAGTGGAGCCAACAGTAGTGCACACATTTCTGTGTCTGTCTCCAGAAAGCCTGTGGTAGGTGTTAGCATTTGTCCTCACAGTGCTGCTTGTGGTAAACAGAGAAGAAACAGGCTCAGAGAGACCTCAGTGGAGTGTCCCACTAACACACACCGACACTGGAGCCATGGGGACCACGCGGAGCAGAGACTGCCTGAAGAATTAAACGATTCTATTCTATGCTGGAAGATCTGCTGTTCACCAGCCAGAGAACCAGGCCCACAGGGCTCAGCAGCTCCCAGAGAGGGGCCAGGGCAGAGCCCAGAGTGGCCGAGGTCTGAGGCAGGGGCTGAGCTCATAGTATGCTGGTGTTCCTGAGCTTACGTGTGAACGTAATGACCAGTTACAGACATGCACGGTGCAGCACACCTGTCCTGTCTTCTCTAAGTGGAAGGGATGAGCTACAGGTAACTTGGAACCGTGTGGTCAGGCTTACACAGTTTGAAGCAGCCAGCACTTGGAAATTGCCAGTTCCTTTACAGGTCTCCTTCCAAATCAGGCATGACAGGGTGTCACAGCTCTGCACACACCCATGTGCCCGATGCACGCTGTATTTTGAGAAAGCTGAGGCAGGCTTGAGTGTAGTTGAGTTCAGTTCAAGGATGCCTGGCTGCCCCGTCAGAGCAGCTCTGAAGGGTAACCAGGAGAAGAAAGGGCATGCGGGCAGAAGAGATAACTGTGAGGGTTTTATGGTACAAATGTGAGGACCTGAGTCTGAACCCCTAGGACCCAATTAGTGCTGGACACAGCAGCACACATCTGTAACACATGTGCCTACAGCAAGATGGAAGCAGACACCGGATCCTCAAGAACCTCATGGGAAGGAAGCTTGCACAGACGCTGACAGCAAAAGATCCTGTGTCAAACAAGGTGAGGACCCACACCTGAGATTGTCTTCTGACGTCCACAGGCCTGTCAACACACACACACACACACACACACACACACACACACTCACACACACACACACACACACTCACACACACACACACTCACACACTCACTCACACACACACACACTCACACACACACTCACACACACACACACACACTCACACACACACACACACACTCACACACACACACACACTCACACACACACACACACTCACACACACACACACAGACACACACACACACACACACTCACACACTCACACACACACACTCACACACTCACACACACAGACACACACACACACTCACACACACTCACCCCTAATGGGGAGGGCATATGAAAAGTCAAGCAGAGGTCACATGTCCATCAGCTTCCAACTTCTAGCAGCCACTTTTCAAGATGAAGCCACCCCTCCTCCAACTTGTCACCACTTAACTAGTGACCTCCTGACCGTGCTCCCTCAGTGCCAATCTCTCTGAGCTGCAGGATCCATCCCTTTCACTGCCCAAGTACCCTCTTGCCCTTGCCTTGAGTATGTGTCTTCAAGACTGGAGGATGCTCTACACGCCAGAGTGTAATGGTTCAAAAATAGTCCCAAATGAACCAAGGGTTCATCTCTGAGAATACAGTTCATCTGAGAAATGGAATTAATATCTCCTGTGACTTAGGCTCTTGTGAAGTTAAAAAGAGACAAAGCTAAGTCCCTGGCACCCAAAAACACTCAACAAACAACAAAACAATAAGCAGATTTTAGTGGATCCTGCATAAATGCCAGGAATTCATTTCAAGTATTATGCACAAAATCAGATGTTAGAGGCCCTCAGGTGAGCTCCAAGCCTCAAGGACACTGACATGCACAGTCCCCAAAATGCTCAGAAAAAAAAGTTACTCACAAGCCTCTGGACTTATCATGACTTGGGACTTTCAGGAATAAAGAAAAACAAGGGCTACAGGTCTTTAGTGGTGTCTTGGTCACCATGTTTTAAAGTTTTAAAAGTAGGGTTGGGGGGAGGGGCTGGGAAAGAGCTCTATTGTGCATGCAAGTGCTCTTGGGCCACACTCCAGCCCCTCACTGGGGTTTCTAGGCAGGGGCTCTACCACTGAGCCACACCCCAGCCCCTCACTGGGGATTCTAGGCAGGGGCTCTCCCACTGAGCCACACCCCAGCCCCTCACTGGGGGTTTCTAGGCAGGGGCCTACCACTGAGCCACACCCCAGCCCCTCACTGGGGGATTCTAGGCAGGGGCTCTACCACTGAGCCACACCCCAGCCCCTCACTGGGGGATTCTAGGCAGGGGCTCTGCCACTGAGCCACACATCTAGTTCCTCACTAAAGGATTGTTAGGCAAGTATTCTGTCAATAAACTACATCTCCACTTCTTAGCAGCAGAATTCTAGATACTGTGTAGAAGTTTTAGTGTAAGGGAAAAGGCAGAACAGTTAAAGCATTAAGTAATTTGCAGTACATTGATGAGGTCCAGAGGTGGGAATTTGGGGGTGGGGTATAAGGCCTTTCTCACAAGGCGAAAGAAAAAAGTTTGCAGAGGGTAGATGGTAGGTAAAGTAAGGTTCCAGTGTCTGACTTTGTCTTCACAACACAGGCCACTCCTTGAGATGGAGGCAGAGGCTTTCATAGGTAGGCTCCACTACTATTTCAGTCACCCAGAACATATCTCTGCATGCCCCCTGTGTCAGAGATCTCTGTTTAACCTTGGGGGACACAGTTCTGGAACTCATTCAGCAAGGAAACAGCCCCATGTGACAAAAAGCTCTCTTTACAAATACATATAGCTATCCATGCCCACACAGGCACACACATATGCATGTATGAACAAACATGTGCTTGTACACACATGTACTTATAGAATATGCATGCACTCACACAATATAACACCCATATATACACACATAGATGTTCATACACACACACACACACACACACACACACACGCACACACACACGCAGACACATACAGAGTCCCTGTATGAAGCTTTCTTTTCCAGGGCTTTTCAGTCATGAGCTCTTTCTAGGGTATGTCTAATTTTATTAGTTCTAATACACCAGAGCAAAAAGCTAGAAGCAACTTCTTCAACTTTACAAAATTTTTCTTTCCTTTCCCTGAAAGTAATCTTAAGAGGAACCCCAACCTGACAAAAGGCAATCACCTCAGGAAGAGTTTCTTGAAACATGTCTACCTGTGGCCTCCAGGGAATCTCTGGTTTGCCCGTTGAAGGCCCCACGTACCTACCCAGAGATCCCCGGAGCCCACGTAGCACACTGGAAAGTCTTCTGGCTCAATGTGACTATCCCTGTGTCTGGTTTTCTCACGGGGATCACATCTATGCGGCCCTCCCCGTGATCTTTGGGGGATGCTGTGTTCCTCAGTCCCAGTTCAGGGAGAGAACAATGTGTTCAGTGCGGATGATTCAACTGCTTTTCTGTATCAGTGCAGCCTGGTGACTCCGAGAAGCAACGGAAGCTGAAATTACAGACTTCTTTCTTCTTTTTTAATTCAATTTCACTCATTTTAACTGCTCAAACAAATAGCTACAAAGCAGTTTTCAGAGGGGGCCTTGCCAAGTCTGTTTTCATTTAAAAAGAAAGGGGAGAAAAAAGAAGGTTCATTGTAAATAGTGACATGGGTGGAACGTAAGTCCTTCAAACAGGCTCGCTCATGCACGGTGGCGGAGCAGCCCCCGCCTGGTATTTACCGTCTAGACTGTCTGCATGCACCTTTCCCATGGATGGTGTGAGGGTAAATTTCATCTCAGGCCGGGTCAGGTCATCATAATTCAAAATGACTGGAATCCAAACGGGTTATGTTTGTGGAATCTAAGCATGAATTCTTCAAAGAAGGGGCCGGGTGTGCAGGCGGACTGCAAGGGAAAGAGGCAAGTTCTCCGGAGATCTCCTTGGTTAAGCTGGCATTGGCCTTCAACCACCCTGAGGTCACCCTGCCAATAGTATCCCAACAGTGGAGGGACACCTCGCCTGGCCTTTCATACCCCCCACTATGGCATGCCTCAACAGCACGAGGAAGCTGTGCTTTGGAGGAAAAAACCTTAGCATTTGTTTTGAGGGCCTATCCATGAGATACACATAGGGAGGGAGCTCCTGTCTCATGTGTGTGCCTCAGAGTCACTCTGAGGTCTGGTGAGTCTCGGGGAAGATTGTTCCTCTTCTTCTCCTCTAGTGTGAATAGTCGGTTATATCCAGTCATTCTAAGACCTCCCCTCCCTTATTTGTTTGTTTGTTTGTTTTGAGCTGGTCTTCTGTAGTTCAAGGCTGGCCTTGAACTTACTATGTAGCTCAGAATGACTATGAGCTTGCTAGGATATCAGATATACTTTTCTACATCTGCTTTATACAGTGCTGGGATGGAACCCAGGGCTTCATGCACGCTAGGTAAGAACTCGACCCCCGACACGGTGTAGCCCTGAGGCAAGCTCTCCAGGCCTCCTTTCTCCCATAATGCTTCACTTGGACACTGTGCTACCTACAGGTTCTGCCTTCCTGGCCAGGGTGTTGACCCTGACAGTGAGCACAGAACCCCCAGCAGCTCTGCCAGCTTGCTCCCAGTCCTTCTGTGGAGGCCACACTGCTGTTTTGACCCCTGGGGTGTGTTTTGCCTGGGAGAAACCAAGTAAGGCAGGGGTGGGGGGAAATGACAGAATTGGGGACTTCTTCCTGATTATGTTCAGGTGCTTTGCGGCTGGTTGTTTTTCCATCTGTCTACATGTTCTTAAAAACCAAAATAAACGGGGAGAGAGAGAGAGAGAGAGAGAGAGAGAGAGACTGCAACAGGGCACTGTCACAGAATGTCACCGAGTGTTCTCAGATCACTGCACCACATCACTGCACTTGTATTCTGGTCTTGGCACCTCTCCAAGAAGGTGTCAGAGTTCACTCAGGGGCCACCGTGTCCTCAGCTGCAGCGTTGCCCCTCCAGCTGTGTTGTCCAACTGCTAATCAGAGGGTCGTCCTGCTGACCTTTGGCTGGCCACTGAAGCTCATGCTGGAGTTGGCCATCACTGATGGCTGTGTGGGGCCGGTGTGCAGACTCCAACAGTCGTTGGGGGATTTGTCTGCACTGTGGCAAATGGTATCGGTCACTTCTGTCTGGGATGGGGATTCACTCGTCTGTCCGAGAAGCCTGAGGCATTTGGTTCCTGTGAACTCTCAGGGCAACATCCTTTCCATTAAAGAACAGGGAGATGGTGCCCTTGGCCTCCAGACTAAGTCAGCATTATTGTTCCCGATCACCAGTAGTAGAAAAGAAGGGAAATTATAAAGCCATTGAGAGGATTAATACGGCCTTGATCTCCCTCTCTCTCTCTCTCTCTCTCTCTCTCTCTCTCTCTCTCTCTCTCTCTCTCTCTCTCTCTCTCTCTCTCTCTCTCTCTCTCTCTCTCAAGTGATTAAAATTCTGCAGGAAAAGAAATGGCCATGTAGCATATGCTGGCTCCACAGACAGATATGGTATCAGCTCGGCGCATCAGCTCACCGTGACAGGCGCACAGAGGTTAATTATGCATGCTGTATATAGCTTTAATCACTTTAATCAGAGGGCTGTTCTCCTACAGTCCAGGCTAGAACGTCTCTGCAAGCAGAGAAAGCACTGCAGGCATGTCAGTGTTTGTATAGGGGAAGAAAAGGGGGAAAACGGTACATTAACCACGGAAAGGAAGATAATGTGAAAAGCTATTGACTGAACAACAAGATTAAGCCTGTTGTCCATCGCAGACACTAAGGGAATGGCTAAGTGAGGCTGAGAGTGGGGGTGGCAGGGCTGCTGGGCAGCCTCTAAAAGACTTAGGGATGACCTGAACCCTGAGGAAGGGTGGGAGATTCAGGAGTCAAAGGTATGGCCTCTGCCCCCAGAGTCTGGCGGTGGGAGCTGGAGAGATGGCTCAGGCTGTAAAATCACAGCTGCACAAGCATGAGTACCTGGGTTCAAATCTCCAGCACCTATGTAAAGTGCTGGGCAAGTGTGTATGCCTGTAACAGCAGCCTTTGGTAGGACTGGGGAAAGATGACCAGGAGGTCACTGGACAGTCGGCCTAGCTGAAACAGTGAGCTTCAGGTTTGGGACAGACCTGTCTGAAGGCACCTGGAGACTGACAGACAGAGACACATAAAGATCTCCTCCCTGTTCTGTATAGACTTGTGTAACCATGTGTTACATACACCAGAGATGACACATCTCACACACACACACACACACACACACGCACACACATACACACACATACACGTTGCAATAAATCTCCAACCCCAATAAGGCCACGCAAAGAACACACCACTCGGTCACAGTACTCATAAGCTGTGCTCCTAGACTGGGCAGATCCGCCACTGCACTACTCTATTCCCCAGCTATGAGAGCCCTTGCTACTTGCGGCTTCTCTGGGCCATGTGGTTCTGCTCCATCTTCCTTCCACCTCCTTTTCTCAGTCTTCCTCTCTCTCCTGTCTACTCATCTCCTCCTCTTTCTTCTCTCTCCTCTCTAAAACCTCTAGCCCCACCTTTCCCTTCCACTGACCAATCGCAGGATCCAGCCTTTATTTGACCAGTTAGAATGGGGAGAGGGTTCACATGAATTCACCCGAGTATGTGATCCACTCCTCATCAGGACAGCCCCTCTTGAGGAAGCAGAATTAACATCAGAATACAACAGCACCAGGGCAGCCTGCAACCCCCCCACATATATATACATACATACACACACATACATACACACATACATACACACACACACACACTTATACACACATACATATACACACACACATACACACACACACTTATACACACATACATACACACACACATACACACACACTTATACACACATACATACACACACATACACACACACACTTATACACACATACATACACACTTACATACACATGTATGTATGTATATATGTATGTATGCATGCATGTATGTATACAGTTGCAATCATCTGTGGTGAGAACTCCAAATGAGTACTTTAGATTTTGACCCAGGTGGTGGACAACAGAGACCTTTACTGAGGATAATTTTCTTCACTGAGATTTCTAGACTTTTCTGTATGCATGCTGTACTTTCACAGAACAAAATTTAAATGTCACAGGGTAGCCTTGAAGTTAGGAGAAAAATACCAGCATTTCCTATAGGAATAAAAAAGGTGACGACTTCAATATAGGAAGGTGGGAGAGAGGAGAAGCTGCAAAGGGAAATCTTCCCAGCCTTCTAACACCCCAGCCTGTCTGAAGAGGGGGGACTGTACCCACCTGTTCTAGGATTCCACTGTGGCTCTGATACACAGGGTCTTTACACCCACAATGGTGTGTAGTACTTGGTGTGTAGCTAAATGTTTTTGTGTATTGTTAGAAAACAGACTTAAGCATTTTCAATATGAAGGATTTTGATACATGCTACTTGTCGGGAGGAGAGAAGTGCTCCTCTATATCAAAAAATTTAGAAATGTTTAAGTGTGAAGCTGGAGAGATAGCTCTGGGGTTAAGAACACCTGCTGTTCTTACAGAGGACCTGGGTTCGGTTCTTAGCATCTTACAACCATCCATAACGTCTGTTTCAGGGGGCCCAGTGCCCTCTTCTGGCCTGTCTGGGGACTTCATGATCACAATCCACCTAAGATGCAGACAAAACACTTGTACACATAAAATAAAAATAGTAATAATTTAAAAAATGAAGTGCATAATTTTATTAAATGTCCTAGGTATGAGAATATGAACATATGTGCCTCGATGGAAATACAGTTCAGCCTTTCTCCAAGTGAGTATGGTGATCTAGCTCACTATTTAAACCATGCTGTTAGACTGTGCAGCTGTGGTAGATCAGACATAAGCAGAAGAGGAAAGGTTTACTTTGGCTCTTGGTCTCGGAGGGTTTCAGTGTATGGTGGGCGGTTTCTGGTTCTGGCTGTGGGGAGACACAAAGCCCGGCAGACAGAGGAGAGTAATCTCTCACTGTGTGGCAGCTAGGAAACAGAAATGAGTGACGGGGAGAAGACACACTGTCCTTAGACACGCCCCAAAGACCCACTTCCTGCAACCCTCCACAGTCCCGATACCTCCCAGTCAACTGTTAGTCTATCGCTGTGTAACAGCACTGGTTATGTCCTAATCTAATTGCTCCTGGAAATGTCCTCACAGGCACACCGGAGATGTGCTTATAAATCTCCTGGCCAGCTCATAATGTGGTCAAGTTGACAATCAAGCCCAGGTCAGTGAGATGGCTCTTTAGATAAAAGCATCTAAGCTTGACAAAAACCACAATTTATAATAAGACAGAGTTTGGGGTACACATCTGTAATCCTAGTACCCCTATGGTGAAATGAGTGGGAGGCACAGGTCAGACCACCTGCTCCTGGGCCAGCTAGCCTAACAGCAACACCAAGAGTGAGCTCAGTCTCAACAAGATGAAAAGCAGAACAATTTGCAACAGTTGCCCTGTGATCTCCACATACTCACCATGGCACATGCGTGTCTGCATCCCCACCCTTACCCACAAAGACACACATACACAAGAGTAACTCCCTCACACTTAGCCCGTCTAATCCTGCAAATTCACTTATAAAGACACGTTCTAAGTTACTCACTGTGCATGCCTTTCGCAGAACACTGAAAGAAATCTGCGCAGTGCCAGTGGTGGAACCTGTCTGCAAGAACGTGATGATGTGATCATGTGATGAGGTATCACTGACAGAAGAAGGGACCCCCCACACACATGTCACCTGCTTCTGTGCACATCTGTACATTTTCCAAAGTTACATGCAATAGGTAACAAATGGTGTTTTCAGACCTTTCCTGTCTTCTTTCATTTTTATACTTTTAAAAAACTTAAGGGCCTGCAATGTGCAAAAAGTCACTGCTGATCTTCAGCCTGTCACTTATGTGGGAAAACTGGGGCTTCGAGTGGCTAGTGGCCACACACACACAGCATTAGCATCTGTGCACATGCAATTCCCAGAGAGACCAGAAGAGGGCACTGGACCCCCTGGAACAGAAGTTATGGATGGTTGCAAGATGCTGGGAACTGAACCCAGGTCCTTTGTAAGAACAGCAAGTGTTCTTAACCCCAAAGCTGTCTCTCCAGCCCCATACCCCACCATTATGATACTGGGACACTATGGGTCAGAGTGGTTCAGCAATGGGAAGTGTTCAGGCCAGGATGTGTTCTGATTACTTAGACATATTCTGATGGGGCAGGGGTTTGCTTCTAACTAGAATCCGAATCCATGTCTCCCTAATTCCAAAGCTTAACCTCTGGAGGGGGACAGCATTTCATGGAGCACCAAGTGGCCTTGAACTCATTACATAATTGAGGATGACCTCTGAACATCTGATGATCTCTATCTTTTTAGGGCTCTAGGTGTGTGGCACCAGGACAGGCTTCTATGATGCTGGTCATCAAACATGGCTCCCAGCATGTTAGGCAAGCTTTCTAATGACTGACCCAAAGCTGCATCTTTTAACTGTACCACTTACACATTGAACAGTTTGTTCCTGGATCTAAGAAGTATCAAGGATTATGGGTAAGAACAGCTGGGTGGGTCCTGAGGGAGTGAGCTCATTTACTGCAGAAAAACCCTTTTCCTTAAGATAAGAACAAATGGTTCATAAACCATCCTCATTGATACAGAAATTGGGAACACTAGGTACAGATGTCTAGAGATGCCAATGAAGAGACTACAGGTCACTTTACATGTCACTACATAGCACTTCATGCCTACCCCAGGGAAGGACAGGTTTTTCTCTTGACCAAGGGTGCTATATTAAGAGAAAAAATACAAATTACCCACTATTTCTTCTACAGTCTTTCAATGTCATTTAGAATCTGTTTCTGCTACTGCAGGTACATTTTCAGGTCTGACATCAGAAGCACCTCTTTCAGTACCTTGTGTTTGTGTGGGTGGGGGTGTGAGTGTGTGCGGTGTATTCAAATGTGTGTGTTTGACCTTGTGTGTGTGTGTGTGTGTGTGTGTGTGTGTGTGCGTGCAGAGGCCAGCAGAGGACATCAGATATACTGCTTTATTGCTCTCTAACTTATTCTCCAGAGATGAGGTCTCTCACTGAACCCAGAACTAGGCTGTTGGCCAGCAAGCCCGAGTGATTCTTCTGTGACTACAGCATGCAATGTCAGGCTTACAGGTATGCAAACCCACCTATGCAAGTGTTTGACCTGGGCTGTAGGGATTAGAACTCAGGCCCTTATGATTGTGTACTAACTGCTCTTAATCCCCTGAGCCATCTCTCAGGACCACATTCAGTGTCTTAAAGTCTAAAGCCTAAGCACCTTAGAATGGTAGGAGCTCTCAATGGTCTCTGTTTTCACATTTTAGAATTATAAAAATAACAACCGAGTAAAAGGACTTCCTGGAGCCATTTCCTTTAAAAGCTTCTATTCATTGAAAACATATGAGTGCTGTTATGGGATTTTAATATTGGGTTTTTCTTGGTTTAGTTCCTATCACGGAGTGACAATTTCTTCTGCATCCAGAGTACTGGATCCTCAACACAAAATTTAGGGGCTGGTGACATGGCTCGGTGGGCAGAGGCACTTGAAGCAAACCTGAGGACCTGAGTTGGGTCCCCGACATGCTGGGAGGAGACTCTTGCAAGTTGTCCTTCGAGCGTGTGTTCTCCAACCTCCCCTCCAGTAAATGAATGAATGAATGTTTTAAAAGAACACGCAGGAATTGAACATCAGGCATTGAACGTTTGTTCCTTGGCACCAGAGGACGGCACTGTGAGTAAAGTGATCACTTCACAAGCCTGAGATCCTGGGTTCAGATCTGCAGACCTCACATAAATGCTGGGCACAGGAGTGTGTGTCGGTAACTTCAGCGGTGTGCAGGGTATAGGAAACACGTGGATGCTGGTGGCTCCCCCAGCCAGTCTAGGGGAGCCAGAGAAGCCTAGGCTCAGTGAGACAGCTTGCTTCCAAACCAGAGAAGCAAATAGGACTGGGAAGACACTTGATTTTCACCTCTGGCCTCTATACGTCCACACAATCAAGACAGAGATCACCAGGCATGCAGGGAACAGCCTGGAGAGGAACACCCGGTGTCTGGCTCAGGAAGGGGGCAACCGACAGCCAGAGCAGGAGTATTCCTGTGCATGAAGGACTTGGCAGGTCCGAGAGCCTCCTCCCAGCTTCCAGGGCGGTGGAGTCTCACAGGCCACTTTGTCTTCAACTCCTGGTCCCGAGTAGGAGAGCATTAGTAATTAGGGTCTCCTGCCTTCCTCCATCCTTGCCACATCCCACTTCTAGCTGAAGAACAGGCATCCCCATAGCAGGGGAGCTCAAGTAGTCACACTAGTTGAGAGACTCTTGAGAAGTTGAGATCTGAGCAGAGAAGCCGTCCAGCTTCCTGAGGTAAGATTAGGTAGCTGTAAAGGGGACCAGAAGGGAGAGGCAGCTCTAGAGAGGCAGCCCCAGTGTAACAGGCAGCATCTCTTGAGGGACTAGCTGAGACCAAAGGGCTGAGGAGAATACCGTTACAGGGAAACAGCATTGAGGACTGCTATGAACTTTCATCTCAAGAGCATCATTGCCTCTCATGAGGAAAGTTCTGGGCAGGTGGCAGGCCAGGGGTGTTCCTTGGATCTGTCATAGAGAAAACATCCACCCTGAAATCTAGAAAAATCCATATGGAAAGAGCACTTCTGATAGAAACACCAGAGTGACTAGGCATCTGGGATGGACATGTGCCACTCACAGAGGCCATAGGGGAGTCAGCTAGAAGTTTCACTGAGCTGCGTAAGCTCTGGGTCCCTGCGAGTATATGGAATCTCAGAGAGCAGCCTCAAGGAGCTGCTTAAAATCCCAGAGCCACCAGCTTCCTGCAGGTCTGAGTGGTGCAGGGCAGACCCCATGTGCCAGCTGCCAGTATCTTTGCCCCATGCCACCTACCCCCATTCTACCTCCCTGAAAAAATGAAAATCTGACTGTGTGGGGGGATGGGAAAGAAACAACAAAGCCAAGGGCTGGGGGATGGATCAATCAGTAACTCAGGGAAGCATGAGGACCTGAGTTTAGATCCCCAAACGCCACACAAAAGGCAGGACAAGGCAGTGTGCAAGGGTAACTCCAGGGCTTAAGATGGGAGGCGGAGATAAGAGGATCCCTGGAAGCTTACTGCCAGGTAGCCTAGCCTCCTGGGCAAACGTGAGGCCAACGAGAGGCCCTGTCTCAGCCTAGGGCAATACAACAGAATTGAAATGTGGCATACTGAGAAGAAATCAAGCCGTGTCTAAGAACTACACAAACACCTTCCAGAACAAATCAGTGGGTTTAGCATGCGGGCAGAGTACAAGGTCACGACATGAGGATCAACCGTATTCTTACTTGCCAGCAATGGACTCGCAATTATGATGGCAAAGAGAAAAAGAGAGAGACAGATGACAGACAGACAGGACATACAGAGGGAGAGGGGAGGGATAAAAGAAAAGAAAGGGAATAATGAGGTTAAAACAAACAAAACAGTGAATAATCTTTGCTAGACATTCTGAAGTGTTGGTGCCAGGGAGATGGCTCAGTCAGAAAAGTGCAAGCGTGAAGACCTAAGCTTGGATCCTCAGAATCCACAAAAAGCTGGGCACCATGTTGTGTGTCCTGTCACCTGGAATGGGTGGGTGGAGACAAGGCGTTTCTGGAAGCCCACTGGCGGGCATGACGGGCGGAGACAGCAAGCTGCAGCTTTTGTGTGACACTGTCTTAAAAACAAGACAGACGGTGACTTAGGGAAGTGCCTGGTTCTGACCTCTGACCTCTGCCCGCACGAATACAAAAAGGACACAAAGTTCTAGACTACAGAGGATGTGGAAGACGTCCTAGGCGAGTGGAGACTGAGCATGCTCACTGTTGAGAATCAGGTGCCCAACAGGACCCATGGACTATGTCAGCCAAATAAGTTGTACAAAATATTTGACTGTGACCCATGTGAAGCTCATGGAACACAGTGACATACTCTGGGTGAAAAAGGAGACATAACAACTAAATTCCATGTTGCATCTTTCTAGGTGTAGATTGGTGTAGAACTACTCAAGGGGGGAAAAACCTGTAAGCTGCCCATGTTAACTTCTTAATCTGCTCAATTTATTATGATTAGACACATGGCTAATATTACAGGACACTGGGTGACGCGTTTTCAGGGACTCTGCTTTGTGACTTTTCTGTACACCTAGACTTATTCAGAATTCAAAGTGTACTTGTAATAAGCATTGAGAGAGATGGCTTGGCCAGTTTATTTGCTATGAAACCACAAAGACCCAAGTTTGGTCCCCCTGGCCTTACCCAGGAAAGAAGGCCAGGAACAGCAGCCCACATGCTTGTCACCACAGTACTGAGGAGGTGGTAACAGGTGGTCCCTGGGCTCACAGGTCAGCCAGTCTGCATCTCTTACTTTTATTCCAGCCAGCCAGCCTATCTGAATCGGTGAGCGTCAGCTTCTGTCTCAACAGATAAGATGGGCAGCAACCCAAGCGGACTGATGTTGATGGCATTGTACACATGTCCTGACACATGGAGGGAAGGAAGGAAGGAAGGATAGATCCATCTCGTGATCGTGAATTTAGGATAATACCCAGCTACGAACAGTAAGTGGGAGGCAGGGATAGGAGCCCATCCTTAAATACGAAGCTTTTCTCTCAGCCTTCCTGCACGCGGTATAACAGCTATCTGGTCACCGAGTGCCTTTTTTTTTGTCCCTGTTAGCCGTCATTGTTCCCCGGCCACTGGCACACAAGGTCAGCTACCTCAGCTTAGAAGAGGCGAGGAGCTATAAAAATAATGAAAAGTGGCAATTACTTGATGTATTAGAATACATTTATAGAACCAGAAAGTTAAGTTTAATACATCAAACCCCCTTGGAAACCATGGCCTCTAGATTATAGTATCATTACAGAGTCTTAAAAGCAAACTATTATATGACTCTACATAAACTTTCCAGAGTGCTGGCCAAGGCTCTGTGTTAAAGGATAATGCATCTTCAAACGCCTTGTATTTTTTTTTTTTTTATCATTTCTATGTTTCTTTCTTTGTTTCCTTCTTTTTTTCTTTCTTTTTGATTAGGGTGTCATGAACCCCAGGCTGGCTGGCCTCAAATTGTGTATCTAAGAATGGTTTCTCTTGTTTCTACCTCTCAAGAGCTGAGCATGCCAGCCCGGCACCATACCAACTGAGCCACATTGGAGCCCCACCCCGGCTCTGTTTTTACTGATGCAATGACAGGCTCCGTTTACCAGAGCTCTTCTCCTTGCATTAGATAGATGGTCCAAAGTAAATCCATGAGGAGTTTGTTTGTTTTTTTTTAACTTGTAATACTCAAGGAACAATAAATATCAGATGACATTTCTTTCAAATAAAACAATTTAAACGACATTTTCATTCGCTACCCTGTGGGAGAGAAAAGGAACCGATATATTTTTTTGTTAAAGGTTGCAGGCAACATGTTAGGTTGGTTTTTAATTTAAACGTACACTTTAGCCCCCACCTTTTGCTGGGCACTGAAGCATTCCCGAAGGCCAGTGACTGACTGTCTGGGAGCCAAGGTCCTTCTCCAGGTTCTTTTAAAGTCTTAACTTTCTAAAACCTAGAAACCAGCATGGCGGCTAGAGCTGTGGTTCAATTGGTACAGCGCTTGCCTAGAGTGTGCCAGGCTGTGGGGTTCGCTCCCAGGACAACATGGATTGGAGTGGTGATATACACCTGTAATTCAGCTCCCCAGAGGTAGAGCTAGGAGGACCAAGAGTTCAAGGTCATTTTGGGGGCTACATAATGAGTTCAAGGGTAGCCTGGGGTGGCTGGTATTTTGTCTCAAACCAAAATACTTCATGGGCCATTTTCTGACCTGCAAGGAAAACTACAAATTCCGTGTGGCAGCCCGAGGGGCCTCACCAGGAAAGGGGATGCCAGAGGGACAGGGCTGTGAGCAGAGCTGAGGGGAGCAGTAGCATCCAAAATGACAGGGATGCTGGAAGTGGCATCTGAAAGGACACCCACGGTCCTTCTGGGCTTGATTTCAGTCTTACAGATGCTAAATGAGTTTCTACTTTAAAGAAACAAAAGAACAGGAAGAAAGAGAGAAGAGAAGAAAGACACACAGACAAACAGACAGACAATTTCAGTTTACAATGCCCTGGGAGCCCAGTAGAATCCCTCTCTAGAATCACCCAAATTAGCTCATTTTCCTGAAAGGGAAATGTCAATCAACTCCCTGTCTTTCTTCCGTATTACTGCTGTCTAATGATGTAAAGGAGTGATTGCATTTTCTCTCACAGAGTAATGATACTGTACACACCATTTATCCTGCTCAGAATATTAGGCTACAAAAAGAAGCAATGAAGATGTTTCTCATGCAGAAGGCTATGTTGGTGCCCTAGGAAACCCTTTATCATTCTGTCTCTGTCTCTGTCTCTCTCCGTGTGTGTGTGTGTGTGTGTGTGTGTGTGTGTGTGTGTGTGTGTGTGTGTAGGTCAAATATCAACATCAGGTGTCCTTTCCCAGTTGCTCCCTACTCTGTTTCTTGAGACTGAGTCTGGTTGGTTTAGACTCCACTCATTTAGCCGGACAGTTTAGACAGGCTGGTCAGCAAGTCACAGGCAACTTCCTGTCTCTGCCTCCACATGCTGAGATTAGAAATAGAGCCACCACATGTTTTTTTTGTTGTTGTTTGTTTTTGTTTTGTTTTGTTTTGCCATGGGCTTTTGGGTATCCAAACTCAGGTCCTCAAGATTTTTATGATAAGAACTTGACCCCCTGAGCCATCTTCCAAGGGAAGTGCTATAAAAAGGAGTCCACAAAGTCACCTGTGTGCAAGTCACCAGTAAACGGTGTGCCTGTAGTTTAAAAATGTGAGAAACAAGTATCTTTATGGTGAGGCTCATGTCTGAAATCAGGAAGGAAGACTAGAATGTTTGTCTGTATCCTCCCAGCTACTCAAAAGCTGAAGCAGGAGGATTTTAGGTTCAAGACCTGCTTGGACTACATAAAGTGACAGGCTAGCCTGGGACCCTGTCTCAGTTTTTTAAAGAGGATGTGGCACTGGGGTTGGGGATTAGCAGTAGAGAGCTTGCCTGACGTGCACAGTCCTGGGCTCAGTCTTGAATGCTGCAAGTCAGTGAATATATAGAAATTGAAAAAGAAACAGTGGAAACACCTGGAAGGAAATTCCAGCTGAAGGAACCAGGCTTGACCTCGGCAGCAGAGACCCCATCCCTGGGCTGTGGAGATGCCCATCTCTTTTATTTTATCTAATAGTGACACAAACTATGTTTTCAACAAAAATAGCAAAATTAAGCAGATGTCACCTGGTCTGCAAGCCCATGTTGATAAGGTGGCTTTCTTCTCCCATTTCTGTATCAATAAGTTCTAGTCCTCAGTGGAACCTGTAAAGCTCATTACGTCAAGGGTCTGTGGGGTGGTATTTAATAATCATAGGACATCCTGCATAGAAACACCCACCTCCCCTGCTCAGTTTCTGAAGTCACTGGGACAGGCACACGTGTGCTTCTCAGCATCAATGGCTGCTGACAGGTTTATCTGTTGTCTATTAGTAACGAGTTAACGGAAGTCCTCTGCCATGTGTCATTAGGATCTTTAGTATGTTTCCTTGAGACTTACGAACTGACTTCTGACTTGGTGAACAGAGAATTTTTCTGAACTTTACTCTCCTCTCAGATTCAACCCTTTAACACAGACACTAAATATGCTTGGATTAGCATTCTGCTGAACGTCCACACAGGAATTACTCCTGAGTTATGATATAGGGTTTTATGAGAGACTTTATGCAATGCGTGTACTCTGATCATCTCCAGAAGGTTATAAAGGATGAGTAGTGGCTTGGCAGAAATATTATCCCTGGGGGGGGTGGGGAGAGGGAGAAGGAGATGGAGAGGAGGAAAAAGAGGAGCAGGAGGAGGAAGAAGTAGAAGGAGAAGAAGAAGAGGAAGAGAAAGAGGAGGAGAGGAAATGAAAGAAGATATTGTAGAGAGAAGAGATGCACAAATAAGAAACAATAGCTAAGAAATAAGACAGTCATAAAGAAGATTAAAGATAAAAAATCAAAACAAAAATATATACCCTTTTAAAACTGGATAATACATTAAAGATTGAAAGCTTAATTTTTAAAGTATCTTTTAACCAAAGCGGCTACATCCTCAGTGATTGACTGTAGTGTCTACCTAGAATCTCCAGTGAGGGGCTGGGGTGTGGCTCAGTGGTAGAGCCCCTGCCTAGAATCCCCCAGGGAGGGGCTGGGGTGTGGCTCAGTGGTAGAGCCCCTGCCTAGAATCCCCCAGGGAGGGGCTTGAAGGCATGACTTAGAACAGAGTTTTTCCCTATTATGTGAAAGACACCACATGCAACTCCGGATACTACAAAGGAAAAAAGAAAACAGGTGCTTTCTGTTTAAAAAACCAATCAATGTATTGTTGTACTTTTTCCCATTCTTCAGGTGGGTTTGTGTTCAACTCCCCATACTAAACTTGTGAAGGTCAGTCTTTATCTCGCTAGAAGTCATCAGGATAAGATCATACTTCTGTGTTTGATTAGAACTCACTTTCCTGGCTCTCAGGCTTCACTTGGAACAATGAGACTTTCCCTTAGCCCTGGGAATGGAGAGCCACACCCACACGCGGCCCCTCTGCCTGAACAGATTGTGGTCCTACTGCCAGGATCACAGGCCAGGTAGGAGGTGGATACGTCCATTAACCTAAGGCCTGACAAGGAGGTCAGTACAACCAGGGCAACCAGGCTGAGCTGTGGATGGCAGGCCCACCTCTCACCACACCTCTCTGGGATGACTGAGAATCTCTAGCTTGGCATTTGGTCGAAGCATTTGGCAATGTGTCCCCAGTCTTTCTGCCTGGTCTTCATACACAGCCTGCTGTGCTGGGGATGGTAGAGTTCCCTAGTGAGCAGCTGGGCCCTGCATCCCAAAGATGTGCCCATGGATGAAGGGAAGGGGCTCTGTGTCAGCCCGCCACCATGCTGGTCCCCCTTCATCCCATCTGACACACACTGCTCAGCCAGCTGTGCAGGAACAAGGTGATTCTAAGAGTGACAATGGTCCCCAAGACTGGAACTTCCAGAAACCCCATGCTGCAAGAAGAAAACAAAGCCTAGTGCCAGCCACGGAAGAGGGTCCTAGCCAGATATTCCAGAGTTCTGACCACTTGCCTTAGCACCTTGCCGGAGAAACTGGAGCTGGGACGCTGATGGGTCAAAAGCCATGGGACTATGCTTTAACTGAAACTGCTCATCTGTGTATACCTCCAGCCCCTGCCTAAATTTAAGCTCTGTGTTGTGACACCAAAGATGGACTTCCCATCTGACCACATTACTCTGTCTATATAATTGGTGAATTGGTACCTTACCTAAGCCTGACTTGTTATCTCTGCCAGAGGCAGGCTTTGGCGCTAACCACTCTGTTAACAACCCGCCGTGCCTGGGCAGAGGTACTGTGCCACACTGTCACTTCCAGAACCCTGCAGAGTTCACTATGTTTTTAGAGATTTTGACTCATGTAAAACCAGGTCCTTGGTTTTGTATTGAAATTTTTTTTCAGGATGAGCTAGTATCAGGTAGAGTTGTGGTTTGTTAAAAGAGATTTTTTGCATGCTGCAGTTGAGAAGCACTGCCTTAGAGGGTGGCGTACTTTACCATCTTCACAGGGAGCTGTTCTATAGGCACTGCCCTCCCTTTGGCTGACAGACTAATAAAACAGACCCCAAGAAAACTGGCATTTTCCACAATGGAGAAACCTGGTGTCAGCCAGAGGCAGAACTTGCATCCCAGGAAGAGACTTCAGGGTTCTGACATGTTCAGACCACCTGGCAAGGAGTCCAGAGCTGGACGGTGACATCAGTAAAGACTGGAACCACACTCTGACCAGGACTGCTTAACTGCTTGCTCTCCTCCTGCTTAAACCTAACCCTGAAGAGGGGCTAGCAGGTCCCTGGGCCTGTGTGTTCCTCTTCCCAGTGTGGTCACATTGTAGGGTCCCTGGGCCTGTGTGTTCCTCTTCCCAGTGTGGTCACATTGTAGGGTCCCTGGGCCTGTGTGTCCCTCTTCCCAGTGTGGCCACATTGAATACATCTTCTATCTCTGCTTCTCACCGTTTCTCTCGTCTGCTCCGTTGGTGGACTAAGGAGAATTCCAGAGCCTCCGTTGCCGCTGCAGCTTTGACCCAACAGCTCAGGTAACACTCTGCCTCCTTCTCCTCTTTGCTGTTCTCATGTGCTTCTAACAAGAGCTCCCCATTCTTGAGCACATAGGAATGTCTGGTCTGGGGAGGTAGAGGAGGGAAGGCTTACAGGTTGTGCTTGGGTTTGAACAAAAGTGGTGAGTTACAGTTGTAACTCACAGGGTTAGAACCCAAGGCTTGAGAGACCCCTGACTAGCCAAGCCTGCCTATTGGTCCTCAGTAAATAACAGTGAGAGGTGAAGAAAGGAGACCTGGTCAGTGGAACCACATTGGGAAGAGGGATGAAGAAGATCCAATGAGTCTCCACACCACAGGTCAATCTCTGAGGGCCTAACTTGAGGGTTAGTTCTCCCAGCAGCAGAGCTGAGGGCAGCCTGCTGGGAGCCTTGAAGCCTTAATGTTGGTCCTCACACTGGCCACCTCTCTCCCACCTCTCTGGGGGGGGCGGGGGGGGGAGAGGCTGCTACTTCCATGCCCTTTCATCTGCTTCCTCTCTATGAGAGAGATGCAGCTGGGTTAATGGCGGCTTGAGAGAGAGGAGCTAGTCAGGCCCTCAGGAGAGAAGCTGGAGAGAGACATTGAGCCAGCCGTTGTCCCTTAGACAACAGCAATGGGGATCTGAGGCAAAGACAAATGTCTCCTTTAAGGCTCTACCGGGAAGGGGAGCTCTTGTATCTTGAAGGGGCAGGGAGATCGCCTGGTCAGTACTGACTATGTATGCTCCGTGACTGCTGCATGATAGGCCCAGTGGTCCTCTGGCTAGAGGACGGGGCTCGGCGCTGATATTAGGAACTTGGGCTATCTCCACCTCTGAGAGGCTGTGTGTGTGCTCTTAATAACTTTCAGTCTTCTCAATTTAAAAGTGGGAGGGTGCTTTTCTGTCGGTCCCTTGCACCCACACAGAGGAGATGGGCAGTTCTCCACAGCTCACAGCTCTTCAGGCGCCCCAGGACACAATGGCTAAGTTCAACCCTGACACTTTCTATAGCTCTCAGCCCTGTCCTGATCAGTTATTAAGATCATATTTTAAGCTCCTACCTGCTTTTGACAGAGTAAGAACTCAGGGAGCTCTCTGGCTGTAATTGTTGATATATATATTCACCTCCTCGCTCCCAGACCCAAGTAAGATGACAGCCAAAGATCTTTAAAAATTATGGCCTGCAAATACAAAGTGAGGCTAAGAGGACATTTGGCTTCCACGAGATCACCGAGAATTTAATTGACAGGAGTGCACAGAATTATACCTTTGAGATCCCGGTTTTTATACCTACGGGGTTGGAAGGGGGCTCCGTGGTTAAGAATGCTTGCTGTGCAAACATGAGGGCCTGAGTTCAAGTCCCCACAACTCGTGTAAAAATCTGGGTATGGCTGTGTGCTTGCCTGCAACACCAGTCTCATGAGGGGCAGCGACGAGTCACTGGGGCTTGCCGGCTAGCATCCCAGCTTCCAGGTTCAGTGAGAGACCCCGTCTCAAGGGAGTAAGGCAGGATAGAGCAAGACACCTACATCTTCCTCTGGCCTTTGTGCACACTGGCACAGACACAGATGTGCATCACACACACACACACACACACACACACACACACACACACACACACACACGGATACCTTTAAAGGTCAAACCATTTATAGAGTAGAATTTACAGAGGGGGAAGGCTGTGGAGGCCACAGAAGTTTGGAGGACTCAAAGCTGTAAATGTGAGCTCACTGCATGTACCCAGCTCTTGGAGGCCCAGGTTTTACATAAATCAGTCTCTTTCTGTGCATTAAAATATTAGAGGTGGGCTACTTCCAGGAAGAATTGCATTAAAAAGGAAACCACTTTACACGCATTAGCCTGTTAATTATGAAAGCATTGAATAGGAATTAGTGTTGGCCAAGGGGCAGAATAAGCAGTGCCCAGGAGCACCTCAGGCAGAACAGCAGGCGAGAGCAACTACACCGAGAACACTGTGAGAACTGCCCCAGGTCCAACAGCTCCCACCCTGTGACCAGCAATTCCACACTCAACAGAGACCCAGGGGTATAAAAATCTAGGCCTTGAAAGGGCGTCTGCACAGCAGTGGTCACCAGTGTTTACACTGTTCTCAAGAGGCAAGGCCCAGATGGTTAGGAGCCCAGGTGGAAGCGTGTGTGTGTGTGTGTGTGTGTGTGTGTGTGTGTGTGTGTGTGTGTGCCCATGGTGTGATACCTGAACGCTGTTTCGTTTACTTCCCTCATTCCTGCAAGCAAAGATTCCACGTAAGGGAAGAAGTTTTCTGTACGCTACAGTTCTACGGGATACAGTCCGCCACATCACGGAAGGTTGTTTCCAGAAAGCAAATGAACAGCAGGTGTCTCCTCAGAGAGGATTCCGTCAGCATTCCATAGCAACAGGCTGAGATGGCACTGGCCCCAAAGTGCCTCCGAAATTGTGTCTCTCAAGCTGGCTACAGATGGAATCCCCCAGGAGCCTTTGGAAAGCCCTGGGCCTGGCTTCCTTGCCAGGTGCTCGCTGGTATTGATCTGGGTGGTTCCTGGAGCCTTCCAAAGCTCCCCACGTGGTTCCAATATGCAGCTACTTCTGGGAGCTGATCTAGATAAAGGGAACCAATTTTCAATCGCCGTGTAAGTAGACAGAGCAGTCGATGTGGTGATTCAAATGAGATGTGTGTGTACTCCTGCTGCTATTGGCAGGGCCCGTTTTCCAGCCACTTTCCTAAGCCTGGCTTCACAACAGACCCAGGAGTCCCTGCTTGATAAACAGTCTCCTGCAGGAAATAGTCGCCAGCCACCCAGGACTCCAGTGTGCCACAGCTGCCGTGATCATTTTGTTTGGAATGCCCACCTTCGCATTGGGACTTATCAACACAAACGCCTCTGATCCAGTAATCAGGACAGATAATTGCATCCTCTTAATTGTCTTATTTCATCTGAGGCCCACATTGATGGGAGACGGTAAAATTAGTCCGCAAGCCATGTGAAGTTTGCTACTTTGCTGATTAAAGCTTTAATTGATTCAGAATGCTTTACAAATCAATCTACCCAAATTACTCCAGGCTCGTGCAAGGCAGCCTAGAAAGAACCGTTTGTCCCACATAAGGGTTTGAATGAGCACAGAGTTAGCAGACACCCCTCCTGTGAAGACATTCAGGTTCCCCCCAGTATGGAAATGAGCCTTGCTGTCTCCTGTTTGTGTTCGAATTACTCATTCCATTTCTTTTTTGGTGGCACCCAAACAGCAGGGGGTCAGCTAAAACTCTTCAGTCTGAAGCACACAGCAGTTCCCCAAACTCCAGACGCTTGTACGTACCTTGATTACAGGCCTCCTGTGGGCACCATAACAATCAAGAAGGAAGGAAAGGATCTAGTTTTACAGAGACATCAAATGAAACCACACGCGAAGTCTGTTTAAAGGCATTTGCGCAGACACTGTGAGCCTGAAACTTATCAACTAGTAGGAATTGAAATTGGATTGGTATTCTCTCCTCATCTTTGTGAGAGGCACATCTCTGACCTTCGAGAATAAGATGACTTTTTAGATATGCGATAGGGCATTTAATCAGCCTTCCTGCAGGAGCACTGGGCTGTGTTTGGTTGACACTGGTACATACCTTAAGTATATCTGACCAAGTTCAAAAGCAACACAGACCTATGGGCATAAATATACGTATTTAGGATGCCGTTTGATAACACGACTGCTCAGCAAGGCAACAGCAGTAGGTCTCTTGCTGGGGCTTATGTTCTCCCCAGTCATGGGCATTTGGCCAGCTTTACCAAGCCAGGCATGACCTCCCTCCCGTATGGATCAGAAAGTGCCTGGTAACCTAGACTGCATGGCTGGGCCCATCTTGCTAGCAGGTCAGTGTTACTGCACGCAGGACCCACCATCTGACAAGACCATTGATGTCTTTCCTCCCCCAGCGTACTTCTAGCATTATGTAAGCAAACCAGCAGAGAGTTTTCTGGTTAATCTGAGGTTGATTTCTCTATATTCTGCCCCCAAAGTGAACAATGGCTTCAGTAATAGGGTCTTACCACCTAATGATGGTGGGCAACCAAGACAGTGACAGTGCCCTGTCACTGTGTTTTGGGCACCTCTGGGGCCAGCATGACCAATAACTCATAAGGAGGTACCCCATAGATGGGGCTAAGATCTTCATTTCGTAACCTTGTCTTCAGGGAGCAGCGTGGTGCACTCACATAGAGCACCTCTATTGAAAATGTCCGTAAGACGCAGTCCTCTGAAAGTGCTAGGGGATAAAGCAGGGACGACTTCACAGGCACGGACTCCCTGAATATATTCCTGCAGTGTAGGAAAACCAGAGATGGACAAATGGATCTCAAAAGATGAAAAGCCCAGGAAACTGCCAATCAAGCAAAATGGAAACATACAGAATGAGGGGGAAATGCTTGCCAGCTATATATCTGATAAAGGACCAGAGTCTAGAGCACATAAAGAACTTATAAAGCTGAACATCTAGGAGAGAAACAACCCAGCTTTTAAACAATGGACTAATGGGACTGGACAAAAAGGTCCCGAAACTAGATATAAACCATAAATGCTTTAAAAAGTGTTCAGCATTCTTAGTTGGCAGGGCAAGGCAGATAAAATTACGTTTGAGGACTCTTCTTTTTAGGGAACTTAATGTTTTGATCAGACCCTTTTTCGTTTAGGTGGCTCATGACTTTGGCTAATTATTTTTATTTCTGTGGAGACTGATTCCAGGACTCGTCTGTGCTAGGCAGGGGCTGAGTCACTAACCCACTCGCCCAGCCTCTCGCTCTGCGGCCCAGCCACGCCCCTGGGCTCTCATGATGGCGTCCCTACCGTGCAGGAGTGTAGGGTATGATCCCCAGCGTCACACGAAGGGCTACAGGCATGCTGGGCAGCCACCCTACCAAACTGAACATCGCCGAACCGGCTTCCTGTTTTGTTATTATTTTTTAATGACATGTACTGAAGGTTTTCCTCCTCCTCCTCTTCCTCTTTCTCCTCCTCCCCTTCCCACTCCTCTCCCCCTCTCTCCTCCCCTTCCCTTCTTTTTCCTCCTCCATTTATTTATTTATTTATTTATTTGTTTGTTTGTTTGTTTATTAGATAGAGGCTGGTATTTTCTGTGCGCTAAGCAAATGCTCTACCACTGAACTATGGTGTTTCCCCCACTGCCCTGACTTTCTTATTTTGTTCACACAAATATAGTTTGGTTGTCTGGCCACAGTCATACACAAATCTACTTCTGTATGCCAGTTTGGGCCCACTGCATGAAACCATGTATGCCTCAACCAACCAACTGACCAACCAACCAGCTCATCAAACAAAGTCAAATAAAAATACTTCACATACTGCATCCAGGTGTGTATGTGTTGACATAAGCTAGGGTCGTCTCAGAGGAGGGAGTCTAATTTAGAAAGTTCCTTCATTACACTAGCCCATAGGCATGTTTTCTTGATTAGCGATTGATGTGGTAGGGCCTAAGATACTACGGGAAATATCCCCCCGGCAGGTGGTTCTGGGTTGTATAAAAAAGCAAGCTGATCAAGCCATGGAGAACAAGCCATAGCTTCTGCTTCAGTTCCTGCCTGTAGGTTCCTGAGTTCCTGACCTGTTTTCCTTGGCTGGACTATGGTGCAGATGTGTAAGACAGCGCAAACCTTTTCCTCCCTTATCAGCAGCGAGGCGGGACAGCTTATGTTCTTGTTTTGCCCGGTGACTGGATTGTTGCTTGAAGATTTATTTTTAAAATCTGTATGTGTGGGAGTGTTTTGCCAACACGTATGCATACCACGCGTGTGCCAGGTGCCTCTGGGAGTCAGAAGAGGATGCGGAATCTACTGGAGCTGGAGTTACAGGTTTTTGACATTTACCAGATGTGGATGCTGGGAAGAGAACTTGGATCCTCTGCAAGAGCAGTACACATCCTTAACTGCTGAGCCCCCTCTCCAGCTCCTACTTAGTCTGAACTTTCTTTCGTTGTCTTTCCTTGGATGACAAGATTTACTTCATTCCATCCTACCATGTATGCCCCTAGTTACTTGGGACGCGTGATACAAATGTCTATTGGCCTATCAGCTTTCAAACTTTTTAGAGACATTCTTACGGTTCAGTCTCCCAACTTCACTGCTTCTTGCCAAGCCTCGCAGTACCTCTGCTTGCTGACGTCCGTGGGTCTTTACTCTCATTGGCTGTCACAGGAAAGACTCTGGAGCATGCGCTCAAGTTCGGAGTTTCCTGCTCATTACTCTCCACTGCTCTGTGGTTCCCGGCTGCTGGAACCCATCATTTATTCATTAATTCACAAGTGTAGTTGGCAAGTTCCTCAGATCTTCAATGCCGGAAGAGTCTCTGCTGTTGTCATTTCACGTTGGTCCTTGACAGGGAACATAGAACTCTACCTTCGAAGTTTATCCTCAGAACGTTTGGCAAAGAACCGCTATCCACAGGTCTTTTCAGATAACTTTGTTTCCATTTTACTGACATTATGTTAATTAATTAATTGTTGTTCTTTTGTTTTGAAGGGTATGCTTTGCTTTCTTGGTTTTCATTTTGCTTTTTGAGACAAGAGCCTCCCGATTAGACTGGCCTCAAATTCTCCATGTAGCAGAGGATATCCAGGAGCTCCCCATGCCTCTATCACCTCCTCCAGAGCTGGGAAGGCACCAGTCTGCTGGGTTTATGTGATGCTGGGGAATGGAGCCCAGGACTTTGTAAATTCCAGGCAAGCACTCTACCCACTGAGCCACATCCAAGCCCGTGACCTATCTTTCTTCACTTATGGAAAAACCATCCAGAATTCCTCTGAATAGCCTCCTATCTGTAAAAGCCTTATTTGTAAAAGGAGTTGAACGTCAGCAGTGTGGGCTTTACCTTCAGTATCCACTGATGTATTAAACGCAGTACATCTCCTGGTGCACTTCTGGCACAGTTTAGGAGCATCTCCAAGCTTGTTCTCCAGTTATTTTCTTGTTTCTCTTCCGTCTGTTGACTTTTTATTTCAACAGGGAACATGCAGCCTCTAAGTTGCCCATTTTTAGTGGTGGCAATATGTTCCTTCCAGTCTCTTAAAAGCACCCATGCATCTTTTCTATAGCGCACACTCCCCCATTTTCTCCAGCCAGTGTTTCCTTGAGAAACAACCTTTTGTGAGTGGTGTCTCTATCTCACTGTCCCGAAAGCTGTGTGGTGGTGACTGGCATTGTGCTCACTCAACCTCCTGATCCTCCTGCCTCAGCCTCCCCAGCGCTGGGTATACCTTCATGGCTGAAGATCAGCCACCTGTATATTTGTATTTGCTGTGCCTGTGACAGCTGCTAATTGTCTTATTTATTTTTTATGATGCGTGTGCATGTGTGTCTGTATGTATACCTCAGTGCCATCCCCATGTAGACCAGAAGAGGGCGCTGCACCCACTGGCTGCAGCTGGAGTTTCTGACAGTCCTGAGCTACCTATTGAGAGTACTGGGAACCAAAGTCTGAGAGCAGGATGTCCCCTAAACCACTGAGCCATCTCTCCAACCCCCATAAAAGCGTTTGAGATGGCCTTCTGGGTTTGAGTGACTCTCCTCTGATGCGGAGAGCCCCGTGCATGCACCTGTGGTCATGGCCGCCTGGTGGGATGCTTGGGGAATACTGTGGATGGAGGTGTAAGAACTCCATAACCTGATGAGTATCGCGTTCCTTCTGCCACAAGAAGCTCCCACGATTAGGGGTCAGGGATTCCCACACTGGCAGATCTCCTCTTTTTTGTTCAGGGTTTGTCACGACTCATCCATCTTTCTCTTTCCTGTCTATCTTTTCATTATATCTTTTTATCATTTCTATTAGTTTGAAACTTGATGTAAAAATCCCTTAAAACATTCCTTCTGCCTAGGGAAAGGGCTCAGTATTGTGCAAGCGTGAGAACCCAAACCCATGTAAAGCTCAGCACGGTCACGCGCATCTGCACTCCCAGCCCTCCCGGAGAATGCTCAGAAGCCCATGGACCAGCTAGTCAGCCAAACAAAACAAGTCTGATGGTGACACAGACACATAGACCACACACACACACACACACACACACACACACACACATTTGGACACATACACACTTGCATTGTGCTGATTAGTTTTTGTCAACTTAACACAGACTAGAGCTCCCTGAAGATACAAACCTCCTTTGAGGAACTGCCTCCATTATACTGACCTATAGGCATGTCTCTGGGGCTCTGCCTTGACTGACCATTGATGTGGGAGAGCCTAGCCTACCACTCCTGGGCAGGTGTATAAGAAAGTAGGTTGTACAATCATAGTGAGCAAGGTATGGAAGGTAAGCCAGTAAGCAGTGTTTCCTCTCTTTCATGGTCTCTGCTTGAGTTCCTGCCTCCAAGTTCCTGCCTTGGCTGCCTTTCTTGACAGATAAACTCCTTCCTCTCTCAAGGTGCCTTGTGGTCAATACTTTTATTATAGCAGCATAGAAACAGATTCTCTCTCTCTCTCTCTCTCTCTCTCTCTCTCTCTCACACACACACACACACACACACACACACACTGTGTCTTTATTATTTTCTAATAAATTCAGGTGCTCAAGTTAGTTGTAGGACTAAGATTTCACGAGTGACAGTTTTTTTCAGAAGTTGCATCCCATGCTCAAGGAGGGATCTTCTCATTGACGTTCTGGGAGTTGGTCATTTGTGGCCTTACAATAATCAGGTTTCCAGAGGTCAGTAGGAGACTCTGAGAGTGAGACTTGCCAGTTTGGTTTATTGGGAGCCTTAGATCCACAGAGCACGCTACCATTTAGGTGGAGATAATCTGGTATCATGAGTGTGGTCTGAAACAAGCTTGCTTTGGAAGGACAGGCAACCCATGGCATTGAATGTGGTACTCAGGGGGATTTCTGTGCACTCTGTAGTGAGCTTAAAACATCAGCATCCACTTGCTTTAGTGCATCAATGATTTGAAGGCATAAGTCAGGCTAGCTTGCAGAGTCGTTGAGGGTAGTCTATATCATCCTTGCCCCAGCAGCTGGCATTTAATAAAAACCTGCCAAATTGATAAATAAATGAGCAAACTTTCTGACCTACACTCAGGCCACACACAGTTTTCAAGACTCACTGGAAGGATTGCCTTCCTTCACCTCAGCCAACGGGCTCATCTGGACTGCCAGGTCGGAGGACAGAATGGATGAGCCGGGCCTTGAGTTGACAGTCTGACTTCCGGGGAGATGTTCCCTCAGAAGCCAGTGGGGTGGGTGACTGCTGTGACAAAGGTATATGTCAAGAGGAGCATAGGCCTTTCTTTTCCATAATAGGGCATATTCAAAATCAATTTGAAGTTGGTAGACCTAGGTCTTTGTAACAGGTGTGATGGCACATCCCGTGATGGAGGTGGAGACCGGAGGATCATCAACATTAAACAGTGAGTGTGAAGCTAGCGTGGCTACTTGAGGCTTTGCCACAAAAGTAGCACTGGAGAGATGGCTTAGTGCTTTAGAGTGTTTGCTAATCTTGCAGAGAAAGGGAGTTCAGTTCCCAGAACTGACACTGGGTAGCTCACAACTGCTGCTCAAGGAGGTCTGGTGCCCTCTTCTAGACTCCCAGAGCAGCTGTATGCACATGTGGACACACACGCAATGCACACTCGCGCGTGCACACACACACACACACACACACACACACGGATTAGTGTGAGCCTCAGCCATCTCTGTGTAACTGCAAACATTGTAATTAATTCCTCTTAGCTATTTATCATCCAGCCTCTCTATACCTTTGCTCCCTGTTCCCAGCAAACGGTGAACAGTTTTCTACCTTGAGACCAACCTTCTTGTTTTTGTTGGCTGAGTTTTAAAGTTACATTTATTCCTTTCCTCTCTGGCTGCCTTCTCTATGTGTCTCTGTCTGTCTCTCTCCGTCTCCCTCTCCCCTCCCCTTCCCTCTCTCCCTTGGTGTGTGTGCATATGTCTCTCTCTCTCTCTCTCTCTCTCTCTCTCTCTCTCTCTCTCTCAATGTGTGTGTGTGTGTGTGTGTGTACATCCGTGCATACAGATATTCTGGGAAGTTAGAAGAGCACCCATCTCCTTGAGCTAGGGTTACAGGCCCTTGCAACAGTTGAAGCTTGCAACAGTTGCTTATGGGATTCAGAAGACAACTTGCAGGCGTTTTCTTCCAGAAATCAAATTCCGGTTGTAAATCTCGGTGGCGAGTGCCATCACCCACTGACCCGCACTGTCTGCTCTTGATTCTTCTTCTTTTTTCAGCTTAGTCTCAGGTGTGATGCTCATGCTGATTGTCACCTTGATAGGATCTAGCGTCACCTGGGTGATAAATCTGGGGGTGGGCCTGTGGTGGACTGTTTATTTGAGGTTAATGGAATAGAAAGACCCTGCTTAACTGAGGAGGGCACTGCTAGCCTGGAGCCCCTGCTCATGCCCCGCACAGCTGGGAAACCCTGTCTGCCCTCCTTCCCCCAGCCCCACCCATGCAGAGAAAACTCTCCAGCCAGCTTGGAGAAAACTCCAAGCGAACAGTGTTAGCACTTCTCTCTTCATTTCTGCAACCCACCCAAGAGTGCCCGCCAGGGGCTCAGTTTTTGACCATATATGGACACAACCCCAGCTCCTAGCTGACACATTACCCTAAGCTTATAAACTACCTTGCTTTGGCATGGGACTCCACCGACCTCCACCTGTGGATTCAGTGAACCCACCTAGAGCTTCCTCCTAATAAACCTGCCTTTATCTACCTTTAATCTGGTCTAATAAGGCCTGTGTCAGCAAGGGAAAGAAAAAGCCCTGGGGCTGGAATTCGGGGCTGAGTGAAAAAGGAAAACTGAGTTGAACAGTAACATCCATCGCCCTCTGCTTCCTGACTGTGGTCGCGGAGCGACCCTGCTGTGAGTACTGAACCCGCAAACTAAGTCTGAATAACTATATCAAATACTGAATTGTGTTTCACCACCATAAGTAACCAGCCAGGCCAGCCTTGAACCTGATTTGAATTTGACAGTGATCTTGAACTCCGGATCCTCCTGCCCCCACCTCCTGCATAACAGGAATCAGGCATGTGCCCCAGGCCAGGCTTGAGAGCAGCACTTCTCACTTGAAAATATTTGAGGAAGTGCAGCAGCCCACCCTTGTATGGCTTGTTTCACTTACCACACTGCCCCCCAGTCATGTCTGCCCGTGTTCCCTCTCCGGTGATTACTTTCCTGTTCATCCATGGAATATTTGTCACAGTATATTCAATAACCCCAAGTGAGCCACGCTCTGATACCTCATCCCCCCACCAGCGGTCTGTCCTCTGATGGGCATCCCCGAAGATGTCCTGTGGAAGACAGTCCTCCAGCCCAGGCAGCCTTTCTCTTCACCCCCACTAACTCTCCGTCAAGTCTGCTTGCAATCTCGCAACGCACCAGCAGCATTCAATGGTGTAAAACACACTCCAAACACGTTTTTCCTATCAGCAAAACATTTTTTTCTTATTTGTCAAAATCTGTCACGGGTATGAGAATATACTACTGTATTTATAGATCGTATTCCCTAATAACAACACTTTAAATCTTATTTTTCTTCCTCGGGGGGTGTCTGAAGCTATTTAGCCATTTAGCTTCCGCATCCAGTTCCCTTCCAAAGGCCATTTGTCCTGGGTTCAACCTCATTTCCAGCGACGAGGCAGGTTTACTGGTGGGCTGTACGGAACCACTGACAGGCATCCCATGAATCACAGGGACTGAGCTGCTTGGTTCCAGCCGCTCTCACACTGAGCAAGACTCTTTCCAAAGATCAGCTCTGCATAACACGTGGATGGTTGGGAAGTCTTCGTGTGGAAGACTCCCTTCAATTACTACCCTCTTAGGGTTGTATTTACAAAAGACAGATCCAAGGACTGGAAAGACAAGGAGGTAAACACATCGAAGCTTCGGTCTTCACAGAAAAATTAAGCATAAATTAGTTTTCACCAAGACTTTCAACTATGTTAAGTACTCATCACACGCTTAACACAAAGCAGAAATTGAATATCAGTGCCTTCAGAAATACAAAAATGGGATAATTCCTTCATTAAAATGTTAATATCGCCAAATAATTCAATTTGCAGAAAGGATATCATGTCTTCAAGAAAGACACTATGTTTCAAAGCATATTATTTGAGCACAGATAGTATCTCTGTCTTCTAACAAGCTTTAAGTGGATTTTAATAAAATGATGATTTTCACTCTAGCAAGTGAAATGCCCACGTGTATTGTTTAACTTTAAATTATTGATTATGGACACAGAGGTTGGTCAAGTCTGGCCCCAAACCCACACAGTAATTAGATAAATAAGTTATAAAGAACTGTTTGTTTTGTTTGCTTTTTTTTAGACTTTTGAGACAGGGTTTCTCTGGAGAGCCCAGGTTAGCCTTGCATCTTAGATCCTTCGGCCTTAGCTTCCTAAGAACCTGGATTACAGACGTGTGGAAATGTTGTTTTATCTTCACCAACCACAGCTAAGCTGGGACGCTCCCAGGCGCCATCCCAACCTTGTCAGATGAAGGCTGACCTCCCTCCTCTCATTTGCAGAGTAAGTAGAAGACAGATGGGACCCAAAGAGAGGCACAGCGGCCGGCGCTGTCTCTTGGCACTTCCTCATGCTGTCGTGACCCCGAACCATAAAATTATTTCTGTTGCTACATTTTAACTATAACTTAGCTACTGTTGTGAATCGAAATGTAAATGTGGTTTTTGATAGTGATTATCTTAGGTGACTCCCGTGAAAGGGTCATTGGACCCCCAAAACCTACAGGCTGAGAACTGCTGCTTTAGATACACTTGTAATGAGAGGTGCAAACAGAGAACAGAAATTCAGGAGAGAACTCAGGTCACATTTAGACTGTAGATAACATCTCAGAATTTTAGCCCGTCCCACCCCGCCCTACCCCGCCCAGTTCTGCCTCACCTTGACCCAGTTATGAAATCTTAACCATATGGGGAATACATGTTGTTATCCTACAACTCTAAGTTCTCTTTCTAACAAAGCCAACATGATATCATACTGCAAAGCAGTACCTCCCTAGTTAAAGACTTCGTTCCCAAAGACTCACTGTGTGAAAACAGGTAAATTGATGGTTTTCAGACATTACATTTACAGACAGAAAAGCAGATGAGATAAAAGAGGAGGAGAGGAGACGGGGCAGCTTGAAAAGGTAAGGATGGCGAGAGAAGAACGGCTTGCTTCAGCCCTAGGACTGCCTGCCTGTGGGTAGGCAGGGGCCAGCATCAGCCGCTTTCCAATTTGTTCCCTGAATGAGCGGACCCTCTCAGTCATCCATCAAAATGAGTTCTGCATCCTGCCTCAAATTGAAATTCCCCAGTCAGTGTGAAGTTCAAAACAGCTTCCAAACTCATAATGTTTTCTTGTGATGTGCCCTGAAGTCCAAAAATTACCTTCTAAATTACCAATGAATTTTTCCAACAAAATTTCCTCAAAAATTATCTAAAGACTAATAAATCAATTTCCACATAAATGTCTAAGACGTTTCATTTCTTGGCATTTGAAATTGTAAACATTTAATTCCATAGGGATTCAGCCAGGGATCTAAGGTCAAAAAGAAACTGATGGCACTAGGGATGGGTAAAGCATTTGCCTGAGTTCGAATCCCCAGCACCCCCGTAAAAGCTTGGCTGCAGGCGTTTGTCCGTCAACATGGAGGTTGGAGAATCCGTGGAGCTTACTGGCCAACCATCCAGCTGGAAGAATAAACGCTGGCTTCACTGAAGGATGCTGGCGCAAACAAGGGAAAGAGTGACAGGGGAAGACAGCTGACACGCCCATCTGGCCTGCACGCAGGCACGCACACACTCACACGCAGAGTAGCAGCACCAATACTGCCCTGCAAAGCAAGCACACGGCTCTGTGCAGTGGTCACCATCCCAGGGCACCATGTACGCTGGAGGGGCAGAGGTGATTATGAAGACAGGAAGTGTGGGGACGTGTGCCATCCTGGAGAAGAGTTGCCAGATGAGAATTGAATGGATGTAGCATTCAGGACTGGCTCAGAGCACAGTTTAGCAGTCGGCAGGAAATCTGGGGTGGAAAACACTTGCCTCTGACAGGTGTGAAAGTTCTTATATACCAGTTAAGACACAGAAATGGCTCAGTGGGGAAGGGTGCTTGCCACGAAGCCTGATGACCTAAGTTGGATCCCAGAAACAAATAGCATGCAGGAAAAAGAAATTCTACTGCTGTCCCCGTGGAGGGGGAGTCAGGGGTGTGGTCTGCAGAGGAGGGCATCTGCTCCACTAGGGATCCTAAGACAGCAGTCTCAAGAATCTGTTTTGAGAGATTTAAGTTCTATGATCCCTTCTTTCTTAGGAGGCCATGGGTGGTCCATCTTCCTGTCTCTCTTGAGCGATGTTTTGAGAAGAAAAAGTCTGACCCTCACCTGTATCTTGAGTACAAGTGACCCACAGTGATGAGACTTGTAGGAAAGCCCAGAACCTGATTCAGAGCTCTGGAGAAAGAATCCCTGGGTAAACTCCACTGGCTAAGAAAGGAAAAGCAATTGAGTCCCTTGTGAGACCCAAAACCAATGCTTGGGAATCCAATTCACTGGGGTACATGCTTCTAATCTAAGTGGGTCAAGTGATACATTTTGGGAAGTGTTGAAAGAGAATGGTCCCCATAGGCTCATGTATTCAAATACTTGATCTTTAGTTGGTGGAACTTTTTGAGAAGGGTTAGGAGGTGTGGTCTTGTGTATACACCCCCCCCCCCGCACACATACATATATCCATGCACATATCTATAGCTATACATCTATATCTATATATCTATATCTATATTAAGTTAGCATATATATGATAGGATGATCATGATGTGATTGCCATTATAAAATAACACAGAGTTAAGTTCTGTATGCTTGGTGGGGGATAGAGTACCAGCTCCATCTCTAGTGGTCAAGGAGAACGTTTTCCACTCCTGCAGGAGTCAATCATTTTCTAGTCATGATGGCATTTAGAAAGGAGGGCCAGCAGTAATGTTACCTGAAGAATGTCGGTCAGAAAGACAGGAGTGAGACAGTGACAGTGAGGAGCCAGGGTGACAGGAGGGAGCCTGAGGAGGCAGGACACATACATGACCCATGTCTTCTTTTGACACTTGGTGGTTTTGTGGCTGTGGGATACAGTTTCCTCTTTAAATCTACTGCAGCACAGCATTACAGCATGTACTGTCCCTAACAAACACCGAGTCCTAATGCTACTGGAGGCACAGGATAGCTGGGGACTGAGTGGAGCAAGTGGGGAATGATAGAGAGACCTATGACTGTGAGATCTACATGACCTCGCTGTTAGAGAGGAATCTGTGTGGGCAAGAAATAGCTACCTCTGTTATATAGGTGTTGAACTTGAGGTACTCATGGTAGTGGGAGCTCGGGAAGCAGAGAGAATGTGAGTTCTTGATCTACAGCTCAAGAATCTGGAGTCAGGTGGAGGGCAAATGATAGGTGTGATCATGAGGCACACATGGCTCTGCAAGGAGGAATGGAGGCACAGAAAAGAGAGGCCGAATCACAGCTGCCTGTGCTTGCAGAGCAGGGACACAGGCCTGCAAGGCAACTTCCATGTCACAGAGACGAGGAGACCAAAAGCAATCAGTGGCCTTTCACCCTAGACCACAGAAGGAGTCAAGAGGACAGAGGCTGCCATTCATGGTGGGAGAGGGTTTGAGGGGATCTGAATGAGCTCCTGTTAAGAACAGGCATGAGGACACTTTCCGAGCTCCTGGTAAAGAAATACAGATGCATTGATCACTTTCTAGTTGCTGTGATGAAGCCACACAAATGCAACTTAAAGAAGGAAAGGTTTATTCTGGCTCACAGTTAGAAGGTACGCAGTCCATCGTGGTAGGGAAGGCCTGGCAGCAGGAGCGTGAGGCAGCTGCTCACACTGTATCCACAGTCAGGAAGCAGAGAGAGATGGATGCTAGTACTCAGCTCACTGTCTCCTTTTTATTTTTCTGGGGTACCAACCCAGTAGTTGTGGCACCCACAGCTAGGATAGGTCTTCACATCTCTATTTTTCCCCTATTGATTATTGCATGTGCCTGTGTGTGTGAGTGTGCATGCATGTGTGTGTAACTCAGAGAACAAATTATGGGAGTTCATTCAATGTGAATGCCGGGATCGAACTTCCATCAGTCTGATGGCAGGTGTGTCTATCTGCTGAGCCATCTCCTTGACCTCTTCCCACCTCTCTCAACCTAGTCTCAAAACTCCCTTATAGAGTTGCACAGAGGCTTGTCTTCGAGGTGATTCTAACACTGTTGACCATTATTATTAACCATTACAGCAGAGAAAAGGGAAGAGGAGTTCTGAGAAGTTAGAAGGCTTCCATACATACAGACATATAGGAAAGATTCCTGCCCCAACCTGCCCCTGCATCAGCCCTGCCCCTTGTCACAGTCACCTTCCCAGGCCAGCTCCTGCCATTCCCCAGCCCTGCCCCTGCCCTACCTCAGCCTGGCCCCCTGCCCAAGCTCCACCGAGGGCAGGAGGACAGTAAACAAGACTGGCCAGCATGTCCATTCAGAGCTGAGGCTGTTCATTGCAGTGGGTAGTTGCATATCTGCACAGAGACAGAGGCCAAGAGAGCAGCTGCGGGAGATCCGGGAGAGTGGTGCATTAAAACATCAGCCGTGATGGAAGATGAAAGTTCTCTATTAGTTTTAGAAATGGCCTATCAATAGATAATCAAATTCCTTAAGCAAATGTCCTCCTCTCTTTAAAACTAAGCGGGTTCGATTCCCCCAGCACACTTAGAATTCACACCTCATTCTCTATTTATTTTCATGCAATAAACATAATTTATGGGAAATCTTTACTGAGGTCCCTTTAAGTAGTACATTAACTTCACATTCACAGGGTTACCGTGGGTTTCCCTTCTGCGTGCACATGTATATGTGAAGTATGTACCTCCTGGTGGGCTTTTTCTCATTCAGTTCATGAAATTAAGAGACTGTCATTTCTCAGAAACTTAAACTTAGAGTTAATGAAATTCCAGGGCCTCGTTCCTCTTGCTGTGCGCAGGTTACTCCCATTTACTTCATTCATGTGTGTTATCAAGAAATACAGACCCACCCCCAAGTAATTGGGAATGAGGTTTACAATTGTTAAATTGGATTTCTGCAAACCCATACATAGGGGAGCAGCTCAAATAAAACATGTCTGTTGAACTTAGTCCAGAAAACACAATTTCTGCCTCTGTTTATAATGAAAATTCAACCACTTTCTAGTGTATAGAGATTTTTCTCTAGTCACTCAAATGTTATTTTTATTGTATGTCTTTTTATATAGAAAAAATTGTTTGATGTTAGATAAATATGCAGATGGAATTTCTTTTTAATTGATTAGGTTGTGTTTGTTTAAAAGAAAAAAATATCAAAGAGGGCAACTTCCTGAACTGGAAGGGAAACTGGAGGCTTCAGGTTTTTTTTTTTTTTTTGGTAAGAACTGCTGTGGTGCCTCAGGCCTGTAATCCCAGCACTCAGGAGGTTGAGGCTGGAGGAGGGTGAGTTCAGGGTAGCTACGGAAGAGTTGGAAGCCCGCCTGGGGTCCTGTCTCAAACAACAGCAAAAACCTTGCTGTGCAATGTACACACACGTTTCTGTGGGTGTGGAAGCTTCCTAGACTGTTCTCCATATTAGTTTTTTTGACTGAGCCTGGAGCTCATCGGCTGTAACAGGGGGGCTGGCTGGTGAGCTTGGGGGACACTCCTATCTTTGCTCGCCAATGCCCAGCCAGGTTTAGAGAGCACCTGGCTAAGACTCACGCTTGCATGGCAAACTCCTCACCAGCGGTGGCATCTCCGGGTTCCAATCTGTTTGCCTTTCGTAGGCAGTTGCACTACTTGACTTCCTGTCTTCCTGGCGTGCTCGCACTTGCAGCCTTTCAGCCCTGTCTCCCCGAGCCAATGCTTCTTCCCTTCTTTCTTTTGGAGAGTTCTCACTTTCTGGCTGAACTCCTTCACCTGGTAGCTAGGCTCACATGGCCAGAGTGCCCCCATCCACTGCTGAGTTCTTGTGTGGTGGGAGGGGCTCTGTTGAAGCGCACGCTGCAGCTAATAAAGTAGCGTGCTCTAAGTAAATGATAATTTGATTAATTCAGTTGGTTTGACTCATAATGGATTTCTGCAAAAACGGAATGGCATGTCTCATAAAAATGAAGGCTCTTGCTTAATCTGGCCACAGCTGCACTGGTAGGTAAATGGGTTGACTTTGGTCTGCAAGGCCCAAGGCAAACCGCAACGAGATGACGGAACGATGGTCGGAAAGCCGCTGTTGGCGTGAAACCATCACATTTTAAAAATGCGATCTTTTTTCTCCCCCAAACTCTTCCTTGCTGAAGCCATTGTTAGGAAAATGGGTTTTTGTTTTTAATTTTGTTTTGAGTTAGTGAAATTTGGTTTTACAGTTCCCAGCTGCAAAAGATATTAAGCTGTAGGAAAGCTGGGTATAGGGTGGAGGTGAGGGGTGGGGAGTGGAGGGTGGGGAGAGCATCAGCAAAGGCTTCAGTCTCAAACTTGATGGAACCCAGAAGCAAGGTGGGCATGTGAGTGAGTGATGCTCTAGAGAGGGTGCCCCAGCCTTCCATGGGAGGTTGTCTGGTCCTTCCCGGTGGCAGCACCCATGGGAGGGCACCCAGACCCTTCCAGGTAAAAGCATCCAGGTGTCGGTTCCCAGGCCCCTGCAGATGAGTGCGTGCGCCCAGGTCTCTCCGGCTGAGCATATTCGAGCTCTGCTCAGTCTCAGTAATTAGATCTGGGAAGCATGTCTCCTCACCCTGGTCTCCACTTACCACTGCCCATTTGCCCTGACTGGTGATTGGCAGCTTACGATGGGAGATGAAGATGTCCGAGCAGGGTGACATGAATCAGTTTTAGTTCGAATCGCTCTTCTCTCTCCACGTCACATTGCTGTACATCTGTCTCCTTTTGATGCGCTCATCCAAGAAGCTTTACAGTTTAACTCATTCAAACTCCTTACTGTGCCGAGGGAGAAACTGAGGCTTGGACCCCTGCAGTCACAGAGCTCCCAGGTTCCCAGGGCCTCCTGGTATGGCCAGTGCCTTGAGAAACAACTCAGACTGGGAGTCTGTGGTGGCCTTACAATGGAGCTTTTTTTCTATAACAATGCCTGGGTGCCCACAACAATATTGTCTCAGCTGTAAAAGAAACTAATTAATTTTCATCAAAAGCATTATGAATAAAAAATCAGATGTGCAGAAAAATGAATTAAAACTAATAAAAGAATACTGCCCACTGAAAACGGACTGATCTTAGTTAATTTGGGGAAAGAAAGAGCCAAGTTCTATTCTGCAGGTGATGGGACTTTAACAATTTCCCCTCTACAATAAAAGGCCCCCTTTTTGGAACAGCTGGAGACAAAAGCTAATAAATCATACTTGTCCGTAGTTAGAAAAGAGACAATGTGAAGCCAGAAATTTAACTTGGCCTAGAAGACAAAACAGTGTGAGCCTGAACCATACTCTGGAGGAAACAGAAAGAAACAACAACAACAAAAAAGTCTACTAAAGTGGCTCTTTTTTCCCTTTGGAGTATTAGGATCTTTCCTAAGACAGTCGAGGGGATAGCAAGATGGCTCTGGGTTAAGGTGACTACCTCTACTCCTGACAACATGAGTTTGAAAACCAGGTCCCAATGGTAGAAGCAAAGAACCTTCTTGTCTCTCACTTCCATATCCAAGTCATGGTATTTGCCTCCAAATAAATCAATAATAATAATAATAATAATAATAATAATAATAATAATAATAATAATAATAATAATGAAAAAACAGTTTAGCATCTACCTCTAAATGCTCAGGAAAGCCAAAGGTTTAGGAAAGGGTGGGCCACCCTGTGCTCTGCTGTCGACTCTAAGGCACAGTGATGGTTAACTGTACCAACACACACCCCTGGGAGGGTCTTTGAGAACATGTCCAGGAAGAATTAGTCGCAACATAAGATCTCCCCTAGAATTTGTGGCCCAAATATAAAGGGATAGCGGCTAGGGCTGCACACGTGTCTGCTTTCTCCTCTTGAGTGTGTCTATATCCTTCACTGACCTCTGAACCCAGCTTCCTCCACCTTCCAACATGGTCTGATAACCAGGACCCTCCGTGAATCCTCCAGGCCTTCAGTGTCAGGTTGGGAGGCTGAGGCAGACATCTGGCCTCAGGGACTAGCAACTACTGGGTTTTTAGTTTTTCTGTATGTAGACAGCCATTATTGGACTACTCAACCCCTACTGGGCAAGCTAATCTAATAAAGCCCCTTTAAATATACATTCATTCTCTCAGTTCTGTTCCCTTAGAGAGTCCCGACTAACACAGTTATACAGAGGCTATGTGTGAGAGCAGCTTTTTTATCCGTCCAGCTCACAAGGTACTTCCAGCATTTACAGGGTTCATCCTTGCTAAACATGAATGAGCCCCGGGGCTATCTGCTTTTATTCTGCTTGACACATGCTCTTCTGAGACTCCTCTCCTGAAACATGCAGACGCATTTTACATCAGAGTAGCACACACAGACAGCCAGGTTCAGACTGAAGCCATGGTGAAGTCCTCTCCTCCCTGATCTATGGGTTCAGGATTCCCAGGGACCTTGATCTTGGGGGATCAGAAGAGAGCTTAGGGTGCCCCTCACCTTGGCTCAGCTCTCTGGCTGGCAGACATGCTGCTCTAGGGTCAACCTAGATGTTTCTCACTCAAGCGTTCAGTTGCCACACCCTAAGTCTAACTAAAACATTTGAGTGTAACATGATGTTATGCCAGGGGCACCTGGGTTTCAGACAGACCCCTTCTCTCGCTAGGCTCATTAGTAGGCAACTCTTTATGGTCCCTGGATGGCACATGCATGCTGGCACGGTGTCCAGCTGATCTGTGGAACCCTGTGCATTGCTGAAGAGGCAATACCATCAAGGCACGGGTTCACTAACATGGCGGAGGCCATCGTCATGAACCTAGGAGGAGTCAACGAGAGAGAAGGTGACAGTACTGTTATCAAACTTGAGGGTCCCAGTCTATGCCCCAACAAGCTGGGTTGGGGCACCCATTCTCAATAAATCAATAAAGAGACAAGTTAATGGTAGAAAGCAGAGAAAGGAGATTTATTCAATATGGCTGCACTGGGAAAAGGGACAAAGAGTTCAAGGAATTAGACCCGGCAAGGTCATCGTTGGGGTCTTGAAAGGAGGGTAGAGTTTACTGAGAAGCCAGCAGATGCCAAGGTTTGGTCCTGCCTAGCACTCACTGCCCAGGCTTCGGTCTCAGTGTGGAAGGGGGTCTAACAAGTTGGAAATCTCTTTCTGGGAACAACTGCTTCCACTTGCTGGTGCCTTTTCCTTCTCCCAGCATGAGACTCCTGGGGAATTTTCTTTCTTTGGGTCCACTACTTTAATAGACTGACAGTCAGAGTGACAGCTATAAGTATCCCTTTAGGATACCTTCATTTCAGCCAGGCCAGCTACAGTACCAATGCGGGGCATAGGGGTTAGGTCCCTCCTGACTGCTAGCCAGGACACTTTCAGGGTGGGACAGCATTTTCAGTTGTCCTCAGCATTTCTCCAGGACCCTCCTAGGAATGAGCCCAAAGGTCTTTAGTTCTCTGTCACTTTGTCACATGACCAAAACATCCCAAGAAAGAACTGTACCTTTCAATGAACCTTCTGCGAGGCTGATTGATTGATTACAACCAAATTGTAGAGAAGAAGTTGGAATGTTGCTGGTCTGGAGCCAAATCACAATATAACTTGGGCTATCTTTATGCCTCCTTAATGGCCATTCCTTTCTCACCTCCAGTATTTGACCTAACAAGCTGTAAACAGATAAAACCCTTTGGAATGCATTGGCTTAACAAAACTCTAGTTTCCACAGTCCTACAGGCCCTCATCAGAGAGTGCTCAAGGCTTACAGCTGAGGTCTCTCTCCACTGTGTAACCTGCCTACCAGTGTTTTTGAAAAGTGCCCTGATTTATGACTTTTTGTTCCTGTGTTATAAAAATTTAATCAGACTGTTCTCACATTAGAACATAGAATTTGGGGTGACCTAAATCTGTGTTCACAGGCAATAGTCACTCATTTGGCTGAGGAGGGAACCCTCTTGTCTCCTTTGAGATGACATCTATGTCTTCGAGTCAACAATCATAAGGCTGTAAAACAGGGAACAGGCATCTTTGCTAAGGAGTGTGTACAACTTATTCCTGTTTCTGTATCTGTCTGGGTCTGGTCCCATCAATACCATTTCTACCCTCTATGGCATTCCACACATTAGGGAGCCCCTGTAGAGCTTGGGGCACAGGTTTCACCATTAGCTTCCATTAAGCTGGGCCTCTGAGCATTCGATCCCTACTGACCAGTCCCTCTAGATCAGTGGTTCAACCTGTGGGTCTCGATCCCTTTGGTGATGACAGATCCACCTTTTACAGGTCTAAGACCACACACACACACACACACACACACACACACACACACACCACACACACACACACACACACACACACCACACACACACACACACACACACACACACACACGCACGCACATGCACACTTACATTACACTTCATAACAGCAGCGAAATTACAGTGATAAAGTAATAAGAAAAACAACTGTATGGTTTGGGGTCACCATAACTTGAGGAAACAGTATGAAAGGGTTGTAGCATTAGAAAGGTTGTGAACCACAGCTCTAGATTAACCTGAGATGCTTGACATGATGAGATATTATTGATCTCTCAAGCACAGCTTTCCCAAGCTTCAGTGGACATCAGAACTACCCAGGAAGCTCGACGACAGAGCCCTGAAGCCCAGGATGGGTGGTGGGGACATCTGTTCTCAACAAATGCCCAAAATTGTCTGTGGACTGCCCAAGATTGGTCTGGAGGCCACGTGGTGAGCACTTCTGAGTTAGGATGCCTGGTGACTGTGGCACCCTGCCGGAAACCAGCCACACCAGCATCACCTGGGAACGTGTTAGAAATCTGGTTTCCCCAACTTTAACGTGCATAAGAATCACCTCATCGTCTCCTTAGGCTGCTGAGTTTGATTCTGAGAAGGAGCTGAAGCTCCCAGGACTGGGGTTTCAGCCAAGTCCATTTATGTACAGAAACACTGGGGGCACAGGTCTCACACAGCCCAGATGACCCCTCTGGGCAGCTAGAGGTGAGAAACTGTTCTGTATTTTAAAGTGCACATTCTGTTTGGTTACCTTATAAGCTTTCTGGGTGGTGTCATTCACTTGGTCCAGCAGGATCTCGGTGTTGCTCTTTTGATCTTCTAGTTCCCATCTTCCTAGCAAGTGGCAGCTGAATTGCCTGTGTCCCTAACCCTCAGTTTCCACTTTAATTTCCAAACGAAGGCCACGCATGGCGCTGCCCACCTGAAGTCCCAGCTCTCAGGTAGTCCAGGCTGTTGCATCGTGAGCCATGATTAGAATTTTCACAGATAATATTTGACCCTTATACTCCATGAGAGAATTTTGAAAAATGTACTTTCACATATTTTAAGTTTATACTTAAATGTTTAGATGTAACTCTATGTATTGTAAGCAAAGTTTTATCATTTTAATTATGTGCATTTGTGTAGCATGAGGGAGGGAGTGCATTTGAGTGTGGGTACAGGAGAGAGTGGAGAAAACAGATCCTCTGGAACTGGATGGAGTTCCAGGCAGTTATGACTGCCTGTAATGGGTGCTGGGATTTGAACTGCTATTCTGTGAAAGAGCAGTATGCACTCTCAACCCCTGAGCCCCCTCTTTAGCCACCATAAATGAATCTTTAGCTCCCTCTTCCATATACTTGTCGAGGAACCTAGAAACTGATAGCATATGACCTGCACCATCACCCACTTAGAACCCTCCTCGTAGGGCTGCAGAATAGGTTCGCTGGGCAAGAGCAGGTCCTAGAAAAGCACCCATGTCTGGCAGCTCCCAGCTGCCTGCAACTCCTACTCCTGGAATCAAACAACCTCTTCTAGACTACTGGTTTCTAGACTGCTGGCTCTTCTAGACTTCTAGATGGTTGCAACCTGCTGTTAGCCTTCTGTCTAAGCTCCACCCCACAGTTACCTGGCAACAGCCAGGTGTGCCTGGCATTATAAAAGGCCATGCTTGCCCCCTCCTCACTCTCTTGCTCTTCTTGCCTTCCTGCCCTTACCCTCTCCCCGCTCCCTACCCCTCTCTCTCCACGTGCTCATGGCTGGCTTCTACTCTCTTCTTCTTTCTGCCTTTCTTGGCCCCTGCTAACTGCCCTCTTAATTCCCCTCCCCATGCTCTGAATAAACTTTATTCTATACTATATTATTGTGTGGCTGGTCCCTCACAGGAAGGGATACCTCAACATGAACCTGCTGAGGCACCCCTTCCCCCACACCTCCATAGAACATATCCCCCCTTTATCTTTTTATAAACACATCACCTGCACATGTGCAACCCTGTCCCCCATGTACACACATAATTACCAAAAGATAACTCTTTAAAAACACTCTCCTTTGTAACATTTGAGAATTTTATGTCATCCCTTTCCCCCTTCAAGCCACGCACAGAATCTCATTCACTGTAATATATACTATATTTGAAAGTCCTTTTTATCATTGAATTGCATCTTTCTTATAAAAAATAGGGTTTTCAATAACTTGTAAAAATTTCCTGGGAGCCTAAAGTTCCAACTATTAAAAATTTATGGATTAGTTACCCATTATAGTGATTATTAGTAATTAATCAGACTCAGAAATGCCATGACAAATTTTTACAAATCATTATGGAGTTTGAAGGCAAACTAAGTGCTCATCTTTTAATGAGATGAATGGGGTGCCCTTCTTTTAATTAGTTCCCGTGTTAGTGGATGAATATTACTTCTAGCAAAAAATGAAAAGGCACTCGGCATCGATTTTATTTCTATTTTTCATTTTAATAAATGTACCCACCGAGGAAACGTCTTTCAGAGATAAGCCGGGGGGGATAGAAGTTTTACCATGACAATCTCAATCCATTGACTTCATTTGGGGTTGCTCTAAATCACAGTAATTTACCAGGTTTTGTTTGCTTGTTTGGGTTGTTTTGTCCCCTCCCCTCCACTTTTCTCATGTTTATACTTTCTTCGTAATATTTTTATTGATTATTTGGGGATGTCACATCATGTATCCGGATCACACTTACTTCCCAGTCCTCCGGGTTTGCCCCTGACTCTTGTGACCTACACCCCATGCCCCCACCCCTGCAAAAGAAGAAAAAGAGGAGGCAGAGAACGTGGAGGAAGAGCTCCGATTTGTGTTGCTCATACTCACTGGAGCATGTCAAACTCCCAGTGGCTCCCCCCTTAAAGACAGCTGAGTCCTTCCCCACCCGCACCCCTGCCAGAAGCCATCAATTGTAGAGAGCCACGCTTCAGCTTCCTTATCACAATTTTAAAGAGCCCTCTGATGTCTGGACAATCATTTTGGGGGTGTGGGTGGAATGGAAGTCGTGGTTGTCCCAGAAGCCGTCTGTGTCCCTCTTTCTTAACTGTGAGTCTGCACTCATGGATACCACAACAGGAGGAGCACAGATTGTGGACTTCCAGATGGTTTCTGGAGACAGCAAGGACCACTGTCATCCACATGGTCTCCAACATCAGCATATGACACAGGCCTCAGCATGGTGGCAGTACAGACCCCAGACATCAGCCTGGCCCACTGCTGCAGCAGGGCCACAGGCACCAGTGTATCTCCCAATGGCATCACAGATCATGGACATCCACGTGGCCTCAGGTGGCTGCACAGGCTGCTCACATTCCATGGCCCTGGTGGTAACATGTAGCCTTCTCTTACACCTGGCATCACTGGCTAATATCTGTTTTCACCTCTCTCCACCTCCATCTCTCCCACCTCTTGGAAACTGCAGTGTGTCTGTCACACAGTATATTTTTCCCCTCAAACATGCAAATATGCGTTGCAAAGAGTCGTTCTGGTTCAAGGCTCTCATTTCTAAGGTACCATATGCTGGACCATTGCAGGGACTCACCTCATATGCTATTGCTACCCAGAGTCAGGGTGATCCTGTTGCTAGGCAGGGTGTCTGGGGGCAGGTCTGTGTGAGTTCCAGGCTGCTCCATCCCTCCCTGCCCTCGGTGTCGCCCCACCCCACCCCACCCACCCCACCCCATCCCCTAGGCTCTTGCTGGGCTCTACCTCTGTGCTTGTTGCCTGCAGGTAGCATCCTAGGCATGTTTCTGTTTTTGACACAGGATCTCCCGGAACCCAGGCTGGCTTCAAACTTCCCATTGGCTGTGGGTGACCTTAAACTTCTGATTGTCCTTTCTTTACCTCCAGAGTGCTGGGATTAAAGATGCGGAGCACCATACCTTGTTTATGGAGTGTTGTGGATGGAATCCCAGGACTTCAAATGCCAGGCAACCAATCTACCCACTAAGCTAACCTCCCAGATGAGTTTTAAATGATCCTATTAACTGATGACTGGACCACGTCACCCTCCAAGCCTGTTGACAGCTAAGAACTGTACACCACCTGGCAGATTTCTGACTCAGGCAGGAAAGGTGCCTTCTTTCTCAGCACTGACACCTGATGGCTAAAGCATCCCTTGTCCTGTATAGTGAAGAACTGTAGACTACAGGGATGTACAAGATGGCGGGGGCTTTGGGAGGAATGCCTTCCCAGAGGGTGGGGGCAAAGCAACTGTGAACAGAACCTGCACAGGCAAGAGCCCATTCTCACAGACCAGCTCCAGGAGGGAGTAGGGGTGGGAGCTGGGGCTGTGGAAACAGACTCTTGGAAACATCCAAGACCCAGCATTTTAGAGGCATGGTGGAGCTAAGCATTACACATTTCATCCAGCTCCCTACTTCATAAGACTGACCCCCAGCAAATCATCATCCCAAAGACTAAACAGGGTGTCTCCTCACTCAAAGAAATAGCCAACAGGAGAAAACAAGCCAAAGGAAAGACAGCATGGCTGTTGGAGAGGGAACCAGAATTCCAAAGCCCAGATGAATTAGAAGGAAGCAGAAAGATGGCTCAGTCAGAGACATGAACACAGGTGAGTCTGTGTTCTAATTTTCAGTACCCAGTGTGGCAATGTGTGCTTGGGATCCCAGTACTAGGGGACAGAGCCAGGTGGATGGGTCCCTGGAGTTCATTGGTCAATTAGTCTACTCGAATCAGTGAGGTCTAAGTTAAGTGGGAGACCTTATCTCAACAATGAGAGTGGAGAGTAAGAGATGAAGACCTTGGAATTCACCACACACACACACACAGAGAGAGAGAGAGAGAGAGAGAGAGAGAGAGAGAGAGAGAGAGAGAGAGAGAGAGAGAGGGGAGAGAGAGAGAGAAGAGGGAGAAAGAGGAAGAGAGAGGGAGAGAGAGGGGGAGAGAGAGAGAGAGAGAGGAGAGAGAGAGAGAGAGAGAGAGAGAGAGAGAGAGAGAGAGAGGAGAGGGAGAGAGAGGAGAGAGAGAGAGAGAAGAGGGAGAAAGAGGAAGAGAGAGGGAGAGAGAGGGGGAGAGAGAGAGAGAAGAGAGAGAGAGAGAGAGAGAGAGAGAGAGGAGAGAGAGAGAGAGAAGAGGGAGAAAGAGGAAGAGAGAGGGAGAGAGAGGGGGAGAGAGAGAGAGAGAGGAGAGAGAGAGAGAGAGAGAGAGAGAGAGAGAGAGAGAGAGGAGAGGGAGAGAGAGAGAGAGAGGAGAGAGAGA
>NC_137964.1:1217857-1260357 GCF_963924665.1 Micromys minutus | reverse complement strand
GACCCAGGAGACAAACCTGTAAGCGTGTCTGCAGTCTTTGAGGCGTTCTTGGATTGCTTTCACCAAGGTGGGGAGATCACCCTGAGTATGGTGGCTCTATTCTATAGACTGGGATCCCTGACTACCGAGAGGAAACAGCAAGCTGAGCCCCAGCATCCGTCTCTGCCCCTGACTGCCATGTAGTGTAAGCAGCTGCCTTCCCATGATGCACTGTACCCTTGAGTTGTCAGTCAAAATAAAGCCCTCCTCTCATAAGGCACTCTTGTCTGGGTATTTTATCTCATCACTAAGAGCACACCATCATCACAAACACCACTGTCACTAAAGTCATTGCCTCCACTCACTGTGTCCTTCCAAAAATCATACCTTCCCGGTTTTCTGAAACACAAAGTGTTGAGACAGTTTAGCCCAGCAAATCAATCTGGATTTAGAAAATCTCAAAATTCCATACATACATATACATACACATATATATGTACATATATATGTGTGTGTGTAAATATATACATGTGTGTACATATATGTACATATATATACATACTCACACACACACACACATATATGATGCCAACAGGTGTTGCTTAATTAGCAGCCTCAGAATGTTGAATTCATTCATAAGAAGAAAAACACTGGGGATGACCAAGGACAATAGGGAAAAAACCTACTAAGATCTGCATACTGGGGAACTAATCAGGATTACTATTTATGTTTGACCATCTAGTAAATAGAGCTTTTTTCAGGAAACCCACATTTATAACTAACAGCTAGCTCTGTGGTATTTCCCGGGCAGTCACTATGGCTGGCTTCGTTTAGGGCATTCTCCAGACAAGGCGTGCGATGGGACCAAGCCAGAGCTTATCGGGGGACTGTAAGAAAATTCAAGTTCCCAACCCTGTTTTTTGGATTTCCCTAAAACTTTGTATCTTTAAGATTTATATTTTGTCTGTTATTTGTGTGTCTGAGCATGCATCTATGTGCAGCACAATTATGTAGATGCCCACAGGGCCAGAGGTGGCATTAAATCTCCAAGAGAGAGAGGAGAGAGAGAGAGAGAGAGAGAGAGAGAGAGAGAGAGAGAGAGAGAGAGAGAGAGAGAGAGTGCTGGAGTTATAGGTAGTTGGGAGTCACCTGACTGGGAACCAGGTCTTCTGGAGAAGTGGCATTTGCTATTAACTACTGAGCCGTCCCAGCAGCCCCAAGTTCCTGTCCATTCTCACCAATAATGAAGGTGATGGATGGCTAGGGGCTGCATTCAAAGGGTCGGGAACTGGACAGTAGGGTGGATGCCAGTGCTAGTTCCTTGCATACAGTCTGCAGTTTGAAATACTATTCCCTCATATGACAAGTCTACAGTGGAACTCACTTAAGGCCCCTGCCTGCCAACTTCAGACAAGTTTGAAAAATCAGACCTCAGAGTCCAGGGTAAATAGCATTAGGGCGACATCAAGTTCCAGCCCTAAAGCTGGCCCCATTAGTGGGCTCCCACACTGGCCTATCTGTGCCATCATTTAAATCAGTGCGTTTAACAAGAGGGCAGGGGGAAGGTTTTCAGGAGTTATTAAAGCTGAGCTTTGTGGAGGAGTTTGTGAGAAATCTGATTAGGCAAATCAGCAGCAGATGGTAATCGGTGCCCTTAACGACTCAGCTCATAATTGGCACAAGTAAGTGAATACTTATAGTCCATTTACAGATTCCAACTGGGCAGGTCAGCTTGGTGAGCAAATTCTCCTGAGCACTCACTCACTGAGAAAGGCATGAGTTGTGTGTCCTTGCTGGGAACTCAAAGTGCCACAAACATCCTTCTCTGAAATCCATGGGACGGAGCACACCTTCCTTTATATCCTCTACAGCATCAAGACACTGCTGCCAGTAATAATGGCCGCACTGGCTTGTCTCACAAAGACAAAGACTTGGATTTGACCCACGTAAAAGGCCAGACATAGCAATGCACACCTGGAATCCCAGTGCTAGGGAGGCACTGGTGAAACCCAGGCTTAGTTTAAACATGGTGGAAGGAGATCGAGGAAGACACCGAAGGTCAAATGCTGGCCTCCACATGAACATGCATACACATGCAAGAATGCATGTGCACATAGACACTCTGACACACATACACACACACATACACACAGGCACAGAGACAAACATAGAGACACACATATACATACACATAGATATACACACACATACAAACACACATACACATAGACACACAGACACACACAGATATAACAGAGACACACAGACTAAGCCTAGGCTAGGTTTGCTGTGCACTCAAACATACTTCGAGGTTGGCATCACAGTTGAGTGTGCAGAACTAGCACACGGCTGTCACATAGATCCAGTGTTCAGTGGGAGGGGTGTTGCCACCAGACAGGAGGCCTCCTCTTTTACAAAAACAATACTAGACTTTCAATGGTTCAGGTGTGGCAGGACTCTTAGAGAATTCTCAGTGGAAGGGTAGGCAGGTGGTGACCGCCACTTCTGTCTCATGACCCTTTATATGAGTCACTAGGTTGCAGCAAGGAGTTGCATAGACATTGTCTTGAGTCCTCTGCCTCCCATTGACCATGCTCTTGACTGGGTCAGTAACTGTGTGACTGTGTCAACTCAACAATTCTGCGATTTGGTCAGTGACCATGAGACTAGGTCCTTATGCCTGTGTAAATGGTCTTGTGAGAACCAGTGTGGTGGTTGGAATAAGAATGGCCCCATGTGCTCCATATAGCTACATATATGTAGATGCTTGGTCATCATGGAGTGGTGCTACTTGACAGGAAGAGGGGTGTGGTGGAGTAGGTGTGGACTCATAAGTGTGTCACTGTAGGGGCAGACTTTGGCGTTGCAGATGTGTGAGTTAGGCCCAGTGTCTCTTGCTCTTCCTGCTGCCTGCAAATGGGGATGTGGGTCTCTCAGCACCTCTCTCTAGCATGCATGCTCCCATGTTCTCCGTCACCACAATAATGGACCAAGCCTCTGAAACGGTAACCAACTACATAAAGCATAGTGAGCAACTCTTCACAGCAATAGAACAGTGACTAGGACTGTGTGAGTGAGCTTGTGACTCAGTCTACTTGTCTACGAAAGAGTCAATCTCCAAGAGAGCTGAGGAGGAACTGGGGGAAGATGTACACAAGAGCACATCTATCTAGTGCTCAAAGGAAGCCACACCCTTCACGTTGCTAAGCCCCTAGAAACCATTTAATAGTATATTATTTATAAACTACTACCAGTCTGCAGACACCCAGAAAAATATTTTACTCCTCGATCACCTGAAAGCATTCTGTAAAACCATGTATCTCTTCTACATTTTAAGGTGACATCTAAAATTTCTTGTCATAAAATATAAAAGAATGCAAATATCATTTTCAGTGTGCTTTAGCATGATGGCATATTTTAATAAAATTGAACTCTTTCAGAAGTCTTTTCTACGTGTTCAGTGGAATCTAAATATTTGATGGGCCATGTCTAGAGATGTCCTACATGCACCGGCCATTGAGAAGCACACAGTCTGGTTCCCACTCTGCATGGGGTTCACATCGTTCCCCAGTTACCTTCCGGAACTGCTATTTTCATCCTTTTCCTTCCACGCTTTTATCACAATTTGTTATATATTCTTCATCATAGCCACTGAAGCAGTATGTATGTGAATTTAAATTTTACCTAGGGAACTGCATGGTCTTGGAAAGTAACAACAACAACGACAACAACCAAAAATCAAACCTCTTCTCACACCAAGTTACTGCTATGCTTATCACTAATTTTTTTTAATAAAAAAAATACATCACAGGGGTTGGGGCATTGGCTCTGCGGTAAAAAGCACATAGTATTCTTCCCATCAGTATATGTGCATGTTCCTGTATGAGTTTGTGCTTGAGGAAGTCAGAGGTCAACCTCAGCGTTCATCAGGAGACCTGGGTTGGTGTGCCAGAAAACAATGGGGGTTCTCCCATCTCCACCTCCCCAACACTGGGATTTTGCAGCTAGGGATTTGGACTCATGCCTTCGGGCGAGCCTGAGGAGCACTTTAGCAATTGAGCCAAGCTTCCAGCTCCTAAAAGATTGTCAAGGAAACTTTAGGTGGAATTTTACCTTTTTCTCTTTGGTGGTGGTAGGTAGGGCATCATAAATGCTAGTCAAGTGTTCTACACTGAGCTACAGCCCTAGTACTCAAGCTCTTTTTGTTGATAATGAGTGTTGGTGAGTATCATTGCCTACCCTCTCATTTGCCCGTCCATCCAACCATCTATCCAACCAACCACCCTCCATCCATTACCAACTATCCATCCATTCGTTCATCCATTTACCCATCTACACAGCGACACACTCACCATCCATCATCTATCCATCTGAGTATCCATCCAAGTCTCCACTCTGTCCATTCATCTACCCACCCACTACCCAGCACCCAGCACCCAGCACCCAGCACCCAGCTTTCTATGCCACGTGGGGCTCAGAAACAAAATATTTAGGTTGCCATTTCACTCTACATTGTAGCTGAAAGTGTAAATAGAATGTAGTGCTGACAGTAGTGATTCTGCATACTGTAGAGTGACCCAAAGTTCAGCTCTGCATACAGGCTATCCCAAGGGACCACGTGATTGTCCCAAGGGACCATGTGACAAGTCTCATTTGCAAGCAAGTGGGCAGGACATCTGCACAGGTCTGTGTGCTTCTGGAACTTACCAACAGGCTACCGTTCGACTGTTGCTGGGGACAGGGAGATTTGTGGACTTGTGTATTTTGTTAGAACTGAATGAATTTTCACAGCATGGATAAGTGGATAAAGAAGTGTTCCTGGGGAGAAACCACAGCTTTGAGTTACTTGGGAAGCTAGCACAGATGAATGAGGCCCTGAGGCCACACTGAACTTCCTGGGGGGGGGGGGGTTGGTCTGTTGCTATGTTTACAAATGCTAAATTCTGAACCTCAAGATCTGGTTGCCCTTCAGATGAGTGCATCTGTACATGCACTGGCTTTTGCTGTATAAACCTTGCTCCCCATTTTACAGCTATTGGTTAAAAAAGGGCTAGAGCCTGTGATTGGGCAGTAGAGAGAGAAAGGAGGGACTTGAGAATTGAGACCACAGGGGAGAAGGAGAAGGAAGCTGGAGGAAAGGAGCAGAAGGTCTCCATTAGACAGAATAGACAAGAAACACGTGGCTGAGAGGAGCGTGCCCTGAGGACAGACTGATGGAGCCAGTGCAGCCCAGGAGAGACCCAAACAGCAAGTAACAGAGGACATCAAGTTTGGATAGAGGTGACAATAGCATAGACCTGCCCAGTCTAGGCTTACAACTTGTAAACAAAATACCAGGTCTTTGTATCTTTTATTTTTTTATGGGCAAACTAGAATAAATCTTTCATTTACCGAACTTGGAGGCCATGTTAACAGAAAATGGGATTCTCTGAAACCATAATAATTTGGCCAAACAATGAAATATTACCAAGACCAAGCAAGTTCAAGGCTTCCATTTACAAAGCTGACCATGCTCATCAGTGAGATGAAGACAGAGTGAAACTGTCATGAGGACAGTGCCGGGAGAAGTGTGGTGCAGAAGGACACCTCCAGGATTGTTTCTTCCATATCAGTGAATGTCACAGCCAGTTAATTAGGTAGTCCTACACCAGGGGAAGATGCTCTGGGCTTCTTACATAGCCCAGGCAAGCTCTGAACTCACTATGTAGCTGAGGATGACCTTGAACATCTGATCTTTTTGCTCCACCTCCTAAGCACTAAAATCATAGGTACTTTACTACCAGGCTCAGTCTACGGGGTACTGTGGATCGAAATTGGGGCTTTGTGTATGCAGTGTAAGCATTGTGCCTACTGAGCTATATCCACAGCCCTCCTCCTCTTCTTCCTCAAACTTGCTTTTTTCAGGTATGTGTGTGATTGTGTGTCCCATGTGGGTATGTGTGTGATTGTGTGTCCCATGTGGGTATGTGTGTGATTGTGTGTCCCATGTGGGTATGTGCATATGAGTGCAGGTGGAGTGAAGAAGACACTGAAGACACTGGATCCCCTGGTACTGGAGTTACAGGTAGTTGTGAGCTGCTAGACATGGGTGCTGGAACAAAACTCTGGTCCCCTGTGAGAGCAGTAAGTGCTTTTAATTGCTGAGTCTCTGGAGGGCCCCATCTATCCCGATAGAATGTCTATAGAAGAGCTCTAGAGACCAGAGCTTAGGCTCGGTTCTGCCTCTCAAAGGGTGGGTCTTGTATCTGCCTAGCAGCACCCACCAGAGGGTTGGTCAGCACTTTCTCGGCAAAGCATGCACAGAACTTATACAGCTGTGTGTTTAAACACCTGATCTCAAGATACAGAACACTTCCTGCTTATATTTCGGAGGATTCTGGCAGGGAAGCATCACACGCCCTCCAGATCTGCAACTGGATTCTAAGTGGCTCGGCCATAATGGAGGACCCAACATCTCCACTAGGGTTTGAAGAGGCTGTTTTTAAATGCTTCCTGTTGCTTTAGGTAGCCAACCTAAGCCAGAGTTCACTCAAGAGCCTTTCATTCTTTTAATATTAAGAGTGTGAGAAATATAAGATAGGCACACAGAAAGCTCTGTCTCACGGGACAGTCCTCCTGGGTGACTGTGCAGACACTTCTCTGGGACCCGCTTTAAACTACTAACAATCTATGAGAGCTGCAGTTAAATTAGCATGACAGAGGACACAGGAATGTTAAGTGGGCTTCAGAATTAAAAGCCCAATCTGTCAGCCTGAAGGAGGATCAGCTAAAATGATAGCCTATCTGGAAATGTTGTTTGAAGAGCAGACATTAAAATGAAAGAGGTGAAGAAAGCAGGAAGGAGAGCGGCAGTCATTTCTGTTTTAATCTCAGCTTCATCCCTCACAGAGAACCTCATTACACTGGACATTTTGAATATTGGGTCAGAAGTGATGATGTGTCTACAGTACGTTCGACAGCTTTTAAACAATGATTGATTAATCACTGCGCAGAACCCATCTGATCTCTTAACTGCTGGCTTTTTTGTTTTTAAAGAAGAAACTCCCATTCACATATTAATTCAGTGTGGAAGAGCCAACACAGAAGTTAACTCAACGTAAACTTTTCAAACTGAAAGGGCAAAACAGGTTTATAAAGCTTGCCTGGGTCTGACCTCAGAATGGAAACTTCCAGGTAAGTTCAGCCCATTTGCTTTGGGGTTTGCACCTGAGCTGTACGCGGGGGCAGGTTATGAAAGACTCACGTGTAATGTCTCCCCGTGCTACCTGTCTGGTGCTGTAGGTCACACTAGAGCATCACAGCAAACCTGCCCCAGAGAGGCAGCAAGGTTGCACTGAGAGCCTGGATGGAGTGGTGGACTCTCCTTCCATACTGCAACAATGCATGGCCCATGCTGCCTAACACTGCCATCCACCGAACAAGTGTGGAACCGCGCACAGCACGGTCTGAACCCCATCTCAGCTGTCACACTCCATGCAGCTTAGAAGCTCATTTTTATCCATACACTCGTTATGTTTGGCTTCCCAGAAGCTTCAAGTGCAGCTAACATTCAACCACCGGGTAAAACACTTGCCTTTCAGTCCTGAAGATCTATCTGGGTTTGGATTCCCAGAACTCATGTGTGAAGACATACATGGATATAGCAACCCCGTGCTGGGGAGGTAGACCCATCACTGATTTCCAATTCCATTTGGAACCCTGACTCTAAAGTAAGATGGAGAGCAACTGAGTAAGACATCCATTTCCCTTTGGTCTCCAGGTCTATACATGTAAGTATCGCACACTCAGTCACATGCACACACAAACATACACACACACACACACACACACACACATTTGTTCTGTAAACTTCTGTTAGCAGGTGACAGCACACCATTCATTTAGACACATAGGCATAGTTAGCTCTGTCCCTCCCTCTGCTCCACACTATAAAAGAGACAGGAACAGTGATAAATCATTTTTTAACTAATTGTCGGATGATCCACCCAGGCTTTAATTCCCAACACTGGAAGCTAGTCACAGCCACTACACCAAGTTCTCTTACTTTATTCTCTAGATAAAAAAGGAAGGGGATATATATTCAGTACATGCTGATTGGCTGAAATACCTTTCGATTCTTCTGGAACGCTAGCTGGTTTTTCCTTATGTTTTTTAAATTGTCAGCCTCCTCCTGTGGTGTTTTCACAAAAGGCCATCTCAGAAAAATACAAAATACACACCTGAGGCTGTAGACACAGCTCCACCTTCCTGTGGTGCAGAGATGAAGACCCTCTATAGAGACAGAGAGGCCCTGACCAGAGTGGAAACAGGTCTTCGGAAGAGATTTACATAGTTCTCACCAGACCACCCTATGGGATAAGCCTGAAGCCCAGATAATGATGGGTCAACAGTGGGGAGAACCAAACCTTGACCAAGACTGCTTAGATGTGCATATCCTTGGTCTCTCTATTAAATCAATTTTAAATCTCATTTTAGGACCTTCCCAAAGGTGGACTTGGGGACATGGGGTGGCTTTGTCCCTCTTCCCAGTGTGGCCACATTTGACAAATTTCCTTTTCAGCTTTCCACAATTCAATTTCGTTCTTTTTACACACTGAGGACAGGAAGCTGAACCTGGCTTGGACAGGCTCTGACCCCCAGGTTCAATGAGAACATAAATGACTCTTGATACCTTCTAATCCCATAAGGAATCCAGGGAGGTGGTGGGTCTTCCATGTATCAAGGCTTCACAGGATGCTACCTGCCCATCCTAAGTTGTAGTTCCTTTCTACATGGCACCATGAGACACACAGGCAGCCACACTTAAGCACACATCCTAGAGGAGTTTGTAGATTTATCAAAACTTCTGAGGTTTTCCAAATAGAACTTCTATGGAGGGGAAATGCATAATTGGTTCCATTTAACATTTAGCTAAGTCTGATGTGTCAGGGGAAGGTTCGCCTAAGAATTAAAATAAGACCGGTTCTTCCACCTCCTTCCCTTCCTACACCGTATCTAGTCTTGACAAAAAGTGATGAATATATAAAGGAACAGATTGCAGGGCTTTTACCTAGCACAACATAAGTCTTCAGCAGCTGCCTCATTATAGTTCAACTTTAAATGTTTTACCTCATGCCGATGAAAAGATAATGTTTTATAAGGGAGCGAGATGTGAGCCGGTTAATTATAATATTTATGAATGGCTTCTTATAGACTTTTTGGTTGGGGTAGAGCTGAAATTATTGCAAATTTTTTAACATATTCTAATTATCTTCCAGCACAGAGCTGCGTTCAGAAGGGACTTTGGAAATACATCATTCTAGTGCAATTCTTTACTCCAGGTCAGAATAGCCCATAGGACACCAGTGAGCATTTGGTAACTGTGGTGAAAGTGCAGTGCTAACTCAGGATTTCCCGAGAAATCATTTCCCGCTTCTTCTACAGACTAAGACCGATTTCCTTGTTTCTGAACCGGAGCGCCACTGTCTCTGACCGTTATTATCCTAGTCCTGTCACAATCGAGCACTAAATCAGATTTGCTGGACGGAATGAATGCCTCTAGTTATAAAGCCTGGCAATCATTAACAATAACCACGTGCTCCTTGGTAATCCAACCTCCATCCCCTGTTACTGAAAACACCTCGGTCAGTCGTGTCCATGTCTCCTGTGTCTCCTCCCAACAGCAGAGCATCATGGGATGTCATGCTCCTCCATCTGATCAACTAAAAGGCCTGACTAATCCTCAGTACCTGCCGAATGATCTAGGGAGGAGGACGCGGTTCCTCGGAATTGAGGAGGTTCTAAGAGCTGAAGAAATGGCTCAGTCAATAAAGTGCTTGCAGGGTATGAGTAAGGACCTGATTCTGTCCTTCAGAACCTACATATAAAGGCTGGGCACAGGAGCAGGCTCTCTAACATGTAGCACTGGATAGGTGATAACATTCTTGGGGAATCACAGCTGCCACCCAGATCTAGCTGAATCCGTGAGCTCTAGCTTCAGTGAGAAAGCCTTAAAAACAAGGAGGAAGGGAGCTAGAGAGGTGGCTCAGAGGGTGTAAGACCCAAATTGAGTCTTATCTATTTGAGGCTCCCATGAATGAGTAAGAGATTGGAAATCAATGCAAAAGTAAGAGGTTTATTAGTCCAGTGTACTGGGGTGGCTTACATCCAGAGGAGAGGCGACCCCGAGCCCTCCATCAGTATAGTTTTAATACATTTAGTAACGGGCTACACTGATGATAATTAGGAAAGTAAGCATCGGTGGGTTTAGTTGACTTTTAAATTGATTGGCTGCTGCCAGTGTGGGTTGCATATCAGGACCTGTGCCCTACATTCCAGGGCTGCCCAGATAAGGCCTTCTCCCGGGAAGGAGTACTGCTTGGCACCTGCCTGGGTCATATATTAAGGTTCTTCCCCTACATTCCAGAGGCTTCCCAGATAAGGTTGAAGCGATCCTTCCTGGAGGGTGTGGGACACAAAAGCCCTCAGTGGGAGAGAGGAGCTGTAAGACCCTCAGTGGGTGGGGGAAGCTGTAAGGCGGGTGTGGGACTGTAAAAGCCCTTAGGGTCCTTCAAGGGAAGAGTACTTCCTGCACAACCTTGAGGTTCTGAATTCTAAGTTCTAGAACCCTTGTAAAAAGCTGTCTGCTGGCCAGGTTGGGGGCACACATACTGCTGGCCAGGCTGGGGGCACACACATGCCTTTAATCCCAGCATTTGGGAGGCAGAGACAGGAGGATTTCTGAATGTTTTTGTTGTCATTCTGGTTTATGTAGTGAGTTCTAGGATAGACAGGGCTATATTGAGATTCTATCAAAACAACAATAACAATAACTGTGTGTTGTAAAGTGTGTCTGTGGAAGGTTGAGACAGGGGGATTTCTATAACTTGCTGGCTGCCAGCCTGTCTTCAGGTTCAGTAGGATCTAGTGGTGTGACATTGCCAGGACACAGACATCCTGCTCTGTCCGATGCACTCATGGGTGTAGGAACAGGCACACGCCTCTCCAACATGTGTACACATACCATAATACATGATACTAGCAGTGGAAAAGAGAACAACTTTTTTTTAAAAGTCGGCAAAACAAGTAAGATCTTGGGTTAAAAGTATAAAATTCATATTGTCTGCAAATCATTCAAAGGAATCAATGGCTCCGAAGCCCTTTTGAACTACCAACAGCGGATCGATATTAAGCCATAAACCACACCAGAGAGAGATAGATTGCACACTGTCCCACCACACAGTGGTTATCAATTACAGGAAGACTGTTTCTTTCGGGACCATCAGTTGGATTTTCAGGACTCACGTGCTATTCTCAGGTGGATGAACGGGCTTGTCTTGTTCTCTCCGTTCCTCTCGTTCACAGCCTGCACGTAGTAAGCCCCAGCATCACTCGCTGCTGTAGCAAGAATCACCAGCTGATTCTCCAACGTGATGGCTCTGTTCCCAAGACAAGACACAGTGTCAAGGTCACTTATGGGAATATAAAAAAGAGTACTAAAGACCCAAATATGGGCAGAGGAGGTGGCTCAATTGCTAAGTACTTGTCTTGAGATCATGAGGACCCAAGTTCAATCCCCAAAACCCATGTGAAAAAGCTGGCTGTGATGTCATGCTTGCAATCCCAGCATTGAGAAGACAGAGGTGAGCAGACCCCTGGGACTCACTGGCTAGTCAGCTGTGGTGATTCAAATGAGAATAGCCTTCTGAGTCTCCTAAGTTTGGATGCTGGGTCCCAAGTTAGTGGCACTGTTTGAGGAGGATTAGGAGGTGTGGCCATGTTGGTGAAGGTGTGTCACTGGGAGCGGGCTTGAGGATTCAAAAGCCCACAGCATTTTCATTTAGCCTCCCCTCCCCCTCCCTCTCCTCCTTGTGGTTGTTGTCTTAAACTGTAAGCTCTCAGCTACTGCTCTGGCTCCCTGCCTGCCACCAACTTCCCCATACCCCTTTGCCATGGTGGTCATGGACGTAATGTCTAAAATTGTAAGCAAGCCCCCAGTTAAAATCTTTCTTTTGTAAGTTTTATTGCCATAGGCTCTGTCATGGCAATAAAAATGTACTTAAGATACCAGCCTATCCTACTTGGTGAATGCCAGTCTGTGGGTCTCCCTTCTCTCCGGGGCCATTGGCCACAGGGGATGAAGGGGACAGAGTCAACTAACAGGGTTTCAGACAGCCTGTCAGTATGAACGGGAATGATGATACATTCCTGGTTCAGCTTTGGGGAGACAGATCAACTTTACTCAGGGTAAATGAAGGGTTAGATAGTTTTGGGGAAGGGGATAGGCATATCCAGGGTGGGCAAAGGTCACCCTGAAGGCTTAGGTACTGAGATATCTCATTAGCATGGGGAGGCACTCCAGGGAATCTTAGGTACTTGCTGGAAGGGTTCTTACTGGGAGAAAGGAAGCAGAATCTATAACTCACCAGGGCTACATGACATTCTGCATGTAGAGGATAAAGGGGTTTTTGAGCTTCCCAGACAGGGTCAGAGAAGGAGAAGCCCTGCTGTCGAAGGGAGTCTCCCACTTTTTCAGGAGCTCACAAGGCTATCTGGACAATGGTAGACTTTGGTTTAATTAAGAGTTCTCCATACCAGGCCAGTGAGATAGCTTGTCTCAAAATACAAGATGGGCTGGAGCCTGAGGGATGATGGTTGAAAGTTGACCTCTGGCCTTCATGGTGTGCACACATCTGTATACTATACCCACCAGAGGCTCCCCAAAATAAAAACGAAAAGAAAACAAATGTACAAAAGCAATACTTAGATCAGCTGTGGTTTGCTTCCTCTGGTGGGGTAGCATCCTAACATCTCAGTTGCTTTTCATATGAAGGAGCTCTTTACTGTAAGGAAGATGGTGTATACCTCCAGGGATTAAAACAGGTTCCTGGGGATTCTAGGTACTGCCTGTTAGGACTTCCAGGGGAGTGGTCTCTTCTTCTAGGCCAAGCTATCTGACCACCTTGCAGTCATATGCCAGGCCCAGCATGGCCTTGGTAATGGTGGAATGACATTGTTCCCACTCCTGGGCCAGGGGCAGCATATTAAAGATAAAGCCACTGTTGTCTCCTAAGGGTCAAAGGGTCATAATATAATCAGATGGGAACCTGGAGTGAATGGCTGGATTGCTATGTAAAATAAGACTGGGTGTATGATCTATAGAAGACAGGCATGAGCGAAAGCAGCGATCTGGAGAGCTGTCTCCAGCAGAGCCTAGGCCACCAGCTTGGACCCATGATTTGACTTGACTTCTTTGTTTCCACTGCTCCCAGACACCCTGTCTCAGGACTCATCTCAAGCCCAGACTGGTCCTTGGCAGTTACAACCCTCCAGCATAGGGTGGACCAGAACGGATCTTTGGCAAGTGAGCATGTGTCCTTTGCCACCTCAGAAATCTCACTGGAATTTCATCCAGTGCCACTGCCCCCAGTGCAGACTACTTCTATTTAAATTCGCCCGTCCTTACTAGCCATGGATTGCACACTCTGTGCTCCCATCTAGTTCTATAGAGGGACAACTAAACAACCATGTGTGTCCAACTTTTGCCACTTTGACACATGCTATCATCTACAAAATCAATACTTGAAAACTGTAACTGAGTTACCAAAAATAAAATCTCAAAATGCAATATCTTAACTATGTTTATGATTTTGTGTTGGGACGCACTTATAAGTATTTTGGCCTGAAGATTGGACATGCTTGAATTAATGACTAAATCCTCCCAGACACCGAGGTTTTAGCAAGCACCTTTGACCCACATGCCCTTTCTCTGAGCCCTCCCTGCCTGCTTAAGGTCACATAGAAACTTGCTGTCAGGGGTGAGACAGGCCCTCTCCACACAGATGTGTACTTTCCTTTTGGTGTGATAAAAATGTTTTGACAGCAACAACTTAAAGGAGAAAGGGCTTACTGTGGCTCATAGTTCAAAGATAAGGCCCATCTTGCGGAGATGTTAAGGCAAGAGGATGCTGAAGTGGCTGGTCTCATCTCACCCACAGTCAGGAAGCAGAGAGAGATGTCAGTCAGCTGGTGGTCAGCTTCCATTCCCTATCTATACAGCTCAGAATGCCAGCCAGGGCATGGCTCTGTCTACAGTGGGTGAGTATTTCCACCTCAATTAATGCAACCAAGACAATTCCCTACAAACATGCCCAGAAACCCTTTTCCCGTCAAATTGCCAATTAACATTAACCATAACAGCATCACATAAAGACCTCTCGCTGTGATAGTTATCTAAGAAGGAAGGAGCTAATGAAGTTATAGCACCCACAAACCCAGGCCACTCCCTACTGGAAGCCCTGCATCCTTCCCTCCTATTAGCCTGGAACTCTCTGGCTAGTTTGAGAGTTGGTCAGTAGGGAGGTAGGATTTTTTTTTAATTTAATGCAGAGGTGGAGCTGGGGAGATGGCCCAGTGAGTGGTTCTTGCATAAGCAAGCACAGGACCTGAGTTGGGACCTCAGCACCCATATAAAAATGAGGCTTGGTAATGTAACCCCAGTGCTGGGACATATGAAAGTAGATCCCTGGAGCTCACTGCCCTGCCAGCCACGCTAAATCAGCATTCCAGGTCCTGGTGAGACTCTGTTTGAACAAAGGACTCTTAAGTCTGACCTCTGGTTTCTACGCACACATGCAGGCACTCTCGCGCACACACACTAATACACACTAATATACATGTATTAACAAACACATATGTATGTACATATGCACACAAAGCAACACACAGTAACACACATGCATGCATGCATCTACACACACTAATACATATACACGAAGACACACCTATGAATGCATGCATCTACACATGCTGAGACATACATATGCATGCACACACATCTACACACATTCGTGTACACATTTGTCACATACACAAGCACACACACATACACATTCACACAAATGTGAATAACATGCCCTCTGGCTGACAAGCCAGGGCTAGAGGGTCTACAGAGCATGAGCCCACTTGTCTCTCTCCAAGCCGCACAGGCCGAGCGCTCCACAGGGAAGGGTCCTGTGGTCTTTCTCTGCCCTACAGAGCCCTTCCAAAGTCAAGAAAGGCAGTCTCTCTTGAGGAATCAAAGGTAATCACCCGTTCCCTCCTGTTACCTTTTGGAGCGCTTTTTTCCCCAAAACCTCCTGGTTTTCTCCATTGTATAAAATTATCTTAAGGAGCGATTGCTTGCTGGGTTCCCACAGGGTTATTACATTTTAGGTCCCGATGGCTAACTTATTTCATGTCTCATTTAAGAAAATTTCCCTATTAGGAAGTTTTCAATTTTTCGTCCCATAAAAATATTTCAAAAAGAGTTTTACTATAATTATTTATGACTGCTTTATAGGTTCTTTTATAGAAGCATAGAAATTGTTCCATTTTATTTTAGTATATGTTACACTGGAACCTAAAATTAAATATGAATATTTACTACACATGGAGTTATACATTTAATAGTATAATTTTCAAATTGAATATATAACTTTTGCTTTCACATCTGATTCTTAGCACACTGATCTTAAGTATGTCGATTACTCCTCAGAATTAGTCATTTTAAAGTGCTCGTTAATTTCCTATATTATTTACCACAGTGTTTCAAGGCTATTGCAAATTAAAAAGTACATAAAAATTCTTAAAAAGTAAGTTGTGTATCTGTTAGAGTTTTTCATTTTGAGGCTTTCTTCTTTTAGTTTTTTATTTCTGTACACAGTCAAGACTAAAATGAAAGAATGCATGGATTGTTCAGACACAGACACAGAAATGCGGATATTCGAAGGCTATTTGGAAAGAAAAGCAAGTCCCCAGGAGGCTATTCATTCTCCCTCTAGGAGATACCTCCATGTAGAGGGTTATTACAAGAGAAAGTAATTTGTAAGAAAAAACTACAAACATCTATCTCCATGCTATGTCATGATGTGCACATAGCTGTACATAGGTGTGCAGGTGTGTGCACCCACCTGTGTATATGATATTGTGTATACAAGTGTGTGTTGCTAAATGTACATGTGTATAGGGGGATTTTCATATATGCAGAGGGTACACATATACAACTGCACATGTGCATGTAGAGGCCAGAGGTAGATAATGCCAGGAGTCTTCCTCAGATGCCAATCACCTTATTTATCTATCTATTTATTTATTTATCTATTTATTTATTTATTTATTTATTTATTTATTTATTTATTTATTTGGAGTCAGGATCTCTCACTGGACCCAGGACTCATCAGTTCATCTAGACCAGCTGTCCAGAGAATCCCAAGGATCTGTCTGCCCATGCCCCGCAAGACTGCAATGACTGGCATGCGTTGTTTTGCTTAGCTTTTGATTTGTGTTCTGAGGACTGAACGCAGGTCCTTGTTCGTGAGCAGTAATCACCTAACCAACTGAGCAATGTACCCAGCCATATTGGGTGTGAGATTTTTTTAACAAGAGAAATGTTTTCTCGAGACAGTGGGCCACAGTGGACAGCTGCTGGTTTGGTCTTGTGGCCAGGCCTCCAGAGGCACCTGCATTTTCTAGTGCACAGGCTGATGGTCCCAGGAACTCTCAGGAGCATGTTTTGTTTTCTTTCTTAATGACTATTGGGAAACATGGGTAGCATAAAGCCAACAATTTTGAGTGGTAGGACAGAAAGAATAGAAAGTTCTGACGTTTGTATATGTATGTACACACGTGTGCAGTCACATGTATAATTATAGATGCACATGAATATGTGTATATGTGCATGCATGTGGAAACCAGGCACCATTCACCTCATTCTATTGAAGTGAGTTCTTTTATTGGGCTAAGATGTCTGACCAGTGAGTCCCGAGAATCCTCCTGCCTCTACCTCAGCACTCATCAATCATTACTGCTCTTTCAGATGACCTTATCCTGTGCCAAATTAACAGTTGACGCTCACTAGGACAGATTGCAGGAGTGATTGGTGGGCTAGGGAGGTAGCTCAGTTTGTAAAGTATTTACCAGCTTATCAGGAAAACAAGAGGACCAGACAGAGTTCGGAGCCTAAAACAGCCAGGGCTGGTGCAAACTTGATTGATGAGTGGCCCAGATCAGGCTAGTTCATGGGAAATGGCTTCTTCTGTTAACTGACACAGAGTGGTCTAGCCCACTGTGGGCGGCACCACTTCCTGGGCTGTTGGACCTGGAATGTATAAGAAAACTATTGAAGCATGAGCCTATGAACTGGCCAGAGAGTAGTTTTTACTCCAAGTTCCTATATCTTTCCTGCCTTAACTTTCCTCAGTGATAGACTGTAATCTGTAAATTGAAGTGAGCCCACTCTTCCCCTAAGTTGCCTTTGGTCATGGTACTTGTCGAAGAGAGAGAATGGGACTCAGACACCAGCTCTTCACTGTCATTTCACAAGGCTAACACATGTCCCTTGAAATCAAATCTACTTGAGTTTGAGTTCCCGAGACTAGAGGATAACACACAGATACAGACTCAGAACAGTCCTACACACTCACATCCATTCAGTATTTTAAGATAGCATGTCTTCTGTGCATACGGCAAATTCCTAGGAATATTCTTTTATACGTGCATACATAAAATGGAAATGTGGCTGGTCTGTGAGTGTTGAGAGCACAAGCCATTTTCTTTTGAATCCTGGATTTAAATTTTTTTCCAATCTCCCTACAACAAACATACATATCACTTTTGTTATCAGAAGAATGAGCAGCGTTGAGAAGTGCAGAGGGCATGCTTGGTGATTACAGGAGCAGAGTTTAATACCGTGCCCGTAATAGGAACGGCCCGGCTTTATTATAACATAATTCCAAAGAACTCATTTAAAACTTGCATTGACTCTGCAGGAAAATTATAGTGTTCAGCCCGAGAGATTTTCCCTTAACTTTACCACAATAAATGTATGTATTTTTTAAAAAATAAAATTATGTCTTTAGTCTTCCACCACCTTCATTCCATACTTTAAAAACAAAACTTTAGGATTCTAATTTCTAATTCAATGAGTCTGTAATAAAAGTAGTCCAGGGGGTGTGGGGGGAAACAATCTCAGCCAAGTGTTGGCAAACGGCTGGCTCGGCTGGCTCTGAGGAAGCTCTGAGGAAAGTACAGTTTCAGGTTCCTACAGAGTGAATCAGGTCACTCCGGGTCAAACTCCAGCTACAGGAATTGTTTTCAGAAGCCAGGGACTGAAAAGGTGAGGCTCAGTGACAGAGATAGTGCCACAGGTCTGTAAGGATGCTAACTTCCTCAGTGCCTCTGGCCATTTTTCTCTTGCCTCTAGCCTGTTGAGGAGCTGTCAGACAGCATGACCCTTTCTTCCAGAGAAGATAAAACTCAAGGCATGGAGGGGCTATCTGGGGTCTCTGACCAGAAAGACCGATCAAAACATTTGTTCCATGGGCCCAGGATGTAGCTCAGTCTGCAGAGTGCCTGCCTAGCACACATGGCCCTTGGTACCATCTCGACAGTACCATATAAGTCAGGGTTGGTGCCCATACCTGTAATCCTAGAACACCAGGGACAGACAGAAGAGTCAGAGGTTCAAGGTCAGCCTTGGCTGAATAGTGATTTGAGGTCATTCCGGCTACATGAAACCTTGTCTCAACAAAACAAAACACAGCAACACATAACTGTTAGAGAGAAATGACGCTTGACACGAATAAGTGGATGTCCAGGGGAGCTCTGCACGTGGCATCCCCTGGTTGAGCTCGTTTCTTACACTTGTCAAGGTTCAAGGGAAGTCCCTCTGTCACTCACGCCATCTCTCTGAAATATAATGTCATAGCAATTCTCAAGGCTCTGGATGAGTGGTTGGTGAAAATAGCCCACCGGGCACCTGAAGACCAGGAATTAAAAATGTCATTCAGTTACCCTGACTCCCTGTGTGGTGAGGTAGTGAGCAGCCATTTCGGTTCCCAGGCCTGGGTCTGACTGGAAGGTAAGCCAAACTGAGAGCACACTGCTTTGTGCTTGATGAGGAAACTGTGGTAGTGTCCAGTAAAATAAGAGCTCTGGCCACGGACTATGAAGGCGCATGTGTCATAGAAATGCTGGAGCAGCATTTGGTTCCTTTCAATTGATGCTCAAAGAAATAGTGCAGAAAGAGTTTGAAAAAACCTTTAAAAACTGAAAATGTTGGAAATGGGCTCCGTTTTAACCAAACGACCATTTAATGGGCTGGTTCAAAGACACAGTGTTCTGAGTGTGATTTGGATCCTGAGCTGCACCGTGTAATAGCAAGTTCAAGGCAGCCAGCTTTGGACGGATGAACTTGCCGTGCTTGTGTAATTACAAGAACTAAAATTGCTTCCAAGTAGTTTAGGGAGTTGTGAGGCAATGGACCCAGAGTCAACGCTGTGGCACTACGGTGACACATTTACTTAGCCAAGGGGTAAACGCTTGCTGCCAATCACTGGCTCTGAGTTAAGGAAAAGCATAACAAAATATATTTATTTTTATCATTATTTTATTATTATTATTGAGTGTTCATGGGCATGTATGTATATATGTATGCCATGTGTATATCTGGTGCCCATAGAAGCCAGAAGAGGCCAAAGGATCCCCTGGAACTAGAGTTAGAGATGGTTGTAAGCTGCCATGTGGGTGCTGGGAACCAAACCTGGATCTTCTGCAAAGTCAGCCAGTACTTTTAACCATGGGGCCATTTTTCCAGACCCAGGATGTATATCATATATAAAAAGCAAGTGTAGGGGCTGGGGTGTGGCTCAGTGGTAGAGCCCCTGCCTAGAATCCCCAGTGAGGGGCTGGGTGTGGCTCAAGGGAGGAACATGTGTTTAGCCTGCACAAACCTGAGCTCCCAGCCCCAGTGCTGTACACATCAGTCCTAGGAATGAGAAAACATGCCTCAGTGAGTCTGAGGGCTGTGGTTCTTGACAAGGGACCTACTCTTCCCAGTAAGGCAGGGCATCGTGATAAGAAGCACCACTTGGTTTGTTATGGCATGTGGACACCAGCAAGCAAAACAGGAAGCTCCACCACAGTCCTCAGTGAGTGGCCGACACCTTGCAAAACGTCTCCATGTATCCATGCAGGGGCTCTTTTCTATGGCACACGTAGCTCATTTCACAGTAGCCAGCACACTGACAGGGCACAATTACATTTATGTCCGCTCACTGTTCTCTGGTTCTATTCTGACTGCTGACTCTTTAGTTATAGATGCCAGTGAAGGTAAATTGTGGGGCTGTCTTGAGAAGTGGTTTCTCCCTAAAATCCTTCATATCTGAAGTAATTCAGACACACACTTTGTGTTACCCACAATGGCCCCCAGTTTTAAGGACCGGGTCTGGGAAATAGCATGTGAAGGAAATATCTAGGCATTCATAGTCACCTACTTGCTATGACTGTTCTTGTAGGGACTGGCCCAGAACCCAGGAAAGGAGAGGAATCAGCCGTCCAATGACTATTTATGGACACTATACAACACTTCCCAGGGAAGACACACTATAGGGACTTGGAGAGATGGCTCAGTTAGTAAAGTGTTTGCTTTGCAAATATAAGGACCTGAGTTTGATCCCCAAAATCCACGTACAAATGTTGGGAGCAGCAGAGGAGGTCCGTAATCCCAGCACTGGAGACGCAGAAACAGGAGCATCCCGGGGCTTTCTGCTCAGTGCGTCTTTCTGAATCAGCAACTTCCTGGTCTAGGAAAAATGCTGCCTCAAAAAATTAGGTAGAAAACCATTAAGAGAGATAAACAGTGTCAACCTCTGGATTCTACAGTCATGTGCACACACATGCACAAATGCCTGCATGTACACACACACACACACACACACACACACACACACCTGTGCTTATGCACAGAAGCACACTGGGAGCTACAGTCACTGCATTCGAAGAGATAATCCCCTGGGTGATGAGGTCTAACAGTACAAAGGAATCAATGGGTGATGCTTCTCTGTGTTTTGAAGACTGTATGGGAGCCGAACCTCACTTGCAGACAACCCACCACAATGCATGCAGCTCTGCCCACAGACACCTACTTAGCAGCAGCAGATGTATAATCTGGAGAGGTGGTACCTTGGAAAGACAGACAGTTCTCTAGCCTAGAACACAGTGACAATTCAGACTGAGATGACAGACCACTTCTGCAGGTGACAGGGAGGAAGTGTCATCCATATGTCTGCTGACTCACTTGCTCCCTAGGGTGATCAACATGCTTGGCTTGGCCTGGAGGCAGACAAATGTAGGGGCCATTGTCTTCTGCTACACCCATGTCCTTTCCCAACAAAGCACTCAGCAACCTGAGACCCTCGCCTGTACCAAGTTACATATAAACCCCTAGCAACCCTTAGTACACCTTCTCCTGCAGCCAAGCACATCCTAGGACATAGTCAAGAGCTACAGGCCATGTGCCCATCCAGCCTGGACTGGCTTTGTGTATATGTATAGTAAGACAAACTGTGTTCTGTGTATGAACTTGTGTAGAAACCCTGAATTTGCCATTTCGTGCCTATGCATGACTGGGCACGCATAGGATTAAAATCAGTTGCATCATGAGGAAGGGTACGCACCTACGTATAACAAAGGGTTATACAACCCAACTCTGTCAATCAAGACAGAAGACCACCCCCACTCTCCCCTTGGAAACTAACTCCGCTCTTCCTGGACACACAAAAGGAACTCCCTGGCAGTCACCAGGGGCTCCTGAGCTCATGCTAAAAGATTTCTGCTCCCATGTTGTATAGCCTCTCTGTACATTCATTTTCCTTCTGAGTAAAATCCCTTCTTTCCTAGTTGTGCTTTCAATTCTTTTTACAAGGAGCTAAGAACAAAAACCCCTCATGCTAGACAGATACCACCAGAGACTGTAGGATCTCCATGAACTTTCCCCACAGGCATAGGTGCAGTGTGAATGTCTCAGTGTGGCCCACGGTGGCAGAGAGAAACTTCAGGGAGCCACCAGATCATTGGAAGAGCAGTGGAGATTGACACTCTCCCAGGGACACACGCCTTCTTATCAGAGTAGAAAGGATATGTGAACTCAGGTGTGCCCATCTCCCACAACAATGGCCTGGAGGTCTGAAGACAGGAAATAGACTGGGGTGTGCCTGGCAGATAAAGTCCTTCGTGCCTATAAAGAAGACACCTCCTTCTCTTGCCAGGCCATGTTTACAGTTGACAGTTACAACTTAAACAGGCACAAGGAGGAATGATCACAGTATTGTGTGTTGTGTGATAGCACAGTGACAGACACTCTGGGTAATCACACAGTGCCTCCTGGGTAGCAGTGGGAGGGGATGAGACCCATTCTGAAATGGAAATTTCCTCCAGCCCAATACTTGTTTTCCCGTTTGTAAAATAGACTCAACACCACTTCTACTTAAAGGGTTTCTATGAAGTTCAAAATCAGGTAAGTGAAAGAGGCTGCCTCAAGCTATTCTTGTGGTGTCTGTTGACTTTGCTTGTGGTTTTCTGGGGACAATAAGTATCAATGGCAAAGGAGAAAATGATATCAGCTATCCAACTAGATCTCTACACAAGGCACAGTGACAAGTCATCATGTGGCATTTTCTTAATTAATAATAGATTGATAATGGAGGGCCCAGCCCACTGTGAGTGGTGCGATCCCTGGACTAGCCTTCCCGGCGGTATGAGAAAGCAGGCTGAGGACGTCATGGAGGGCAAGGCAATAACAGTGCTTCTCTGTAGTCTTGGCTTCAGTTCCTGCCTTCAGGTTCCTGTTTGGGCTCTTACCCTGACTTTCCTTCCTAATGAACTGTTACTGGGATGTACTACAGAGATGCACTAAATAAACCTTTCCTCTCCAACTCACTTGTTTGTCATGGTACTTGTGGTAGTTTGAATGTCACCACAGACCCAGTGGGAGTAGCACTATTTGGAGGTGTGGCCTTGTTGGAGGAAGTGTGTCACTGGAGGCAGGTTCCTTCTCCAGCACCACATCTGCCTGTCTGCCACCATGCTCCCCACCATGATAATGGACTGAACCTCTGAAATTGTAAACCAGCCCCAGGTAAATGTTTTGCTTCCGAGAGGCGACATGGTCATGGTGTCTCTTCACAGCCATAAAACCCAAACTAAGAATATTTTATTATAGCAACAGAAAGCAAACTATGACAAAAGGGAAAGAATAGATCGTCAGGAACTTTGGGAACCTCGGAAGGTGAGTCTTGCTTGGAGGAAGTGGGGCCCTAGAGGTACTTGAGGTCATATCTCATCCTGGCTCCTTGTCCCCCATTTTTCAGCTTCCTGGCCATCACCAGGTGAAGAGTAGCCTCCACCATTCTCTCTAGGCACCATGATTTGTCCAGTGAGCATGGACTGAACTCTGAGAGTCCTTGCACTAATGTAAATCTTTCCACCTTTTTCTGCCATGTGCTTGGTCCAAACAGAAGAAGGGTCCCAAATAGAAAGGTTCTCTCAGTGGGGGCCACTTGCACCAAGGCAGGAAGGTTGCAGGGAGGAGGAGCTGGGAATTCAACAGCAGTCTCTCTCAATGTCTTCCTTTCTTTAGAACAAGGCTCCCACTTCCCTGTGCAGAGAAAGGAACATAGGGAAAGCTCTTGACCCCTGCTCCATGAGCTCTAACTGTGCAGGATCAAGCATCAGGAGCTGCTTCTCTCAAAGAACCTGCTTGTCTCTAAAAGCAAATAACCACAGAGGAATACTTGAAAATTACTCGCAGAGCAAATTGCTTTTTTGAATGCTCTCCGCCTCTCATGTCTGTTTTAGCATCGGCTCCTCTTTGAAGGAACATAATTATTGCCAAGAGTTTTGCTCTTTTGTTAAATTCCTTCTGATGACTAAGTGACAAAGCTGTGCCCACAGAGACGGGAGCACCTGTGACAGCAGAGGCTGATGTGTGTCTTTAGTGTGACAGCCAATCTTGGTGATGGCAGGGCTTCTCTAAGAAGGAAGGCCCCTTAAGCTACAGGAAGACTGGCACAGCCCCCATGACAGTCCACCAACAGTGAAGCCTGAGACAGGCCTAGAGGAGGGCTGGGAATATGGCTTAGAAGCAGAGTTTTTGCCTCGAAAGCGTGAGACCTGTGTTCATCCCAGCACCACAAATAAACCAATATAGAAATCTAGAAGCAAATCCAATGTTCTTTCTGGAAGCCACCATGGTAGACATTGCATGTATACAAACGGAGTCCCTCTTGGGCTCCCTACTGTCACTCCATCCTAGGAAGGAGGTATAGTAGGTCAGCGTTGACATACCTAACAGGTGAAAGACACTGAGGAGCGAGGCTGTGAGTTCTTGACTTCCCTGTGGCCTGGGCTAGGGCACAAAGTGCTTGTCTTGCAGAAATGAGGACCTGACTGCCCAGCACTCATTTTTAAAAGCAGATGTGGCAGGAAATATTTATAATTCCAGATCTGGGGAGGCAGACACTAGTGGGTCCCTATGGGCTCTCTGGTCTGTCCACCCAGTCTGTTTGATTAGCTCCAGGCCAGTGATAGACCCTGTCCCCAGAAACCAAGATGGAATGACCATAGAGGTTGTCATCTGGCCTCTACATGCATGTGACCACACATGCACTTGCATATGAAACACACACACACACACACACACACACACACAAACTTACTACAAAAGGAAACCCTGGACTCCTCAATTGAACTTTCAGGAAGGCTTTCTGGTCCTTTGTTAGTGTGATAAAGCTTCTCTTTGGCAGACTGGGCTGGTACCAACAGGCCCTGAATCATTTACACCTGTGTCAGAAATTATTCCTAAGCTCTGAGTGATTATGCACCTGAAGCAGTAGCGGTCCTTTTCAGAGTCCTGAGAGGCTCCCTGCTGACTCCTCCAGCTGAGTCTGCTTTTTGGGGGATGGAGGTGGACTACTGCTCCTGCTTCCTCCTGCCCACCATGGCCACTTCAGTTCCTCCCAAGAGTCTCTGCTTGCTCCCTTTATGTTCCCCTTTGGAACCCAACCTCTGCTCTGCCCTCCTCTGGGCAATGGTGAGAAGAGGCCCTTTTGAGCTTCTTCGGGGCCAAGCAAACGTCTGAGAACTCTGCCACACGCTCTCTTGCTTTCACAGCAACCCAGGTATTCAGATCTCTTTGAGGTGGCTGGTGGCCGACATCAAGAGCTTGGGTCCAGAGACAGCTACATAGGACCTCCTTTTCTGACACTCCTCAGCCATGTGAAGCTGTCACCCTGGGCTAGGTACTTGACTGGTGGCCCTATTACTCAGCTCTAGCCTGTGAAATGAGGATAAGAGTGGCTGTCACTCAGTGCTGGTATGTGAATTAATGAGGTATTAATAATATTAACACGGCGGTTTGAGGGTCCCCATGATAACATAACAAAGTGGTCTGTCTAATGTCTAAGCTCAAACAGCCGCCAAATGAACGTATTCCCCTCCCAGACAGAAAATGGAAGCTTACAGGTGGATATCCTTCCCCAAAGAAAGTGCAAAGAACTGTAACCCAACACCTACCCCCCTTCCCTTCCCTAAATGCATCCTCCTCAAATTCAGGTCACTCTCCCCGGGCAGTGCCTGGCAGGTCACAGGCAGAGCAATAAACCTTGGGAGCTTTGTGTAGCAGGAAGGCATCTCAGTCCCCTGTCCCTTCTCCAGGCTGCACATCTGGCTCCTATGGGCAGAGCTGGCTTGTGACAGGACAGCAATGATGGCAACACTGGCTATGACATGGGTAGGGCTGGGCCCACCGGCTTGAGGAAGTCCCAGCCACTGCCAGTCACTGGCCTCTATGGGGGAGTCTCATGCTGCCCTGGTACAGACGGTGTGGGGTGAGGGATTCTTCTTCTTACCCAATGAACCCCAAAGCCAAGCCTCCAGGCGCCGGGAGATAAGTTACCTAGGAGGGAGCCATCGGCATCTGTCAGGCTAACAGGAGGCAGGACTGAGGACCTTAGATTCGTCCACTAAAGATTAATGGGAACAGTTTCTTCTGGAGATAGGAAGGGAATCGTTTTTCTTAAGGGTTACGGACTTTCACGCTTCTTGGAAATTGTTTATGAAATCCCCGTGTTCTGAACATTTAGGATGTGTCTAAAAAGAGGCGATAAGCGAGCCACTTCATATGTATACGGTGCTGGTGATACGCCGCAAATACACACACAAATAATGTGGGGGCCTTTCTGTTATGGATTGCAACAATGGGCCTGCAGGGAAGGCACACTTACGTAATACTACTATTTTCTTTGGTGTGTGTGTGTGTGTGTGTGTGTGTGTGTGTGTGTGTGTGTGTGTGTGTGTTTGTCCATGTGTAGGTATGTACCACTTGTGCATGTGTGTGCATATTACGTGAAGGTCAGTCTTCCTTGTTGTTCCTCAGGAGCCATCAGCTTTTTCTTTGAGAATTTCTTTGGGTTTTGAGGTCCTCGTGCTAGGACACGGAGCTAGCCGGTTAAATTGAGATGAGGCCACAAACATGTGTCACCATGCCTGACCTTTTACATTGGTACTGGGAACTGAACTCAGGTCTTCATACTTCCAAGACAAGTACTTCAGTGACTTAGCTATCCTTCCAGCTCTAGTAACTAAATTACTCCTAAGGCCAATGTAGACAACATGCAAATAAAAACTGGAAAATAGACCAAAGGTAAATGCTGTTCCCAAACTGTGTCTGCTCTTGCTATTGTTGATAAGCATGAAATTTCATTTTCAAGATAAATATAACACAAGAATGAAACCAAACCTGTTTCTAATGTCTTCCTGGAGCATAGCTGTAGCGACCCTTGTGCCCAATATGACATGTTCATTCTTGGTGCCAGGCCACATTCCTGAGCACACATTTTACATCTGCAATAAACACTACTTCTTCAGTCACCCTGAACCTCATTGTTCAAGGTCAACCAAGAACTAAAGTTTGAACAGAACTAAAGACTGCAAATGTTCACTCTTTCAATGCCTCTCAGAGCTTGAGGCTTCCTACCTGCTGGCTAGCTCTCACAGTGCTAGGAGGTGCTATGTGGGCTTCTGGAGGGGAAGAGTCATCTGTGGACTTGACCAGCATAATGTCCTTGTGCTATACTACAACACTGACTTGCTGGCCAAGATTCCAGGCTGGAGTCTCTTCAGTTTCTAACCCAACCATCCACCCACAAAGTCAGTAGTTTCCAGAGAAACATTTATGTATGGAGTTTGAACAAGAAATGTGTAAGATGAGGTTGTACCATATAGCATGGGGGCCAAGTGTAAGTCATGTCAAATGCAGGGAGGGGGTACTTTAAGAAGGAGACACCAAGCATCATTGTGAAGGCTTGCAAGTTGGAGAGTAATCAAAACCTTCTTTCCCTGTAGACAATATGGCTACTAGCAAACAACAGTATTTGTGACCACAATTCAAAGAACCAGTAAGTTTATCAAGGATTTCTGGAATGAGAAAAATAATCTTGTTGTTTTCACTAACTTGAAAAGTACAAATTCATGTTGTGTGTGTATGTGCAGGTATGTATTTGTTCATGTGGGCTTAGATGTGCATGTATGCATATGTGTGTAGGTCAGATCAACTTCCGGTGCCATTCCTTAGGAGACATCTTCCTTGATTCTCGAAGACAAGGTCTCTCACTGGGACCTGGCACTGGAGGACAAGACCAGGCGTTTTTGGCCAGTAAGACCCTGGGATCCATCTGCATGTCTCTGTCTCACCAAGTTTCACAAGTGGATGCCACCACATCTGGCATTTCATGTGGATTTGGGGGAAGCATTTTACTGAGTGTCCCAGCCCCCAAATTCACTTATGAACACTGAGTCAAAGTTGCCTCTATTTACCGTGCACGGTGGGCGACATGATGTTTTGATGTGTGTACACCTTGTGACTTACCATCGAATTAATGTCTGCGAACCTCATACAATGACCTTGTAGTGAGAACACTAAAGATCTACTCTCTTAGCAGTTTGCAAGTATAGCTTTTATATTGCTAGTCACCATGATATAAATTGGTTTTATCTTCTTTTATAATTGTGGTAATCAAACCCAGGTCCTCCTATTAAAGATAAGCTCTTCACCAGCTGAGCAATCATCCCGCCCTACAGCTGAATTTTGAATGTAACCCTTGTAACTGAAATTGTGTAACTTGTGAGTTACTTTACTGGAAGCTAAATGACCTGATGGAGACAACTCAAGGGAGGAAAGCGTTATTTTGGCTCATAGTTTCAGGCAGATTTTTGTCTCCGATGGGGGACGCACAGGGAAGTCATGGTGGCAAGAGTATGTGGCAGAGGTTTGCTTACATACTGGTGACCCAGAAAGCTGAGAAACCAAAGTTCTGCAGACCAACAATCTCCAGAGACCTGCCTTTAGTGACCTCTATTTGCCAGCCAGACCTGAAATCCTGAGCTCATAGCTTTCAATATTGTAGGCTAGAGATCCAGTGTTCAGCCCATGAGTCATTGGGGGGCCACACAAACTGTAGGGTCCCCTGACCAGTGTGGGCGCTGATGATCCTTCCACGTGTGGAATTCTATTTCTATATAACGGTAGCAGGCATCGGAAACCACCACAACAGTGCTGCAGCGACATCTGTCTGAACGCCGAGCAAAGGCACACAGGGTTTAAGGTGAAGACTCTGGGGAGCACAGCTGTGAGGAGATAGAGAACGTAACTCGCAGACACTGCGCTGGCAAGCACTGCTCCTCAGCCCGGTGAGTTTGAGGACTGTCTGGGTGTGTCTGTAAGGGTGTTTTCTGGGAGGACGCCCAACTTGAATGTGGTCAGCCATCAGTCCTGTCTGGGGCCCTGAACAGAATTAAAAGGAGAAGGTGAGCTAAGCACCAACATCCACCTCTCTCTGCATCATCTTCCTGACAGTAGATGCCACATGACCAGCCACCTCCATGCTATCCTGTGGTGAAAGACTGTACTCTCAGGATGTGAGACAAGCACGGGAACACACACACACACACACACACACACACACACACACACAAATGCACACACGCACACATGCCCCAAACCAATAAAACAACCAAACAAGAACATTCCTTCTTAAGTTGATTCTTGTCAAGCACTTTGTCATAGCAACAAGGGAAGTGAGGACCATGTATACCATGTTCATGGATTAAGAATATGCAATGAAGTGAAAGTAAAGTTTCTATCAGCAACCCTACAGGTGTCATGTCTGTCAAATATTTTGCAAGAGTTTTTTTGTAAATATAGGAGAGAATGTTCTAAAATTAACATGAAACACAAAAATTAAAACAACTTTGAGGAAAAAGAAGGAATAAAGTAGACAGAATTCTATCAAATATTAAGACTTACCCATGTAGCTACAGTAATCAAAATGAGGTGGTCTGTCCAGATAGGAAGACACACATTCAACAGAACTGAAAAAATAGCCCTGAGATTTATGTAGACCAAGCAGACCAATAGTGTTTAACAGAAGTTTAAAAATAAAAGTCACTATAAGGAAAGTAGTCAACAAACAGCATGGTAGAAATTTTATATTGAATAGGCAAAAAACAAACAAACAAACAAAAAAAATCAAACCCAATTTCACACCTATTTGCTTCACACAAAATGTAACTCATGAAGGGCAACAGATTTCACATGTAAGGCACAGACCCACAGCAGGTGTAGAGTAAAATACAGGAGAAATCTTTTGGAACCTAGAATTTGGTGAAGCTCAGTAAGCTGGACTTTATCAAATGATTTCGCTTTCTAAGAAAGAGTCTAAAAAGAAAAGACAACCAGAAACAAGAGGGTGGACCGGCATAGCGTAAAGAGAGAAACTATTCCCTCAGGTTGTTCTCTGAGACCCCACCCCACACTGTGACATATGACCACCCAGTCATGTAAATAATAAATATTTAACAAAGATTTCTAAGGCCTCAAAACCGTCCACTTAGAAACCAGAAAGGAAAGAAGCGGCATCCATCCAGAAAGAGGACAAGGACACAGAACGCTTGGTCTAGGAATGAGCAACCCCCAGAGAGTGTACACGGAGGGAGGGATGTTCAGTGCCATTCGCCGTTAGGCCAAGTGGAGATGCCACAACACACGTATGAGAACAGAGGAGACAAAACTCACAGCGCAGACCGGCGTTCTCACTGATGGCTGACGGGAACAAGAACGGCCACTCTGGAAAATGGCCTGGCAGTGGTTGTGGAAGCTAAATGTGTGGTTAGCATTTGAACAAGCAATGCCCTTTCCTCCATTACTCCAGAGAGACAGAAATGCACACAAGTCCATTAGTGCTTGCACATAAGTGCTCACGGCAGCCTTCTCTGTAGTGATAAAAATTTGCAAAATTAAAAAAAAAAAGCACATGTTCTTCAAAAAGTCAAATACAGCAACATGAGAGAGAGCTATGTGAACCACAGCTTGACTAGGGAGAGAACTGGGGAGAGGAGGAAGTCGTTGTCACAAGGGTTGATTCCACTAGGGAGCACCCAGAGAACGTCCAATTAGAATGGAGAGACTGCATTATAAGAGGCCGTACCAGGCTCTGTTGACATCTCTGCAGCTCGTTGTGGCAATGAGTGTACAGCTCCACACGTGTAGGAAAATGTCACTACTGTGTGCACTGTACACAGGTCAACCTCAACTGCTGGCTCAGCACCTTAATCACAGAGGGTACAAACATTGGCTAAGGGTGACGGAGCCTCTCTGAACAGGTCTGCCACTGTCTGTGGGTATATGATGGTTTCAAAGTAAAAGGCTAAGGAGACTGGAGAGGGAAGGGAGCAGACCGCCAGGGGAGTGAAGAGTGGGAAGACTCCAAGTCAGACACCGAAGGCAACAGCCACGTGTCTCCCCACACGCTTGCTGTCAGTACCGGCTGCCATCACGTGCTGGGATCGAGATGGGTAAGGAGGCACTGGAACAATTCCAGGGTGTTATGGGATGTCGGGAGAAAGGATGGGGGAACCAGCGAGAGCAGGTATGAGCTGAGACGTAGCAGCTGTTGCTTGGGGTCCTCAGGGGTAAGGGCCCACGCAGGAACTCCCAAATGTGTTCTTTCCCTCCCCACATTCCCTCCCCCACTTGGCGGAATCCCATTCGCGACCCAGGTGCTCAGCCTTCCAGGGCTGAGGAGGTGAACAGCAGCAGACACCGACAATCTCCACTGGAAACAGAGACATTAGGGACGTGTAGCCAGAACTCAACGTGCCTGGCCGAGGCTGTTAGAGAATTACAAACAAAGATTAAGCAATTCGCTGATGCCCAGGGTCATGAAACAGGAATTTATGCTTTTAATTATAATCTTGCAGGGACATGTGAAGAGAATAAAGATGGGCACTGTGCTCTGAGGAAGAGTGGAGGTAATTCATGGCTGTCCCAAAGGCCACCAGGGCCGGGCATGATAGCACAAGTCTGTGATACCAGCACCAGGGGCAGGAGCATCAGGAGTTCCAAGCCAGCCTCAGCCACAGCGATGATGGCGGGCTAGTCTGGGCTACAAGAGACCTTGTCTCAAAGGGGGTGGGGCTAGAGAGATGGCTTAGCAGTTCAGATCAATTCTGAGCACCCAACATGGGCCCATCACCATCTTTAATGCCTCTGATGGCACCAGGCATATGTGTGGGTGGTACACACATACACACACAGGCAAATCTATTTGTTTTGCTTTGTTTTTTTAAAAGAGAGAGAAAGTAGTGGCGGAATCTTACCTTAGCATTTGCATCTATGGCTCTCCCCACTCAAAGTGTCCTCTGGCCCTGGCTGTTTTAACTGTGCTCTGCAGTGTGGTAAGAAGTAAGAACACTTTGCTAAAAGCTATGCTTTATGGGGCGGACATCTAAGGTTGGGGCCTTCTATTAGGAAGAGAGGGACAAGAGATCACGAGAGAAAGAAAGAAGCCAAGAACCTGGCTAAGAACAACTCTGCTGGGTCAGGAACAAAGTGGATGCTGGCACCTGCACTGTGAGCCCGGATGCTCGCACACCTGACTTCTGCGGGTCAGACTAAGATTCCCTGAGGGAGCAAAGATCCCTGTCTGTGTCTCTCTCCCTGTCTCTCTGCATGTCCTTGTGTGTGTGTGTGTCTGTCTGTGTCTCTCTCCCTGTCTCTCTGCATGTCCGTGTGTGTCTGTCTGTCTGTGTCTCTCTCCCTGTCTCTCTGCATGTCCTTGTGTGTGTGTGTGTGTGTGTGTGTGTGTGTGTCTGTCTGTGTCTCTCTCCCTATCTCTCTGCATGTCCTTGTGTGTGTGTGTGTGTGTGTGTGTGTGTGTGTGTGTCTGTCTGTCTGTCTGTGTCTCTCTCCCTGTCTCTCTGCATGTCCTTGTGTATGTGAGTATATATGTGAGTATATACAAGAAGACAGTGTGTACCACCATTCATTGGGTGTTCCCTATCTTATTTAGACATGGTCTCTACTGACCTGGAGCTCACTATATAAGCTAGGCCAGTCCACCAGTCCCAGTGATCATCCTGTCTCTGCCTCCCTGGTGCTAAAATGACAAGGGCATGCCACTGTGCCCTGCTTTTTCCTTGTTTAAATGTGGGCCCTTCGAGTTGAAAGCAGGTGGTCATGCTCACAGGACGGGCCCTTTACTGACTGAGAGGTCTCTGCAGCCTCCTTTGGGATAAAGTGAGTGTGCAGGGTGACTCAGGGAAACCCAGCACTGTGTACTTCGAGTCATCTGGTTTATGATGGCAGAGAAAACAGTACTTTACTTAAAGTAAAATAAAAAGCAGCTCCTAAAGTAGCTGAGAGTACAGGATTCGGCAAGTGACTCTCATTGGGAATCAAGAAGGAGGACACACATGTCATTACTCAAACACTAAGTAGGCTAAAAATTGGCAGAAGAAGGGGGGTTCTTTCAAAATGAAGAAAACAGAATTGTCATGTTCTGTCATAACATCTGACACAGAAGGCCAGAATCTTCCAAATACAGAATTCTGGAATCTAAAGAAGAATGCCTACCACACTGAAACGGGCAAGTAGAGAAGCTGGCATGGGAGACACCTCATTCTAATCCTGCATACTTGAGGGGTTATCACACTAGCAGGGACCCATGTGGCTCCACAGGCTGGGGAAGGGACACTGTTGCATCCAACAGAGCCAAAAATTGGGTCTTGGCCCAGGAGAAGAAAAAAGATGCAGACTAAATCAGAAAAAAAAAAGCACCCCTCCCAAGTATTTATGTCACAGTAATTTAGTCAGTAAATTTTAACGTGTGTGCCCAAGCATATAATCTTGTTTACAGCTTTCAAAGAGCTTGTAAACTCAGGCAACAGTAAAGAGAGATTGCAGGCCCACACAGGCCAAGTACAGAATGAATGCTGTCTAACACAGTCACACACTCCTATAAGACAAAAACCAACGGGATCTCCGGAGAACAACTGGAAGAGGTCCAGGGATGCCAAGTGTTAGAGGAGAGTCAGTGCATAACAAAGGTATCTCTTGAGGTTGGGAGATGGCTCAGTGGGTAAGAAAGTCTGGCTTGCAAGCACAAGGACCAGAGTTCAAATCTACAGCACCCACATAAAGAGCCAACCATCACTGCAAATACCTGTAAATCTAGCATGGAGAGGTAAAGAGAGGTGGATGTCAGAGCCCATTGGCCAGGCAGCCTACCACAAGTGACGAGCTGTGATTCAGTCAGAGACCCTATCTCAAGGCAATAAGGCAGAGAATGGGTAGGGAAAGATACCTGATATCTTGCTCTGGCCTCTGAGGTCATGTGAATAAGCACCCATAGGAGCATAAGTACATGCACACACACATACACACACATACACACATATACATACACATCATACACATATAAACACACATATACACATACTTATACACACATATACACATACATATACATATAAACACACATACATACACACATATACATATACACACAAACCTACACATATACACACAGCACACACACAGATACACACACACACACACACACACACACACACACACACACACACACAAAGATATTCCTTCTTTTTAAATCTAGCTGAAGAATTCAGCAAGAGTCTAAATTAAGCCCAAGTGAACTTTCTGGAAATGGAACATAAATATTTTGAAAAGAATTAACAAGCACTAAAAGCTCCAAGATTGTTGTGAAAAGGAAATTAAGCGCAGGGAGACCTGTTCTCATGAGATAAATTCCACATCTTATATGAATTGAATGATAAATGACTGAAAGAGAAGGAACTTAATTTTTTCAGGCATGGTTTCTCTGTGTAGCCCTGGCTGTCTTGATCTGTAGAACAGGCTGGCCTCAAACTCAGAGATCTGCCTGTATCTGCCTCCTGGGTGCTGGAATTAAAGGTATGTGCCACCAGTGCCTGGCTGAATTAATTTCCCTAACAGGAGAATTCTAATTAATAAATGCAGTTGAGTGGGGAAATGGGGAGATGGCCTGCAAACCCACATAAATAGACACTCTCAGCAGAATAAACAAACTAATAAAATTAGCATAGGGAGCTTAAAAATACTTTAAAGATATTTTGGGATAGTGTTGGAGCTCAGTGCTCAGCTGGCCGAGAATCAGAGAGTTCCTGGTGAAGTGAGAGACCCTGCCTCAAAAACTAAAGCGGGAGTTGGAGGGCTGGCTCAGCAGCAAGAGCACATTACTGCTTTTGCAGTGGACTCGAAGTTGGTTCCCAGTACCCGTGGCAGGAAGCTCACAGCTCCCTCTACCTCCAGAGGACCAGACCCTTCTTCTATCCTTAACTGTCACTGTACTCATGCATACCAATAATAAAAAATAAACAAAAATAAACCTGTTTTTAAAAATACAGCAAGTGATTGAAGAAGACACTCTGTGTTGACATCTGGACATCATACACATACATTTGCAGGTTCCCATGTGCACATCCATGCAACACACACACACACACACACACACACACACTGTTTAATAATGTACAAGAGTGTCAAGTTCATGAAACAGTAAGTAAATACCTAATAACTGTTCCCAGATTAGAGGAGTCTAAGAAGGTGTGGAACGGACTGTGACCCTGGATCCCAGATAAGATGCTGGGCCCAAAGCTGGGCTGGAGTCTCTGTGTTGTTCTGATTCACATCCTCTGACTAGTAAGCCACTGTTTGCTGTGGTAAATATTAAATAGGTAACCTTTTATCCCAGCTAGTGCCACCATTCTGTCACATGATCTGCAAGCCGCCCTCTCTACACGGTTCCCTTCCCAGGCAGTCCACTCAGCCTGCCCCAGCTGCTTCTGTCCCGGGTGGTTCATGACCAACCTAGTGTGTTGTTTTCACTCACTTTCCCTTTGGCCTGTTGTTGCCAAGCCTTGCACACACACATCCCAACTCCTTGGCGGGCTTTGTGCTTCCCAACACTACACCCTCTCTGAACTCAATTAAGTCATCACATCAAAGAACACACCAAAATACTCTGATCCAATTGGTATAATATAATTTGCCCACCTAGATAAGTCAAATCGTCCTGTACAATTCCATCCCTTATAAAATACTCATAACAACCTTTATCCATATAGAGATGTGCCAAGAGAAATAAATACCCACATCTGATTCCACGTTGCCCCTTCTTGAATCTCCTGCTTTCTCCTTCTCTTCTGCCTTACCAAAACTTTGTCCCGCCCCACTCTCTGATGTCCAATTACGTACCGCTTTGACATCAACCTACATTTTTGGTGAGAGAGCCATGGCTGTACTCACCTACACTCTTTTTTCGGTGAAAGAACAATGGTCATGCTCATGCACACTCTTACTTTGGCAAGGGAGCCTCGATCGCACTCACATGACTCTTACTTTGGTGAGGGAGCTATGGCTGTTCTCATGTACGCTCTTACTTTGGTGGAGGGAGTCATGGTGCAGGACCATTTGATCAGCAGAGCTGGGGTGAAGGGAAAACCAGAATTCTTTTGAACTTCTTGTTAAGTCTCAAATCCTTTCAACATGAAGAAGCTTTCAAATGATTTACATTAAGGCATTGATACAACAGAGGACATCCAGACAGAACAGTCTGCAGTGAATACTATACTGTATTTATTAATAACTAGTAAATACTAATACAGCAAGTACTATAGTAAAGAAGGGGCTTTAAGTCAGAGTTCAAATGCCCAACTCAAGAAACAGCAAAGACATACTGGGCAGCCTTTAAAAACATCTAGGTCCTTATGTCATGCTACGTACAACATAAAATTCCAGTAGAAGAAAGCATGGCAACAGACCATAAATCAAAACACTCAGAGACTTGGAGACACTATTTGTCGGTTGCCTAGGATAGCCTAGAACTCACTTTGTAGCCCAAGTTGGCCTCGAACTCAAAACAATTTTTCTGCCTCAGCCTCTCTGGAGGTCCGAGGATGACCATGAATATCGGTCCTCCTCCTCTGTCTTGTTTACCATGTGTACTCTGGGCAGTTGGCCCAGAAGCTTCTGGGGACTCCATCTCCTGATCTCTCAGTAGGAATACCTCTCCCATACATCGTATACATATATGCAAAATAAATAAATTTTAAGATGTATGTACATTGGATTACCTTCCTAAATACTTAAAATTATAGTATGTGGTAATATATATTGAAGGCATTAAACTTTAAAAATTTAAAACCCGACAAAAAGGAAACTTAGGCAATTGTGTATCTAATCACCAAATGGAAACTCACTTTTTTTTCTAAATCTAGAAACTAATAAATAATAGGAGGAGAAAACATAAATTATTAAATTTACAACTACAGCTTGTTTTAAGAGAATGAGCAGCTGAGAGAGAACTTGGCAAAAATGTACAAAAAAAAAAAAAAAAAGAACAGGCAAAATTCATGTCAAAGTTAAAGGTGAACAGCATTTGTTTGAGAAGTACTCCACATTACTCATGGTCTGGAGAAGGAAGGGGAAAGTCTCTGTCACACACAAAAGCAGTGGGCGAATCCTGGATGGGGAGTTGGAGGTAACAGAAGAGAAGGGGGTCAGGAAGTGCAGACCCTCGCCCTTGTCCAAGAAGGCATCTGGGAAGGAAGCTGCAAGCCCTCTGCTGAAGCCCCACACACCCCTGTCATCCGGGGGCGGCTCTGAGCTCAGCCTGGCATGGCTGAGCTCACTGCTGTGTGCCTGGACCTGATGGGCCCTGGCTGCACATAATCATTTTCTCTCCCTCCATCATGCTTCTTCCTCTGGTTATCATTATACCTGCTCCTGCCAACGGCTACCCGGCTGCGAATCTAACCACTCCTGAGGTATGCTGTTCATATCCGTGCATGCGTGTGTGTGTGTGTGTGTGTGTGTGTGTGTGTTCAAGAGTGTGTATATGTAACATGTAAGTGCGGAAGCCAGATTTGCAACCCAAACTGCCATTTCTCAGGAACCTCCCAGCTTGTTTTGGAGACAGGGTCAGTCTCTCAGTGGCCTGGAGCCCACCAGGTATGCTATCCTGGCTGGCTAGTGAGTGCCAGGAATCCTCCTGTTTCCACCTCCCCAGAGCTGGAAGAGCAACTGCACGTCATCACATCCAGCTTTGTTCTTACAGAACTCACTTCCTCATGTTTGCAATCAAATATTTTACTGTTTGAGCTGGTGCCAAGCCACATTCTCCTCCTTTTCAATGTGCCATTGGCTACATTACACACACACACACACACACACACACACTCATACACACACTGACACACACATACACACATACATACACACACTCATACACACATACACACATACATACACACACACTCATACACACATATACACACACACATGCAAACAAGCACATACACACATACACACACATGTACACACACACACACACACACACACTCACACACACAGAGCAGAACAAGAGTGCCAATGACACAAGAAAGTCTGGAGAAAATTCAGGGCTCAAAAGAGTTTGGAAGCCAAAGGTTATGAATTTCACTTATGGGCTGTAGTGATATCTGGTACAAACCAGATCATGAATCATGACCTTCCCAGAGCCTGTTTTATGAGAGCCCAGGTTTAGATTTATTGCCCTCGCTCATGTTATTCTGAGTGTAATCAGTCAATTTCACAGATTTTACTATGTGTCTCCAGGAAGAATACAAATGGGTACATGCCCATCCCTGAGACGCTAAGGCAGCGGTTCTCAACCTCCCCAGTGCTGAGACCCTTCAACACACTTCCTCAGGTGCTGACGCACATCCATAAAACTATTTTCTTAGTTACTTCATAACTAGAGCTTTGCCACTGTTAGGGACTGCAATGTAAACATCCGATGTGCAGGTCTGGGGTCATCCCGGGGTCATGACCCACAGGTTGAGAAGCACTGATAAGATATGCCACACAGTATGTGGGGAATGCCAGCTGCTTTCAGACCAAGGTTCTAGGACATGTATGCTTTAAGTCATATGCCAGCCCCCAGTGTAATGTCATGGATGGCTATCACTGGCACATGCTCCAGTTTGATGTGCTTTAGCTGTTTGTGAGACAAAGAAGACCATGTCGATGTGAGGCAGACGCTTTACCACATCGATAGCGAGGGGTGGAAGAAAATTTCCAGCACAGCCAGTCTCTCTTCAGTGCTGTGCATGTGTGTGTGCCTGTGTGTGTGCTGTGCATATATGTGTGTACGGTGTGTATATGTGTCTCTGTGTATATGTTTGTATGTGTGTGCTATGTGTCTTTGTGTGTCTGTGTATTGTGTCTATGCTGGGGGTATGTAAGTGTGTGTGTGTGTGTGTGTGTGTGTGTGTGTGTGTGTGGTATGTGCATGTGTACCCATGGATGTGGAAAGCAAGGGACAATCTTTGATGTTGCTCCTCAGGTGCCATCAATCTGTGTTTGAGAGTTTCTCACTGTCCTGGAACTTGTGGATTAGGCTAAGCTGGCTGGCCAGCCCAGGGATCCTCCTGCCTCTGCTTGCCCTGCACTTGGGTTAGAAGCATGCACCACAACACCTGGTCTTTCACATGAGCTCTAAGGATGGACATCGGGTCCTCCTGCTGGCAAGAGGCCTCTATTTACTGAGCCTCAGTTCCCTGTCCTCTTCTCTTTATAGTTACCAGGCCCTGCCACTCAGCTCCTGCTCCCATACAAGCTCTCTGCTCATTATATTTGCCTCCCTCCGGAATAAAGCCCCACATCATCTACAAGTCCTGAGTCAGGCTTGGGTCCACTGTTGATACAGAAGCAAGTGCAGAGAGCTGCTGACACCTTTGAGGGAGGAACAGGTCACGGCCACAGATGTTGTTGCATCCAAGTTTGATACAGGACAGAAGAATCCACTTGGGTACTTCATCTGGTGTGCTGGCATGGGTTGATGTGGTTGGAAGATTCTGGAGGCAGTTGTGTACTAACTAGCCTGAGTAAACTGCTTGACATCATCTAGGCCCCAGCACGAGTTTACGGAAATAGAAATGATGCCTTCCAGAGTTACTAGGAGCAGTGAGGAGAACGGCAGCTACACAGCTTCAAGCAGAGGACTTGACATAGTCTCTTTTAATAGTGTGTGTGTGTGTGTGTGTGTGTGTGTGTGTTACATCCATTAAGATAACACTGTACACACACATGCAATTTTCAAGGATAAATAAAAGTACTTTATAAAAAGAGCAGTGGCTCCCAATAAAAGAAGGAAGGGAATGAGGGAGAGAGAGAGGGAAAGAAGGAAGGAAGGAATGCTGCTCACATCTTGTCATTTTCTCTATCCTGTCCACATGACCCTGGAATATTGCACAGCCATTAAAGAATTCTATATTCAGAAGCTGGACACACCACTTATAATTTAACCCTTTCTACTAATGGCTCACTAAGTAGTTAAGGAGTGAGAGGTTATAAACTACACAATCTGTAGCTCACCAAACATAAAGACAGAGCAAGATGGCTCAGCTACTGACTGGCTGTAGGACAAGAAGAAACGGGAACCCAGAATGGACAGAGCGCAGTGGTCAATGTGAACCTCTGTATGAGGAAACCTGAAGTCTACGGTGTCGGGATACCTTTATGAGGAAGGCAATCATCAGTGTGTTCTGACATAATCAGTGGTACATACTCCAACTACAGAGCAAGCTTCTTTACATATGCAAAGTTCTCTGAACACAGCCTGATGTCCAGGCACAATCCCATGTAGCCGATTACACTACCTACCAGTGACTGCATTGTTTCTATAGGAACACAAAAGTTCTCTGAACACAGCCTGCTGTCCAGGCACAATCCCATGTAGCCGATTACACTACCTACCAGTGACTGCATTGTTTCTATAGGAACACAAAAGTTCTCTAAACACAGCCTGCTGTCCAGGCACAATCCCATGTAGCCGATTACACTACCTACCAGTGACTGCATTGTTTCTATAGGAACACAAGAAGACATAGAGCTGAGCAAATGAATCTCTCAAAGACCTGTTGGGTTTTGGAAGTCTGCCTTAAATTTAGAAATGCATCCATCCTCTATAGAAGCAAACCAAAATATTTAAAGTCTACTGTCACATGAAAACACAGATTTCCCCAGGTAGATATTTATAACAGCCAGTCCCTCTATTTTGGTCCCAATTTTGTCCTAGCCTCATTTCTAGGAGTCTAGAGATCTTCCCCTCCCACATAATTCTTACTACTGCTTCTGATATGGGTCTTTTCCTTCCCTTCTAACAAATGGCTTTGGCAACTATAATGTTAGTATTTAACTATTCCAATGCACAAATAGATGCATTCATCAAGCTTTTCATAGTAAAATGTTAGGCAAGAGTATATACTGGGAGGAGTCTCGATGAAGAAAGGTCAGCAGGGGCCATTAAGTGCTCTTGCTGCTGCTGAATAAATAAGCTGTAGATTGAGACAGGCAGAGAAGACCAAGGAGACAGGAAGCTGAGTGGGAGGATGGGGCCAATGGATGGGTGAGTGATGGGTAGGTAGGTGGACAGAGAGGTGGATGAGTGAGTAGATGGTAGGTAGATGGATGGGTGGGTAGATGGACAGATAGGTTGTGGGTGAATAGGTTGATGGTGGGTGAAAAGATGAGTGGATGGACAGACAAGTGAGTGGATTGAAATGGGAAGATAGGTAGATGTAGGACCGAGTGTGTGGCTATATGGAGAGTAATGGATGGATGATATTAATGGATGGATGGGTGGATGGAAGGGTAGATGGATGGATTGATGGATGAATGGATAGATGAATGGATGGGTGGATGGATGGGTGGATAGATGAATGGGTGAATGGATGTATGGATGGATAAATGGGTGGATGGATGGATGGATGGATGGATAAACAGTTACATGGATAAGCAGATGGATGCATAGGTAGGTGGATGGATGAGTGGATGGGTAGGTGGATGGATGAGTGAGTGAATAGGTAGATGAATGTATGGATGGATGGAAAGATTTTTGAATGGGTGGGTAGATGGATTGATAGATGGATGCATGCATGCATGCATGGGTGGGTAGAGAGAAGAGTTGCATGGATGAGCAGATGGATGCATGGATAGATGGATGGATGAATGGATGGGTAGGTGGATGGACAGATACATGGGTAAATAATGGGTAGGTGTATGTATGTATGTATGTATGTATGTATGCATGCATGCATGTATGTATGTGTGAATGGATGGGTAAATGGATGGGTATAGAAGAAACAGAGAAGAAAGAACCCACTAGACATCTGGTGAGGAGTGACACCCTCAAGTGGTAGAGATTAGAGTAGAGCTTGAAGGCTTGTGCCATTTATCGTTTAACCCTGTGAGCTAATTCTTTACTGAGTCCACTTGGGCAATGGCACAAAGTTGCCTGTGTATGACACACACTTATCCTCAGAAGTGTACACCTTGTAAGGAAGCTATGCATTTACTATATTTATTTAGGCCTAAAGTGGCCTAAAAAAGAGAGATGGGAAGGAAAGGACAAGAGGCACCTGGATCATATCTGTGGAGACATGCCATGCCTGAGGTAGCAGCTGTGGGTGCCGAGGCCAGGCTGAAGCCCCTCAGTCCCACAAGACCCATTTTTAAGATCCATGCAAGTTTCAAAGCAATGCTAGACTAGGAGCTCAGCTCTATCTCTGCAGGCTGCATGTGCATCCAGGGCCCACCTTGATCAAGTTCCATTATCCATACCAGGGAGCTGGAGGTTCAACACCTGAAACGGCGGGCACTGGTATAAGAACCTGCTGTACTGGCTGGTGTGTCAACTTGACACAAGCTGGAGTTATCACAGAGAAAGGAGCCTCCCATGAGGAAATGCCTCCATGAGATCTAGCTGTAAGGCATTTTCTCAATTAGTGATCAAGGTAGGAGGGTCGATTGTGGATGATACCATCCCTGGGATGGTAGTCTTGGGTTCTATAAGAAAGCTGGTTGAGCAAGCCAGAGGAAGCAAGCCAGTAAGCAGCATTCCTCCAAGGCCTCTGCATCTACTCCTCTTCCAAGTTCCAACACGTGTGAGTTCCTGTCCTGACTTCCTTTAGTGATGAGCAGCAATGTAGAAGTGTAAGTTGAATAAACCCTTTCCTCCCCAAACTTGCTTCTTCCTCGTGATATTTTTGTGCAGGAATAGAAACTTTGAACAAGACACCCGCCTTCCATAATTTTCCTCAACAAGAGTAGTGTGATTAATATTGACTGCTTATCAACAGTATGAAAAACCTGAAGAGATAAGCCTCTGGGTGTGGTTGTGAGAAAACCCTTCTCTGAGTTGGGGACCTGTACTGCAAAAAAGAAGAGGAGGAGAAGGAGGAAGAGGAAAAAAGAAGAGGAGGAGAAGGAGGAAGAGGAAAAAAAAGAGGAG
>NC_137964.1:377500-545818 GCF_963924665.1 Micromys minutus | reverse complement strand
ACCACTCTCCATCTTTAAAACAATATTTATTTTATTTTATGTGCATGTCTTTATGTGTGCCCGAGTGTGTGTATGTGTGCCACATACATGCAGGAATCCACACAGAGGTTAGAAGAGACTACAGACTTCTTGGAACTGGAGTTGCAGATGGTTGTGAACAGCCATGTGGGTGCTGGGAACTGAACCTGTGTCCTCTGTGAGAACAACCAGTGCTCTTGACCACCGAGTCATCTCTCAGCTCCCTCACTCTTTTACCCTTTTAAGACAGAATCGCTCACTTAACCTAGAATTCCCTGCAGGGATTCTCCTGTCTGCATCCCCAGCGCCGGGACTATACGTACGCATAGGCATGCCTGGCTTTTAACATCATGGGGGCTGATGCTCAGGCTCATCAGGCTCAGGTCCTCAAGTTTGCGTAGGAAGCATTTTACCTGCTGAGCCATCACCCTAGCTCAGTGCTGTTTTTTTCTCCCAAAAGACCTATTTTTATTAGTGTTTAATGTGTGTGCATATGCATGTGTGCACACATGTGTTGTGGCATGTGTGCTAAAGTGTATGCCCAGGCAGTTCAGAAGAGGATAGTGGGTTTAATGAACTGGAGTTACAGGTTTTGAGTTACCCCATGTGGGTGCTGGGAACTGACCTCAGGTCCTCTGCAATATCAGCACACACATGCACACCCAGAAAAGAACACATATACATGTTACATATATGCAAGGGAACACATATACATGTTCACTCACCAATAAAACAAAACAAAACAAAACAAAAAAAGAGCAAGAATTTAACCTAAAGTCAACTGTGTAGCCAACTGTGACCAAGAGCATCAGGAAAAGATGCACAGTGACACACACTTGTTGCACAGTGACACACACTTGTTGCACAGTGACAGACACTTGTAATCCTCAGTGGTCAGGGGTTGAAATACGAGGAGCCCCATGAGTTTCAGGATATCCTGGGCTACAATAACAACCCCATGTCTCTGAAAACCAAAGACACAGGCAGTGGAGGAAAGATGGCTGAAAGGAGCGGCGGCATGTGGTTTCCACCTCAACATACGTGCACACTTTCACACGTGCAAGCTGCATATGTATGTGATGGAAAATAAAACCCATGAGCCAAAATCCAAACAAAAAACTTGGAGCTCTTCCCACCTTGGAACACATCCTGGGAGGCGTTTCCTACGAAGCCAAGGAAAATACAATGTTAGCCTTTTGTAGGGAAGTCACAAAATCACAGTAGTATAGGGGCTTGAAAAGGCCGGTGATCACTGGCCTTAAATTACCATGGCTTAAGAAGAAGATGAGAGCCAGGAGGAAGCTTCCAGAATAGGCTCTGGGGAGAGAAGTGAGGTACCAGATTGAAGCTCTTGACCTTTCTATGATAACCCCCCAATTTATTCAGTATCGCTCAACATATACATTGTTACTGTATGAGTTACATTTCTGCTGCTGTGACCAAAGGATTCCATAAGATGAAATTTAGGAAGGGTTTATTTTGCCTTGTACTCTATCATGGTGGGGAAGGCATGATGGTGGAAAATGAGGGTAGCCAGTCACATCACATTGTCAGTCTCAATGCAGAGAGAGAATGGAAAATGGGTGTGGAATATAAATTTTCAAATCCTGCCCCCAGTGACATACCTCTTTCAGCAGGCCTCTATATCTCATTTTAAAATTTCTATCTCTTTTCAAACACTACAACCAGCTGGGAAGGGGCCAATGTCCAATCACATAAGCCTATTGGAGACATTATTTTATTTAAACCAGCACATATGGGGAGGTGCCATTAGTGCTGAGGGACCAGGGTCATTTAGAGACCTAAGACATCATGCCCAATCCTGGCTGGTCTTAAAGGCCACTTTCCCTGTGCAACTTGGGTTTCTTCATCACAGAAGTAAGTTCCTGGTAGGAAGGCTCAGAATGGTGGCACCAGAGCGGCCATCTACAGGGAGCCGGGTAGGTGCACAGCCTTAGCTAACCTGGCCATTGGATGGTTCAGCACCACCACCTGTCACATTCACTTGGTTCTAACCATCATAATGAATGTTCCAGTCTGAATCCAAATGGAAAAGTACCAGCCTTTCTGTCTCACAGGGGCACAGGAAGGTCTCACTGACGAAGCACAGAGAGACTACTGAGTGAGGATGGTGGGTGTCAAGGTGTACCCAAACACACTCTGAACCATGTCTGCGTCTCTGCATCCACTGCAGTCCAGACCACCTGTGTCCCGTGACACCTGCAGCAGTGCCCATGTACAATGTGTCAGGGAAGGAAATAGGGTAGAGGCCCAGCAGTAGGGCTCCTGCCTGGGACCTGACAATAGAGAGCTGGGACAGGACTCTAGGATATGCCTAGAATGCCAGTGAACACCTAGAGGGCTGACTCAGCAGTAAAGGGCGTGCCTATAGTATCCAAAAAGAAAGTCTGTGATATAGCCATAGAGTTTTCAGCCTTCCGATGGCCATGTTAGTTCCTACTTTATAGTTCTGTGCTTTGTTGAGTGAGAACAGCCCTCCTAAGCTCAGATGTTTGAATGTTTGGTTTCCAGTTAGTGGAACCATTTGGGAAGGATTGGGGGTGTGGCCCTGTTGGAGGAGGTGGTCTTTAAGGCTTCAAAAGCCCATGCTTGGCCCAGTACACTCTCTTCTTGAATATCAGGATAGCATAAGTAGAATTCCCAACTACTTTCTTCAGCACCATATCTGCCTGTGTGACACTTCTCCAAGCCATGATGTTAACAGACTAAGCCTCTGGAACTATAAGCAAGCTACCAACTAACTTCTTTCTTTGCTAAGTGTTGCCTTGATCCTGGTGTCTCTTCACAGCAGCAGAAGAGTGACTAAGACTGTTCCTAACAGTCAAATATGTCTCTTGCTCCTCACCAGGGTCACCTGATGTTCTGAACACAAAGCTAAAACCACTACGCAAGGATTCATTGTGGTCTGGCTTCTGCACATCTATCCACCACAGGACTCAGCTTCCAGAAACCTCTCCAGGGATTCAAGAGCATCTCTCCACACTGACTGGTACATCAGCTGTTCTGCATTGTGTCACTTGCCCCTGCTCACTGTTGGTGACACAAACACAGATTCCCACAGAGCTGAGTTAGCAAAAGAGAAGTTGGGGTCAGGAGATGGAGATGTGCTATGCATCTCAGCTTCTGTTCATTTTCCTCAATAGGCTTTCAGTTTTAAAGGTCAAGGGTCTGCAACTCCTTAAAAAAGAAAAAAAAAACAAAAACAAAAACAAAAACAAACAAAAACAAAAAACAAAAAAAGAAAACTGGGCTAGGTTGACCTGGAGGTCAAGAGAGCAGGAACTTCCCCTTTCTAAGAACAGCTCAGACTGAATTTGGAAAGGCAGAAGTCAAAATAGGAAAAGGGAAGTGAGCACCCACAGTCAGTAGAAACAGAATCTGAGCCCGTGGTTTCATGGTCTCTCCCAAACAATTATAAGCACTAAGGAGATGACAGCAGGGAGGACCTTGGGTTCCAGACCAGTCTCAGGATAACTAAGGAGACCTCGACTCAAACAGACAAAACAAAAAAACAGAGCCAAGAACTGCAGCACAAACCTGTAATTCTAGTTACACAATCTGAGGCTAAAGAATTGCAAGTTTAAGGCCAACCAGGCAACTTAATGAGACCTTTGACTCAAAAGAAAAAAGTAGCCTGAGGTTGTAGTTCAGTCAGTCCTAGAATCCCCAGTGAGGGGCTGGGGTGGGGCTCAGTGGTAGAGCCCCTGCCTAAAATCCCCCAGTGAGGGGTTGGGGTGTAGCTCAGTGGTAGAGCCCCTGCCTAGAATCCCCCAGTGAGGGGTTGGGGTGTAGCTCAGTGGTAGAGCATTTTGTCCTATGTGCAAAGTTCTGGGTTCAATCACTGGTATCAAAAGAAAAAAAAAATCCCAGAAAACTTCTATTCCTACTTGTCTAGTGCACCATTTGAGCTGCATTAACTTTAATAGCCAGTTAAAAGTGTCTGTCTTGAGGCAAAGTGGAAACTCAGTGTTTTTTTATTTCAAATTAAGACGATAATAAAACTACTTTGGAAAAGAATAAAAGAAAACTGACTTAAAGAGGCCCAGACACATCTGTCCATCAGTCTCACTGATGGAATTAATCCACACCTTTAAGTGGCTTCACGGTGTGACTTCATAGAGTTTTCTGGGCAAATGCTGTCTGTATAGAACACGGTTAGCTGTGATTTGGTATTCTCTAATTTATTAGATTTCGTCTGCATAGTGCTGTACTTATTTTAACAAAGAGGTGTTTAAACAAATAGAAGTAAACGCAGATTTAATTTATTTCTTCACGTGAAGAATTCTCAAGAAAATCAATTTTCATTTGCACAGGTATCTCGGCAGCCTGGCACCCCTATTACATCATGTTTGAGCCTTCTGTTTCTGGCACGCATGTGACAGATGGCTTCATTTCCCCACCACGGTTCTATTGCCTGCACAGAAAATGTATTTAAGGTCTATTAAAGCTCTTACTTAAAATGACAAAAATCACCAGAGCTTAGGCTGACACCATCTATGTTTATTTACTGTTAGAGTGTGATTGTGTGTCCGTGCACCACAGCCACGTACAGACGTTAGAGGGCACTAGTCATTTCTCCTCTCTCACCATGTGGGCCTCGGGATCAAATTCCAGTCATCAGGCTTGGAAGCTGGAGCGCATATCCACCGAGTCATCTTGGTAGTTCCTACATAGTCTAACCTATTCTGCAGAACCAGAGACATCAGGAAGGTGATAGCACCCAGGGCAGTGGGACATGCTTAGTGTCACGACACTCATGTGTAGTCCCTGTGCATCAGTTCATTAACAGATCTGTGAAACCATCAAAATGATAGACAGGGTCTCCACCCAGCATGAGAAGGTCTAAGGACAAATTCTCCCTTCTGTGCCAGAAATTGTTCTTGGGACAAGGGCACACCTGAGATTCCTATGGCCACACTTCTAAAGCTGGTAGACCTTAGATCTTAGGTTTGCTTCCGAGTGGTCCATTTTGGTCCTTCCCTGCAAGCTGACAATGGGTTGTATTATCTTGTGTGCACTTGTACACATGTGAATGCACAAAAGTGCATATTTGGGAGCACATGCGTGTGCATACATGTGCATGTGTGTATACCTGTGCATGTATGTGTGAGCATGCTTGTGTGAGCATCCGTGTGTGCACGCACATGTGTGTATGCGTGTCTGTATGTTTCATCTGTCACATGTCACCTAATTACTTTAAAATTTGTCTATGACATTTATTTGTTTGTTTGTCTGTTATTTGGGAAGGGAGCATGGGTCTGAGATGTACCATACCCCCCATGTGGACGTCATAGGATAACTTGCAAGAGTCAGTTTTTCTCCTTCTACCATGTGAGTTTCGATTGAACACAGGTTTTCAGGGTTGAAGGCAAGCACCTTTCCTGCAGCCTCATATGTTTTGCCACAGGCTACCTCACTGGACCTGGGAGTCCACTGATTTGGATGGATCTTCGAGCTAGCAAACTTCAGTGATCCGCCTGCCTGGTGCCTCTCCATGCGGTGCTGGCATGACAGACATGTGCCACCACATCTGGATTTAAGTGGGCGCTGGAGAGCTACACTCAGCTCCTCCTGTTTATGTAGCCAACACTTTACTAACGGATCCATCTCTCGACCTGCGTGGTTACTCTTATCTCGGTGCATTCCGCCTTGAGTGGCGTGGAGATAGGCTAGTTATCAGGAGACAGACACTGCTGGGAGGAGCTATGCGGCTGTACACGGAGGTCAGCGCGTGACTGACTGGTCCGAAGGAAGGACACAGGATGAAGATGGCGGTGAGCGCCTTTCTTCCTGTACTTAGCCTGTGGGCCAGAGAAGGAATTGAGCTTTTTACCAAACCCGCCTTCCAAATGCCCGGTGTGCATATTCAGTGAGCAAGGCTTATCTTCCATACACACAGGAAGTGAGTTAGAAGAATGAATGCCGTCCTGGGGTTGGCACACCTCTCCAGGCACTGCCCCTCCCCCTCCGGCTCCCTGAGTGTCCAGCGCAGAGCCACTGGATTTCGCATGAGCATCCCACAGAGGATGCCTCTGTCCCTGTCCTTTCAGGAATGAACACTGCACAGAGGTCCTGAGAAGTCCCGCGATGAGACAGGCGGGCGGAGGTGAAAGTGTCCTTAGCTCTGTCCTACCCAGCGCTGTGGCTGTTGACAAGGAAAGCTGTCAAACTTACCGGGATGTCGACTCTGCCACCTCATGGGATCTGCATCCCTGCACCCAACACGTTTTCTTCTGCCTACTTTGTACATATATTCATTTGGTCCTCAAATATTGATTCATTCATTCATTCATTCATCCATCCATTTATTCATAGACATAGTCTCACTATGTAGCCTTGGCTAGTCTGGAATACTCCATACAGACCAGGCTGACGTGGTCTGTCTCCTGAGCTCTGGGATTAAAGGTGTGCACCAGCACATCCAACCTTTCATTTTTGGTTCTTCGGGAAAACTGTTCTTTTTTTTTTCTTACCAGTTTTCTTAATACCATCACTACCATCATCATCCTATTTCATTATTTAAAATAATTTTTAAATTTAAATAAATTTGATCAAATTCTTCCTTCCCCTAAGTCTCTCCAGATCCTCTTCTCCTTAGCTACAAAACTTTCAGTTCTTCTTCAAAAAAGAAGCAAAACCAAAACAAAACCATATCCAAAAAGATTAAAAAAAAAAAAAAACCTACACCAAACTGTAACCAAAAAAAGCACAAAAAAGAAAAATCAGAACTGTGGAGTCTGTTATCTGTTGGTCAACTGCTCCTGAACATGAGATCTGCCCTGGAGTGTGTTGTATCCAGGGTCACTCTTGGAGAAAACTGATTTTTCCCTCTTCCCAGCAGATCTAAATGACAGTTCCATTGTTAACCTCTACCCTAGTGGCTGGGTTTCCATTCATTCATTCATTTACTCATTCATTCATTCATTTTTTTGGGCAAGACAAACCAACAGAAAGAAAAGCATCCAAGAAAAGGCACACAAAACAGAGACCCAGCCATCTGCATATCCCGGGTTCCCATAAAGACTCCAGAGCCAGCATTTAGCCACAGAGGACCTGTGCAGACCCGTGCAGGTCCGTGCAGGCCAGTGCAGGCCCGTGCAGGCCCGTGCAGGCCCGTGCAGGCCCGTGCAGCCCCGTGCAGGCCCGTGCAGGCCCGTGCAGCCCCGTGCAGCCCCGTGCAGCCCCGTGCAGCCCCGTGCAGGCCCCAGCTTGCTGCTTCAGTCTCTGTGGGTTCATACGCGCTCTGATCATCGTGACCTAGAGGGATTTGTTTCCTCGGTGTCTTCCACCCACTCTGGCTCTGCTGCCTCCTCTTCTGTGGGTTCTCTGAGCCCTGAGGGAGGGGTAGAGACATCCCAGTCAGGGCTGAGTGTTCCCAGGACTCTTGTTCTCTGCCTATCGTCTGGGTCTCTGTATCTGTTCCCATCTGCTGTAGGAGGAAGCTTCTGATGGTGTCCGAGCAAGGCACTGATCAGCAGAGCCGAGTGTCCTTAGGAGTCATTCGATCACTGCATTTTCCTTTCATTAGACCAGTAGTATTTGGTTTTACCCTGGGTTATCTCAGCTCAGGTCCTTGATGACTCAAGCGGTGTTCTTCTGGGGTTCCATCTTGTGGAGTGAGCCTAAGTCAGATGAGTCACTGGTTAGTCACGTCCATAAGCTTCCTGTCACCCTGTAGACGAAGGGCTGTGGCTGGCCTGTGCTTCTCTTTGGAGAGCACGGGGAATACTGAAAATGCTGCAACAGGGGCAAGGCTCTTGTAGGCACCAACTCGGCTTCTCCAGGCCGGTGAGCCGCGTAGGTTTGTCTTCGGCAATGGGGCCTCACAGTCAGCTGTGCAGAACAATTAGGCAAACTTTTCATGAGCAAGGGACGCCAAAGGTCATCCTCAGGGCCGGAGAAGTGGGGCAGTCATTAAAAGCACTTCTTGTTCTTGCTGAGGACCAGGGTTCAGTTCCCAGCACACACATAGCAGCTCACGGCCGTCCGTTACTCCAGTTCCAAGGAATCTGGTGTCTCTTCTGACCTCTGCGGACCCCAGACAAGTGTGGAACACAGTCACCCATCCATGTAGCAAAACATTTGAAATTAAAATATAGGCCCACCCTTCCCCCATCATCTTCTGCCACGCCCAAGCTCTTGAATAAGACCACTGGTGCAGGGAGTGTGTGGGAGGAGAGGAGGGAGGGGTGCTGTGATTGAAATGTAAATGAATGAATGAATGAATGAATGAATGAATGAATGATCACAGCTGCTTGAGGGAGATCCAAGAAGGTCACTGCAGTCACAGAAACACAGCCCTCACCTCAAAGGGAATAAGATATGGTTTATTCTGAAGCCAAATATGAGTGGCCATGGCCAGGGAGCATGCATTAGCTTAGCACCAAGTGTGTGTTGCAATATGTGGTACCAGCACATCGAGATTTCATAATGGATGACAGGAAGTCGTACATCAAGGCCCTTTTCACATACATTGGTGGAATCAGAGGGGAGGCTTTTGTTTTGTTTTGTTTTTCTTTTTTTTGTTTTTTGTTTTTTGTTTGTTTTGTTTTTTTAAGCTAAGGCAAAGCAGAAAAATTTCTGTTAGAGGCTATGGGTATGGCCTGAGGATACTCTTAGCCTTTTGGTTGGTGGAAGCCAGGGTCTGTTATCTATCAGCCACAGGAGGTCAAGGAATGGCTATTAAGGGGGATGAAGACAGCATGAGACAAACATAAATAAGCTCTGGACCTGCATCATCCCAACCTCCTACAATCACTGAAGATCTAACCAATGATGTATCAGCCTTGCTGAAGGCTCAGGGGAAGGCGTGAATCTTTCTGGGGACTTTGATTCACGCCACGTTCCAACCTGTGTTCACTTCCAAAGCAAGCCACTTCACTATGGGTTCAAAATCCAAGTTCCAATGGACTTTATGTAGGATCTGCCTACGGGAATGATGAGTGTGTGCTTACTGAGGTGCTCCGAGACCATGGGCAAGAATACCAGCTGGGGTGATGGCTCAGTGGGTAAAACACTTGCACAAGCACAGAGTTCTGAATTCATATACTCAGCACAATGTACAAACCAGCATGGTGGCATCTGCCTCTAACGTCAGTGCTGACAGGAAGGGCAGAGACACACAAGCATCCTCAAAGCTCACTGGCCACTGGGCTCCATAGCCAGTGTGAAACACAGTCTCAAGGAGTCAAGTGTCTCATGATTGACACACCTGATGTCCACATCTGTTTTCTACACACACATGCATGGGTGAGCACATACCCCCCTACAAATACGTGTATGAGTGAGTACATTCCCCCCACACACATACACACATGCATGGGTGAGCACATTCCCCCCACACACATACACACATGCATGGGTGAGCACATTCCTTCCCCACACACATACACACATGCATGGGTGAGCACATTCCCCCCCCACACACATACACACATGCATGGGTGAGCACATTCCCCCCCACACACATACACACATGCATGGGTGAGCACATTCCCCCCCACACACATACACACATGCATGGGTGAGCACATCCCCCCACATACACATACACACATGCATGGGTGAGCACATTCCCACACACACACATACACACATGCATGGGTGAGCACATTCCCACACACACACATACACACATGCATGGGTGAGCACATTCCCCCCCACACACATACACACATGCATGGGTGAGCACATCCCACACATACACATATGAACACATAGACAGCAAGGAAATGAACAAACAGACAAGCTGCTGGCAAGGTGGCTCAGCAGGAGAAGGAGCTCACTGCCAAGCTGGTGAACGGAGCTCATTCTCCAGAACCCACTCCTGCAAGTTGTCCTGTGATTCCATAAGCATGGCATGCATGTGTGTGTGCACTGTGCACATGCACACACCCAGAGAGAGAGAGTCAGTCAGTCAATCAGTGAGTCAGACAGACAGACAAAATAGATAGCAGCATCAGCAACCAGGATTCATCATCACCTCGGGCTTGCCCACTTATTCTGGGATGGAATCTTGCTACGTAGCCCAGGATGGCCTCAAACACACAACTCTCCTACCTCAGCCTTCCTGTGCTGAGGAGCGCAGCTCCTCCACTCCTTGGGAGGAGTCTGCTTTCCAGCTCTTCTGAAATCCCACACTAGAAATATGCCGTAAAACCAGGGCATGGAGTAGGTTCCAGAATCCTAGACCCACCCAGCAAAACCTGCAGCTGAGGAGACGGTATGTGGCTCGGAGACCGCAAGACCGATCTTGTCTATTTCTGCTGTGTAAGGCGGGAGACACGGGCTGTACCAGTCTTCACAGGTAAGGCCCACAGCAATTCGCTGTTCTGTAGAACTTTTAACACCTTGGCTTGAGATGCACCCTCCCCCTTCACAGTACACAAGCACAGACTGTTTCCCAGGCAGCCTCTTTCATGGCGGGCTGAAAAAGAGGTCTCTGAAGACATCAGTATATTCTTCCATGTTGGAACTTGAGTGACACTTCAGAGCCTGGACACTGTACCCTCGCAGGGCAATCTGCTTTTTTCACAGTGACATATTTAGGGAATTATGTGCAAGCGGTCCCAAATTGAGGTCTAGTCAAGGCTGCACTTTGATTATGTAATTGCAGCAAGCCCCCAAGAGACAGAAAGTGATTAAACATTTCTTCTATAGTACATTCTGTTGATCTCCACTCACGATAAAGCTAGGAACTGTTATGGTTTTTGCTATTTCTCCATGCCCTTCAGCCCTTCACTAATTGGATTTAAGGCCTCCTATGTGCTAGGCAGAAACTCTGATACTGAGCCACACCCCAGCCCCTCACTGGGGGATTCTAGGCAGGGGCTCTACCACTGAGCCACACCCCAGCCCCTCACTGGGGGATTCTAGGCAGAGGCTCTTCCACTGAGCCACACCCCAGCCCCTCACTGGGGGATTCTAGGCAGGGGCTCTACCACTGAGCCACACCCCAGCCCCTCACTGGGGGACTCTAGGCAGGGGCTCTACCACTGAGCCACACCCCAGCCCCTCACTGGGGGATTCTAGGCAAGTGTTCTACCACTGAGCCACACCCCAGCCCCTCACTGGGGGATTCTAGGCAGGGGCTCTACCACTGAGCCACACCCCAGCCCCTCACTGGGGGACTCTAGGCAGGGGCTCTACCACTGAGCCACTCAGTCCTCCTCTTGCTTTTTATTTGAGACAGAGTCGTACTCTACATTGCCCAGGCTGGTATTGAACTCATGTTAAGACTTGAAACGTTCCATCTTCCTGCCTCAGCCTCCTGTGTGTCTGGAATGACAGTTCTATGCCATCACACGTGACTCTTTTCTGGATTTGAAGGAGGAAATCTTCAGTAGTTGAGAAGGGTCCCAGGCTGGTCACTAACTGAAAGGTAAGTCACTAACTGCAAGCTATGGTAAACTCGGAAGTCCTTCTGACCTTGTAACTGTGCTGGTAACCTTGAATGTGTTTTATAACCAGCTGGGCAGAAGTGACTTCTCATGTCATCTGGAGGAAACCCTACAAGATCTGAATTGCTGTGCACTTTGTTGGTGTGTGTGTACACACACATGTATATACAAATGCATTTCTGTGTGTGAATGCCCATGTGTTGAAGAAGTCAACCAAAAATCAAGCTCAGTTGCCTCTCATTAGACACTGGCCCACTTGCTTATTGTATTTTTAGGCAGGGTTTCTCAAGGACTCTGGAACTCACCAAGTTCACTTACCAGGGTTTCCTGGTCAGGAAGCCCCAAGGGTCCCCCAGTCTCCTCCTTTCCCCTTGTTTCATTTGTAAAGACAGAGTTGTATTATGCAACCCAATCTGACTTCAGACTTTCTACTGCATCCTCTCGAGCTGGGAATATAGGCACGCCCACTTTTGGTTTTGAGACAGGGTTTCACTATGTAGTCTAAGCTGACCTTGAACCTAAGATCTTCCTGCCTCAGCTCCCTAAATCGGGCTTATAGCTCCATACCATGAAACCTGGTTTTGTTTCTTTCTGTTTTCACAGAGCAGGCTCAACCTATTTTGAGCCTGTGCTTCCTCTTTTGAGCCTTGACAGGACAATGTGTGTGTGTGTGTGTGTGTGTGTGTGTGTGTATACATGTGTGTGTGCACACATTTCAATATATGAATACAGTTATGCAAGTTATGCATGTATAGGTCAGAGCTACACCAGGGTAGCTGGCCCCTCATCTTTTGGGGATGCTCTTCTTTCTTTACCCATCCTACCATTGGAGAGCTGGGATTGCAGATGCATACAACCTGATCTGGTTTTACCTGTGTCCCAGGGTCCTGAACTGAGACCCTGACACTTGAACAGGAGCTGCTGTGTTCACTCCTCCTCTGCAGAGGCCCAAGAAAGGTTCCACATCCCAGCAGCAGCCTCGGAGGAGGCTCCTCCTTCCCACTTCCTCTTCAGACCTTCACTAAAGAATATCATGTCCTGTTTTATCCCACGTTACCTCCTTAACAAGGCTGTGTGCTCAGCTCACAGCTCGCAGATTAAACACAGGCAGCGACCCTGCAGCTCTCTCCCCAGAGTACAGTGATGCTCGTCCAGGCTTCCGGGTCTTTCTGTGCAAAGCTGGGTTGGGTCCCAAACGTAATTCCTGTTTGATCCCCGGACCATAGCCTCATGGAACACTGTCATTATACTACATTTAATTGATAAATAAATTAATTAAATAATTAATTATGAAGGCCTTCACCTAGTTACCTGTCCTGTGGGAACTAGGACAGAGTGTTGAACGGTACCGTTAATTCAGCTTTAAGAAAGAAGTGTAGATGCCTTCAGAACATATCCCTCCGGCTGTTTGCCTTTAGTGAGTGCTCCTGGGTTTCTGAGAAAGGGCAGACGGACAGTTCTAGATGGATGAGGACGCATCAGTGAATCCCACATGTGATTCTGCTACTGAAGCTTCTAATTCCAGATTCATTTGAAACTGACATTTTATTCATGTATTCATTCATTCATTCAGGGCAGGTCTTATGTAGCCTCGGCTGGTCTTGAACTCACCATGTAGCCAAGGATGGTCTAGACTTTCTGATCGCCCTGTCTCCACTTTCCCAGTGTTTATAGGCAAGTATCACCAGGGATGGAGAACCCAGGGCTTCGTGCATACTAAGCAAGCTCTCTACCCACTGAGACACAGTCCCAGTTCAGTAATTGACATTTTGATCCACAGCGCTTAGCACACTTGGGTTCCAGCTCCTGCTAGCTACTTTCTCCTGGCATGCCTACAGCTGTGTTATTTTCTGTCTTATTCCCCAACTTTTCTCACCTATACCCACCATCCTGTGGGCTTGAAGGGTTCAGGGTGATACAGAACACAGTAGGTCAGCTCTGAGGAGACTAAGGTAAGAGGGTTTTGAGTTTGAGATCATCCTGGCTCTGGCCCTTTAGACTTGAATTGTTTTTCTTACTTTGCATTGAAGTCCAGTGCCGTTCTAAAGGTACACATGGAAACCAACCCTGTTTTAAGAGCCTGGAAGATAGCCCTCTCAGTCAGCAGAGTACACGCGTACAAATGTGAGTATGTAGGAAAAACTTTTTTTTTTAAATCCTGGCGTGTGGTTTCTTCCCCACCTTAGACCACTGACGTTCCCAGATAAATGACACAGCCTTATATTTTTATATACCTTAGGCGGCATAACAGCTGGGCAGCTGCCTGCCCTCCATACAGTTAGCATCTGTCTTCCCATGGTCACACTTTTAAGGCTCAGCTAAACCAGCAATCCCTTTTCCTTCCTGAACTTTCTTCTTCTATCCTAAGGTGGCTTCCCCCAGGCCTGCCAAACCTTAACCACACCTATGTCTCTTCTGCCCAGCTATTGGCTGTTGGCATCTTTATTCACCAATCAGAACTAACCTGGGGCAGTGTCACTCAATATCTTACTTGTAGACTCTTGTGGACTCTCTCAGCTCTGGGGTACCAGCCTTGGGAGCCCTAAATTAGCCAGCATAGGCCAACACACTACAGTAGTACCTGAGTTCAGACACTCGGCACCCATGTAGAAAAGGCCCGGCCTGGTGACACCTGAGATTATCTCAGTGCCGGGGTGGATGCCTGGGATTGCTGGCTGTTGTCCTAGCCTACAAAGGCAGCTCTAGGGAGTGAGACTTTGTCTTAATAATTAAGGTGGACAGGATCCAAGGACTGCCACCTAAGGTTGTCCTCTACCCTACACACACACACACACACACACACACACACACGCACACTCTCTCACACACACACACACACTCTCTCTCTCACACACACACACACACACACACACGCACACTCTCTCACACACACACACACTCTCTCTCTCTCTCTCTCACACACACACACACACACACACACACACGCACACTCTCTCTCACACACACACACACACTCTCTCTCTCTCACACACACACACACGCACACTCTCTCACACACACACACACACACACATGCACACACGCACACTCACACACACTCATCCACACGTAATAACAGTTATGATTGTATGCACTTATCTTACAGGCTCAACCCCTTATCCTGCTTCTGCACCCTCCGAGTCTTATCTGTGGGAAATCACAAGGCCCTGTGGTGTCAGGATCCCACCCCTGACCCCAGGCAGAGGTACCTGCTGAAACAGGAAGTGTTTATCCACACAGGAAGACCGAGACTGCCAGCAAAAGCTGAGGAGAAAAGTAAAGAAAGGAAAGGTATGCGTGCTACGTGAACTGATTTTCATAAAATTAACATGATAGTGTATAATAATGTTCCCAATATAACATCTTTTCCCAATTAATATTTATAACCTTGCACGGATTAAATCACACTTTTGTGATTATGTTAATCATCATTTTTAAGCCTTATTCAGGGCCAAGGATATCGGCTGGCTGTGCTTTTTGCTTTGTTTTGTTTCCTTTTCTTTTTGAGACAGTTTCCCTACATAGCCCAGGCTAGCCTCAAACTCCCAACCCTTTCGCCTCAGCCTCCAGTGTGCAGGATTACAGGCACGTGTGCAGGATTACAGGCACGTGCCATCGCGCCTGGCTTTTTCCTTCGTTAGGTTTTGCCTTTAGAATGTTCTAGTGACATTTCAAATTCTTCCAAGACGGAACCACTGTGACTTTAGTAATGGTGACACACACTCACATCAGCATCTGCCTCTGAATGAAGTCTTAGACACCTGGTTCAAAAAGGCTTTCAGGTTTTCATCTTTCCTTCTAGAAGTCTCCCTCTCTTGCACACATTCAACATAACTGAAATGGGAACTATATCCACTTGGGCCCCACTGCCCTCCTGAACCTCTCTGTCTCATGGCAGGACCGCTACCTCCTGGGATATAGGTCTGCAGCAAGCATGAGCGGCCAGAGTGCCCAGCAGGCTATTGCAGGAAGGGCTGCGTCCTGCACACTGCCTGTCTGCTCTCCCCTATGGCGCTGTGGTCTCCGTCCAACACCCTTGCTTCGTTCACAGAAGCTGCGCGCTCCACCCCTCAGCACCGGAAGTGGAGCCCGAAGCTGCATCAAGTGTGTGGGCTGGCAGTGGGCAAACCTCACGGCTCTTCCTTTCCCAGCAACAGATTTGTTTTCGTCCTTTTAAGGACTGAAGAGATAGCTCAGTTCCTGTGTAAGCGCGAGGACCTGAGTTTGGCTCCTCGGCTCCCACAGTGCACCTCAAAGTGCTCAGAGAAAACAAGTGTCTGCTGTGTGCTCAGCCCTACTTAGAACATCTGTATCAAACCGTCATGCTTGGCTCAGGGAACATCATGGAAGTTGGGCAGAAGACGAAGAAGAGATCTGTGAAACACTGGCTCTTGAACATGACCATAGTACATGTTCATGAACACAGTACAGCTGCTGTGGTCGCCTGCACACAGTCAAGATCGACGTCATTCCAGGCTGGACTGGCAAGGAGTTCAGGCTCCACCCTCATCCATGATTGGTGGCTGATGGCTGCAAGGGGAGGGACTCAGTTTTCTTCAAAGGCTTAGCAACTGCCCCAGCCCCACAAACATGGATATGAGCGGCAGTAACTGAATTCATCCTGTTATAACAAAATAAGAAGACATGAAGTTTGGAGGCAGGCATGATAGAGGGTCTTGGAAAAGGGAAATAGAGGGTGCACAGGATTAAATTTTATTGTATACATGTGTGAAATTCCCAAAGAATGAGTAATATTAGGTATCTTAAAGCCAAGCATCCATCTTTAACTCTAGCACCGAGGGACACAGAGACTGGGGGATTCCTGGGGCTCGCTGGCCAGCCAGCTTAGTTGAATCTATGAGCTCTAGGCTCAGTGAAAGACCCTGCCTTAAGAAGTAAGGTGGAGAATAAACAACCTCCACACATATGCACATACATGCATGCACACTTAGCACATACATAAGTGGAGGAAAGATCACATGACCCCTCTACTGAATCCTGAGTTAGCCATGTCTGCTAACCAGCCAGGCAGCTCAATCGCAATATGTCATGCTGTTGGGGGGAGGGGGGGCTCTGAAGTCCAAGGTCAAGGGGTCTCAGCTTGGTTCCTACTGAGGACAGAAAGGGAGAGGAGTGTCTCCCCATCTTCATGTCACTTGCCACCAATCTGTGATGACCCTTGGCTTGTGCAACTTAGGGGAGGCAGGTTTTATCTTAGTTCACGGTCCCAGGTTACTGTTCACCACTCCTGGGAAGGCAGTGCACGGATTTAAAGCATCTAGCCACATCACACCCACAGTCAGGAGAGAAGGCTAGTGAAGGCGCGCCTAGCAGTCAGCCTTACACACACAGGCTCCCAAACCAGGGCTGTCGCTGGCCACTTTCAGGCTGGGGCCTTGCACGAGTTAAGGCAATCAAGAGGAGCCCCAAGCCATCCACCGCCCAGCTCCCACAGACATGAACACACTGAGCTGGATAACACCCAGCAAGCCTCTTTTCCCAGGGGATTTGAGATCGAATCAGTTGGACTATTAACAAGTGACATCACAAAGGGAGTGCTGGTCCTCAGCTGCCTCAGTGCAGGACCCCACCCCAGGGTGCTCCTGCTCACTGTGGGTGGGTCTTCCCACCTCAGTTCACCCAGTCTCCCTCAGAGGCATGTCCAGAGGTTCCCACACCCTCTTCCTCTCACCCAAACCTCCTTCTTTACCCTACCCTTCACCCTTACAACAACTTCCCTCCCCCACGTGATTCTAATACCATAAATTGACAATTAAAATTAAGCACCACAGGGCCTGCCTAAGGACCTTGTCTTAACTTGGTTATAAGGCTGCATTCCAGACCCTGGGGGTTAGAATTTCAGCATTATTGAGCTCATGATTGCATCTCACTCTTTTCCTCACTCCCTTCCCTGGAAAGGAGAGGGGGACACAGGGTTATAAATAGGTTATTGAGCTTCTCTGAGGCTCCAGAGAAGCCCCAGAGCAACCCAGAGGGGACTCTGAAAATAAGGGGCACCCAGGGCTTCCTTCAGGCTGTGCCCCTGTGCCCTGTTTGCACAGATGCCACGGAGGGTGGATGTGACTCAGACCAGCATCCTCTCCAGCAGATGGCTTCTCACTCGCTCTCTCTACATCCTGGTCCACTCGGACATAAGGAGTCTCCAACTCGTGCCCACACCACCGCAGGCTAAGCTGCTCTTACTGAGCTTGCCCTGGCATGGTGGACTGGAAGCCCCCTGGAAGCCACATTAAATCTCTTCTGGGTTTGCAGAGACAGCTCAGTTAGTAGAGTGCTTGCTTCACAAACATGGGGACCTGAGTTCCAATCCCTGCACCTGTGCAAAACTTCATGTGGTGGCAAATGGCTATAATCCCAGAGCTGGGGAGGCAAAGCCGAAAGGATCCTGGGACGCCCTAGGCAGGTGAGCCTAGCTGAACTAGCAAGACACCGGCTCACACCTTTAATCCCAGCACTGGGAGGCAGACAGAGGCAGGCAGATCTCTGTGAGGTTGAGGCCAGCCTGGTTTACAGAGTGTGTCCAGGACAGCCAGGGCTACATAGAGAAATCCTGTCTTGGAAAAAGACAAAGACAAAGACACCTGATGTTAACCTCTAGCTCTCAACATGTGCTGTCTGTCTGTCTGTCTCTGTCTCTATCGGTGTCTCTGTCTCCCTCCCTCCCTCTCTCTCAACACACCAACAAAAATACACATACATAAATCAAGTCTTCCGTTAGGTTGTTTCTGTCAGGTACTGTGACCACAGCAATGTGAAAGTAATAGTGCCGTGCATAAATATTTATCAGGCTAATTAATTAGCCCACTCATCGATTAGCAAATTCCCACAACGGAGGACTTCGTGGGAAATCTGTGGCATACTCACTTCACCTGTTAAAACATAAGCACGAGGAGAGAAAGAAGACGATGTGTTTCTGTCCTTTGGAGGCTCCGAGAGATTGACTACCCTGTTGTAAAACAGCTGAGCGTCTAGAGACACCAGGAAGCCATTTTTCCCGGTGAGGCCACAACTCACAGGTTGGGAGGATTTAGTAAACGAGCCCCTGGTGGAATGAGAACAAATGTGCTTTCCCATGCTGGGCCTGACCCTGCCGCCTCTGTTGGGGGAGAAATGATACCTCCTCGTACAGGTGGAATGTCACTACTGTCTGCTGGGCTGCATCCTAGGTTTATATTCCTGACGTGTGTCCTGAGCCAGTGTGAGAGAGGGCAGGACCTGAGGTGACAAACTGGTCCTTAAATGTTTCTGTATCAGTCTCTCTCTCTCTCTCTTTCTCTCTCTCTCTCTCTCTCTCTCTCTCTCTCTCTCTCTCTCTCTCTCTCTCTCTGTGTGTGTGTGTGTGTGTGTGTTGTGGAGGTCAGAAAACAATCATGGGTGTCTACCCTCACTTTCCACCTTGTTCTAGGCCAGTTACCTGTGTCATCTGCAGCTAGCTGCCCTGTGCGATTCCGAGGCTTCTCCTGCAGTAGATAAACAGATACATGCTCCCTGGCCCGACTTTAGTTGAGTTCCAAGGGTTCAAACCCAGGTCCTCATACTTGGAAGGCAAGCACTCTAACCCCTAAGACATCTCCTCAGCTCCAGTAGTGATTTGTACTATCACCATGACAAAGACCTGCGGAAGATGGAGCAACTCCAGAGAGGAATTATTCCTTCCAGACAACAGTTTCTGTTTTCAGTCCACAGTTGCTTACATCCCCCCCCCCCCCCGTGCATATGGACAGACCATGGTGGTGGTGGAAGTTTGTGGCAGAGGAACTTCTTCTTGGCAGACAGGAAGCCCAGAGACAGACAGGAGGCAGAGACTTCAATGACAGGACATTGGGTTCTTCAATGGCCTTTCTCTCAACCCTACCCCTCTAGCCAGGCCCCATGCCTCCTAAAGTCTCCACCACCTCCCAAAACATCGATCTCATCTTGGCAGCAAGTGTTCCAATTAGAAGCTGACAAGGTGAGTGGCCCCTGTGGAGACCCCTCCTTGCCTCCCACCTCTTTTGAGGCTGAGTCTCTGCTGCTATGTATGTAAAGCCAGGAATCCTCCTGTCTCCACCTTCCATCTTATCACAGAAATGTCCGAGTTTGTATGGGTTCTGATCTCAGGTCCTTACATTTATGTGGCCAGAGTTTAGCCACAGAATCTGCCCCACCCCCACCCCCTCTTTACCTCACCCGTGAACATACCCAGAACATCACAGCGGCAGGCATTGGCGTTTTACACCGGCTACATGTTGGACATGCCCACAGCTCAGGTAGCAGTGCTCAGCACCCCACCTCACAGATGGGGAGGCTGAAGCTAAGAACTTACATCAGCTTCCTTTCCACCCCTCTGTCAGAAGTCCCTCCGTGGGCTCTCATGTGGGAATGAGAGGACCCAGGGAGGGAGTCTCTCAAGGGGCCGAGAAGGCTGGCGTATATTTCCCATCCACCCTCAACAACTCCCACAACAAAGACTCCCTCAGCCATGGGAGGAAAACGCAAGACCAACTGCACCAACTTAAAATTGCACTGCTGGTCCTGCCCCCGGGCATGACTTGGGACATAAGACAGGCATCCGGGCCTCCAAAGAACTTCAGAATTTTCATTGTATCTAAGCCCTAAATAGCAGACTGAGCCAAAAGTCACCTGCTGGGGACGTGGGCCCCCCTTAGCTCCTGTGGCCTTCTGCTTCCCGCCCTGTTGCCAGAAAGTAAATGTTACGCTGTGAATTCTCTCCTAACACATCAGTGGTCCGTGACCAGGGCTTTGTCCCCAGCAGAGAGGCTCATCCATCACTGCCAGTAAGTGGGATGCAGGTTTTCAGAGTTCTTGGCAAAATGCAGTTACTCAAAGCTTGCATCTGTTCCTGGACACATTGCGGGGTGGTGGTAGGGGGGGCTTGCATTGGTTGGGAGGATTCAGGAATGATGAACTGCCCTTCTTCAAGGTGATAAGAATGGCACTCCATGCAGTGCTAGGAGGCATCATCCCAGTGCCAGGAGTAGTGCTCCTCCAGGAGGTGCAGTCTAGGTAGGAAGAATTCGCACAGCTATTGTCAGGGCTTTTCTCTGGAAATAACACAAGCTCCCGAAGAGCAGAGGAGGCTTCCAGAGCGCAAACATGCAAAATGACAGTCTTGAAGTCTGCTGAATGGAAAGGAGAGCCCACCCTGGGGTCCTGCTGACTCTGCAGTCTAGGAACAGAACTGTCACCGAGGACTACATTTGACCATAGAAGAAGCCAGGCCCTTAGAACATCTGCCACTTCTGCTTCTGCTGGCCAAAGCATCATAACTAGCTGGGGAAGATGGCTCAGTCACAAAGTATGTGTTGCCCAAGCAGGAGAACCTGAGTCCCACCCGCAGCACCTATGTGAGCATGGCAGAGCATGTTTTAACCCCCGAGCTGGGGAGGCAGAGGCAAGAGGGTCTCTCAGACTAACAAGGTAGCCATCTTAGTCGACTTAGTGAATTCCAAAGTCAATGAGAGATCCCGTTTCAAATAGACAAGTAGAAACTAGAGGTAGAAACTTCAGCTGGTGAAGATTTTGTCACACATGCATGAAGAACAGGCTCTGGACCCTCAGCACCATGTGAACAGCCAGGCAAGATGGCACCTATGGCAGTTTCAGCAGAGGACACAGAGCTGGATCTGTGGCCAAATTCTAGGTTTTAGCAAAAGACCTTGTCTCAAAAAGTAAAATGGAGACAATCAAGAGAGACATCCAATATTGACTTCTAGTCTCTACATACACACAAACGCATATACCACACAGCCAAGCAAATAAATAAAACCTTTAAATACTACCATGGTATATGGCTGCCAAAGAATCAGACACACACACACACAGAGACACACACACACACAGACACACACACACACACACACACACATGCCATAACTAAGGTTTGCAAGAATCTCTCTCTCTCTCACACACACACACAAATACACACACACACACACACACACACACATACACACACCATAACTAAGGCTTGCAAGAATCTCTCTCTCTCTCTCTCTCTCTCTCTCTCTCTCTCTCTCTCTCTCTCACACACACACACACACACACACACACACACACACACACACACACACAAACACACCATAACTAAGGTTTGCAAGAATCTCTCTCACACACACACAAATACACACACACACACAAATACACACACACACACACACAAACACACACACACACCATAACTAAGGCTTGCTCTCATTCGAGGTAGCATTGTTTTTGCCCAGGACATGTTACAGGTGTGATATTGACTTTCTTGGGAGAAAGTCCTGCTGAGTGTCATGCTTAAATGAATTAGCAATACCAAAGTCCTTCTGTGTTCTAGCCCGGCTCTCCATCTCAAGATAGTAGGTCCCTGCTTTTCAAATATATGGCTGATGCCTCTGCGGCGGTGTGTGAGGACAAAATAGTAAATATTATTTCCATCTTCTCTGGCCATCAGGGGAGGACGGACGGAAGGAAGTAGTAATGGTCGTGATTCTCTTTGCCAAAGTGAAGTCACCTTGCGGCTATTATCCCAACCTGACCTTGACGCTCAGTGCTTTCTGCGTGGGCTTCAGCTGTTTTGAAAGACACAGGCTGCAAAGAGTTAGAAGGTGTTAAAGTAGCCTTCAGTGTTCCTCTTAGCTGGGTTGTAGCTGAGAAAGAAAGAAAAAGAGCCCAGAGGGAGGGGAGCAAGATCAAAGAAGGAAGAGAGAGGGAGAGAGGGAGGGAGGGAGAGAGGGAGGGAGAGAAGGAAGCCCTAGGTTTGAAATGCAGCACCAGCATAAACTGAACTGGTCCTGCAGGCCTGTAATCTCAGCACTTAGAAGAAAGAAATGGGCAGGAGGATCAGAAGTTTAAAGTCATCCTTGGCTAGATAAGGAGTTTGAGACCAGCCTGGGCTACATAGGACCCTTGCTTGCTCAAATAAATGAAGGAATGAATGGAAGGGTGGCTAAGTGGGTGGATGGATGGATAGATGGACAGACAGATGAACAAATGGATGGGCAGTCCAATGCCCCCTGATGAGTGGGCTCTCACAAGGCTCACTGGTCCTCCTGCCTCTGACTGACATACACCTGCAAGCAAACTTCCATAAGATTGATTCGGCACTAGACTGGGCAATGCCCCTCATTTTGAGATGTCTGTTTTGGTGGCCTCTGCTTCTGTCACAAAAGACTTTCTTGACTTGTCCACATTGCCCTTCAAATCATATGTTCTTCGGGTATTTTCCCAACATGTCACATATCCCCACGCAGAAATGGTCTGGAGCCACCTCAACTCAGATCAGCTCCCTCTGGTGGGAGTATGTCCGTTCCTGGATCTAAGGCTTCTGAATGTACCTCTTCAGATTCCTGAGAGCACCGAGGCCCCCGACGCAATGTCTCTCCAGGAGACCTCTGTTCCTTGTTCACAGTGCCTTGGATGCTCCCCTGGTGACCCAGTGGTCCTTCTCTATGGCGATCCTTACGAGTCTTCCAACGTCAACCATTTAATGAATTACAGACTTCTGCTTATACTTGCATAGGAAGTCTGTAATTAGCTATGGGGCATTTTGTTAAATTTCTCTGTGAAAGATGCTGGGAGAAAAGAATGAATTCTCCTATTGTATTGAACTCCTCGGAAAGCACTCAGCTTCCTGCCTCCACCCCGCCACCATCAACCAAACTCCTCCTCCCTTCTTGCCAGCGGGTTCTTTATAGCCTCTGAATTCACGTTCAGGGTCCAGAGCAGTTTCCGACGTCCCCATGTCTGTCAGGAGGGTCTTACACACCGAAGTTAGTTTTGCTCTGTTGCAACATGCTTGAGAATAAATATGAACCTTGTTTATCGTTACTTGCTGTGTTCTGCCAGTGAGTGGCAATCACAACTGAATTACCATTGTTCAAGAAACTTGCTTCCATATTTCAGAGCCATTGAGAGACATCACACAAGATGAAACTGGGCTCAGTGAAAGCTCTATACCAAAGCATTGTTAGCTTAGGGTCCCCCTAGTAAGAGAGTCCCTTGGATCAATAACCTTAGAAGGAGTATTTGTTTCTGCCTCCAAAGACCATCGTAGGTCTGCCATCTGTCTCTCTAAATCCCTGGCAGGCAGGCGAAGGCTGGGTTCACAGGATGGCTCTGTGCCCATTAGGAATGCAAACCATTCTATTTCCTTGTAAAGAAATCTCTAGCTCTTTCCAAGGAATAGGGCTGTCAATGAAGAACTTTGTACTTGGCTCAACAAGGTTATTCTCCATTTATTTCCCTGAAAGTAATCAGCCTCTGTATTCTAGGGAAGAAAACAGGGGAATACATCAACAGAAACGTCTGGGGGTCTCACCAGTGCTGAGGAGCTAGCCTTTGCAAGATCCTTCTTTCTCAAAGTTTCTAATCCAACAGCCAACAGAACTCATGGGAGAACTCACAGGGAGAACTGCCTTGAGAACTGGCACCAGAACCAATCAAACACAAGAGCTGAGACCTCCCATTTAGGATGGAGGTCTGTCAAAAACTCATCTTCTGTCTTATTCTGTTGCTCTTTGTGGTGCTGGTGCTGTTACCTGGTACTCTGTATATGCTAGGCAGGAGCTCTACCACTGAGCCACACCCCAGCCCCTCACTGGGGGATTCTAGGCAGGGGTTCTACCACTGAGCCACACCCCAGTCTCTCACTGGGGGGTTCTAGGCAGGGGCTCTACCACTGAGCCACACCCCAGCCCCTCACTGGGGGATTCTAGGAAGGTGCTTTTCTACTAAAGCATGACCCTATGCCAGACTTGAGGTCTAATAACTTCTGAGAAATCATTATATTTAGGGTATAAGAACTTGTGCTCTAAGTCAGATCTGGCCACCTATTCTCAATAAGCCAATAAAAGAGCCAAATCAATAGTGAGACACAGAATGAGGTGATGTGTTGATGTATTCACTGTGGGCACATTGAGATTTGGCGAAACTTCCCAGTCTGTCTTTAGAGTCCTAAAATGAGATCAAAGTCTAAGCAGAGGCCGAGGATAAGCATATTTAAATAGTCCCAGTCAGTCAAGACGTGGTTCCGCCCACCATTGTTCTGTCCTTGTCTGGGCTTCAGCCTCACAGTGTAAGGAAGTCTGACCAGCTGTCAGAGCCCTGTAAAACCTCCTTGTAAACAAGTTCCCCATCAGGTGGGGCCTTTTCCTTCTTCCAGCATGAGATTCTAGGGAAGTTCCCATTTCTTCCAGGCCCATTGTTCAATAGGTGAGTGTCTCTTTAGAATACTTCATTTCTACCAGATTGGTTACAGAGTTTGCACCTGTCTGGAATCAACTCAAGCAGTTGACTAGACTTTCTCTCCTGCCTCATCTAGAGGTTAATTTCTCTTTTCTTATTTAACACATATAGATTTCCTGAAATACCTGAAAGTCTTAAAAACAAGTCACTAGAAGTTTTGCAGCTCAATCCTGTCTGTTCCTCCGTGAATAATTTCAGGGAAATTTACCTTAGTCTCCCATTAGTGACTGGCCAGCAGGGACGCCTCCTTCTCACCACCTCCAGACTCCTCTTTCCCACCCAGGAGTGGCTCTATGTCCGAGTTCCCTTAACCATGTCAGAAAGCTCTGGAACTGGGAGATCCTGGGATAAATTTCCCTGTATAGCAATGGATCTTTTTGTTTTTGTTGGTGCGTGTGTGTGTGTGTGTGTGTGTGTGTGTGTGTGTGTGTGTGTGCACGCACCGCACACTTGTATATATGGGGGCCAGAGGATAATCTTGGCTGTCATTCCTCGGGTATCACCAGTCTTTTGAGCCAGGGTCTCTCACTGACCTAAAATTTCCCAATGAGTTTAAGCTGGACAGAGAACCCCAGAGATCTTCCTTCTGTCTCCCCTCTCCAGTGTTGAGATTACAAACATATACTACCATGCCTGGCTTTGTGTGTGTGTGTTTGGGGGGGTTCTGGGGCTCAAACTCAGATCTTTGCACTTGTGCAGTAAGCACGTTACCCATGAGCCATTTCCACAACCCCCAAAGGCTACTGGTGGATAACTGGTTTTGTTTTGTTTTGTTTGAGACAGTGTTTTTCTGTGTATCCCTGGCTGTCTGGAACTGACTCTGTAGACCAGGCTGGTCTCCAACTCAGAGATCCACCTGCTTCTGCCTGGGATTAATGGTGTGTGCCACCACCACCCAGCCCAAATGATTTAATTTTTAACGTCAAACTTTATATTCAAAATGAAAACTTTAATGATCTTCTGGATTTCTAGCAAAATGTTCCCATTTCTCCAGCCCTCCTTGAATTTACACTCTTTACCTTAGGACCCTGCAGCATCCCACCAGCAGGTGCAAGCTGTCTGTACGCACTGAATCCAGTCTGACCATATGAATTGCAATGGCCAATAAGATGTAGCAAAAATGAACGCCAGCCAGTCAGGAGGCTAGACTTCAAGAGTGTGCACAGATGTTGTCTGTCTTAGAATGTTACCATCTCCATGGTAACAAACCCAACTGTTGCTGGAGCATGTAACTGCCCTGGGGACTGTAGCAGCAACCGGCAGCTCACCCACAACAGAGGTGAACTCAACCAAAGTGTTGAGGTTCTAAGATCTGGAGGTACTCAAACACACAAATAGGAGGACAGCTTTCAATCCACACAGTATTTTGTTTCCTGGTATTATATACAATAATTGATACTTTTGGTAAATTCTGGGCATTGTGCTTGCTCTGGTTCTGATGAGCAAGAACTGACCATGATTTCTGGCTTCTCCAGGGACTCAGAGTGTGTGGGGTTTTCTAAACCAGCAATTCTGAGTTGACTGTAACCAAATATCCGATGAAAACAATTAAAGAGAGGAAAGGTGAGTTTTGGCTCATGGTTTCAGAGGAGTTTGTGTCTGTCCTTTCAGAGAAGATGTGGCAGTAGCAATGAATGTCTGGGACTCCTCATATCTTATAAGATAGGAAGCAAGACTTGAAAGCAGAGGTCAGCACAAGCTACCATCTTAGTTAGGGTTTCTATTGCTGAAATGAAGTACCATGACCAAAAATCAAGTTGGGGAAAAGAAGGTTTCTTTGGCTTATTATTAACATATTCATCATTGAACACTCCACATTTGTCACTGAAGGAAGTCAAAACAGGAACTCACACAGGGAACCTGAAAGCAGGAACAGATGCAGAGGCCATGGAGGGGTGCTGCTCCCTGGCTTGCTCATAACGGCTTGCTCAGACTGTTTTCTTACAGAACCCAGGACTGCTAGCCTATGATAGCACCACCCAAAGTGGGCTGTACCCTCCCCCCATCCATCTCTAATTTTAAAAAATGCCTTAGAGCTGGATCTTATAGAGGCATTTTCTCCCTTGAGGTTCCCGCCTTTCAGATAGAGAGCATCTAGATGGGTTAACTGAGGTAGAAAGACCCAGCCTACCTGTGCACAGCACCATTCTATAGACTGAGGTGCTAGACTGAATAAAGGGGATCTTGAGAGCTGAGCACCGACATCCACCTCTCTCTCTGCTTCCTGACTGTGAATGCCATGTGTCCGGCAGCCTCAGATTCCAGCTTCTATGACTTTGCAACTAGAGCAGGCTGTGCCCTTGAACTGTGAGCTAAAGTAAACTCCCCCCTCCTTACGTTGCTTCTCTCGGACATTTAGTCATAACAGCAACAGCAGTAACTAATATAGAGACTGTAGTGGTTTGAATATGCCTGGCCCAGGGAATGGCACTATTTGGAGGTGTGGCCTTGATGGAGAGGGTGTAGCCTTGTTGGAGTAGCTGTGGCCTTATTGGAGTAGGTGTGGCCTTGTTGAAGTAGGTGTGGCCTTGTTGAAGTAGGTGTGGCCTTGTTGAAGTAGGTGTGGTCTTGTTGAAGTAAGTGTAGCTTTGTTGGAGTAGGTGTGCTGTTGTGGGCATAGGCTTTAAAACCCTCATCCTAGCTTCCTGGAAGCCAGTCTCCTCCCAAAGGTCTTCAAATAAAAATGTAGAACTCAGCTCCTCCTGCACCAGGTCTGCCTGCAGGCTGCCATGCTTCTGCCTTGAAGATAATGGACGGAACCTCTGAACATAGAAGCCTGCCCTAATTAAAAGTTGTCCTTTGAAGAGTTGCCTTGGCCATGGTATTTGTTCACAGCAGTGAAACCCTAACTAAGACAGGGACATTTCATGTTTAAACTGTAACTAGGCCCAAATTCGGGGCCAGCCTGACATGTGTGCATAACACAGGCACCGCTGTCTAGAGCAGGGGTCCTCAGTGTTCCCATTGCTGCAACTCTTTAATACAGTCCCTCATACTGTGCTGACCTCAGACCATAAAATCATTTCACTGTTAGTACATAACTGTAATTTTTCTATTATGGATCATAATGTAAATATGTGATATGCAGGCTTTCTGGTGTGCTTCCCCTGTGGGGGTGGTGACCCACAGGTTGAGAACCTCTGGCCTAGAGCTTCACTGTCTTTGGCCCCCATGCTCTGTGTCAGCTTTGGACAACAATCCGGAAGAAGCAGCGAACAGCAGAGTATTTGCTTTGCACCTCCACTCTCAACCACGTAAACATTTGAGTTTCTCTGCCCCAGGCAACAGCTTGTTCCTTTTTAATTAACTTGCCTTTATTGATTTTACACATTCATCAGCACACACCAACGCACCTTCATGTGTGTCTGTGAAGTCAGCACTTACCTGGCACGGTGTTCTGGGCCACGCCTGGCCTGGCACACTACGCCACATATGGTACTCCGTGCTGTGTACGCCTTTCATTGTGGGGAGGCTCAGAATGTCTCCATGGGGAATTAATGTGTGCTTCTTTCTCTTTTTTTAGGATTGGGTAATAAACAAATGGTCTTATGCATGCTAAGGTGTGCACTCACTGGGGGATCCTAGGCAGGGGCTCTACCACTGAGCCACACCCCATCCCCTCACTGGGGGAGTCTAGGCAGAGGCTCTACCACTGAGCCACACCCCAGCCCCTCACTGGGGGATTCTAAGCAGAGGCTCCACCACTGAGCCACACCCCAGCCCCTCACTGGGGGATTCTAGGCAGGGGCTCTACCACTGAGCCACACCCCAGCCCCTCACTGGGGGATCCTAGGCAGAGGCTCCACCACTGAGTCACACCCCAGCCCCTCACTGGGGGACTCTAGGGTAGGCCTGATAGCAGAAGCTTTCACCCATTGAGCCATCTCTTAGGGCCTTCAGATGATGATGAAGATGACGATGATGATGAAGATGACGATGATGATGTGAAAGGTCTCACAGGGAATCTGGAGCTTGCCGATTTTTCTAGACTGATTCTCCGGGGATCCTCCCGGCCTTGCCTCTGCAGCTCTATGGTTACGAGTGTGTGCTTCTCCGCCTTCTCTCTTTGTGGGTTTAGGTGTTGAGCTCAGGTCCTCATGCTTGTGCAATCGGCACTTCAACCTCCCAGGTTTCATAAGTCAACAGACGTCATGGAACCTGTGCCTCTGTCCCGGTCCCATGCTGTGCCCCACTGCCAGCCTCCCACGTGCGCTTTAGGTCTTTTAGGAAAAAAGCACCAACCCCTCTACAGCACAGAGAGCTCTGCCAAAGATGCTCTTAGCAATCAAACCATCGATCTTCCCAGCCTTCCAGCGCACCCATCATGCCTGCAGAGGTACACCAGTCTCAATTCTTAACATACACCCTTGCAAGTGTGTGTCACATGCACATATCTACATCCACACATACAAATGTTTCTACACACATATGTGTACATGCCCATACATATATGCATCATGTTGATTCTGTGTCTGTGGAGAATGCAGACAGAAATCTCAAAATTTTTGGCCACGAACCCACAGTAGACTCAGCTTGGGCAGTGGAGATTCCAAACATGGAGGGGATTTTGGAGATGGTATCAGTTAATTTTCACTGCTGTGACAAAAAAAATTTCCCAGCGATGGTGACTGACTGAAGGACAGCCTTACTTTGTTCAGGATTTGAAGGCACGGCCCATCGTAGCAGGAAAGCCTTGGCGGTGGAAAGCGTGAGACTGCTCACACTGCGTCTGCTGGCAGGACGCAGAAAGAGGAATGCTGCTGCTCCGCTCGCCTTCTCCTTATTCAGCAGGACCTCAGCCCACGGGAAGCTGCTCCCCACACTCTCCCATTAAGTCAATCTAGAATCTCCACCACAGAGATGCTCAGATGTGTGTCCTAGGTGGTTCCAGATCCTCTCAAGTTGACAGTCAATTCAGACAGGGATCCTCCCTAAGGTGCCAGGCTACAGATCTGGGTGCAGCACAGCCGTGTAAGATGAGACTGTTTGGGGGTGGGGGACGATGGCTGCAAGCCAAGGGTGTAGTCAGGCCTAAGTTCAGCAGTGACAGCGATGTAATGCATGGCCAAGAACACCGATAATCTCTTCAGAGATAGATCAGGGTCTGTGAGATGCCAGGTTGGTCTCTACAACACAGGAATCAGTGAGAAAAGTACTATTTGGATGTTCCACTGAGTGGCATGTGCCAGGCTTCTCCTCATGTGGCTTGGGTCTTATCCACATGGTTCCATCACCATGTGGCATCTGGGGTCCCCTTTGGGGAGTTACACAGAATTACTTTTGCTGTCCAAAGCCAACCTCAGGCACATTAGGACCAAGAGTGGAAAAGTGACCAAGACTAGAATTATCAAATGTCATGTCTCACTTTGCTAGAATCTGTTTATTAAAGACACTGTTAAGACCCCATTAAACTCCCAGTAGTGACTCCTGCTTACAAACCAAAACTAAGGAGGAGAAGTGTCCACGTAGAACCTCCAGGGCTTCCTTCACTGACAATCCTGTTTCCAAAGCTAGCCCATCCTCCTCGAAATGTGTCTCAGAGATGTCCTTCTTTTTCATGGCTTAATAATATTTTCATTGTGCATTATAATCTTACTAAATATTACTAGTACTAGATTGTACCCATTCACCCTTGCCCTTGGTGGGCATGCCGGTTGTTTTGAACATTGTGAACAGGACCGATATGGATACGGAGGTACAGTAAGTTAGAGTACAGGATTATAAAACAACCATACTCTCAGAAGCAGATATTAAATGAAAATGCAGGCACTTTGGTTCCTCAGCTAGCGCATACTCCTGGATCATATTAGAAGTAGATAGAGCCAAGAGATGTGTGAGGATGTGGGCAGTCTGCCAGACCCTCCTGGCTTTTTCTGAGCTTTTTCTGGGCTGGTTCTGATTTTAATAAAGAATCAGAACTATGGTTCTGATCAAATCCTTCCCAGGTGTTCAAAGAACACAAATAAAGCCTTCAGTGGGGGCGGTTTCCAGTGGTGGAGATGGGTTTGACCTCAGTCTTTCTTCTCAAAACAGATGCATATACATGCACCCATGAACACACACACATACTCATGTGCACACACACTCACTCATGCCTACACACATACTGATGAGAACATATACATTCATATGCACAGTCATGTGTGCACTCGTACACACATTCACACACATTCTGCTGAACCCAGAGATGGCACAGTCATTTTTATTACCAAAGGGTTCCCAGGCCCTCTCGGGATGGTGCTTTTTTCTTTTTGCTTGTTTGTTTTGCATGTGTGTTCACAGGTCCGCAGAACATGTATGGAGATCAGAGGGACAACATAAGGTGTTAACCCTTGCCCTCCACCTTGTTTGAGGCAGGGTTCCTCTTTTGTTCTTTGCTGCTGTGTCTGCTAGGCTAGCTAACTCAGGGGCTTCTGAGGACCCTCCTTTCTCTGCCTCCCACCTCACCACAGAAACACTGGGGAAAGATAGATAGATAGATGGATAGATAGATAGATAGATAGATAGATAGATAGATAGATAGGTGGGTGGGTGGGTGGGTGGGTGGGTGGGTGGGTGGGTGGATGGATGGATGGATGGATAAATAGATAGATAGATAGATAGATAGATAGATAGATAGATAGATAGATAGATAGATAGATAGATAGATAGATGGGTGGGTGGGTGGGTGGGTGGGTGGATGGGTGGATGGATGGATGGATAAATAGATAAATAGATAGATAGATAGATAGATAGATAGATAGATAGATAGATAGATAGACAGACAGACAGACAGACAGACAGACAGATAGACAGACAGATATTTCCCCATCAGGCTTTACATGGCTTCTGGGAGATTTGACCTCAGGTCTCCACAATTAAGCAGCAAATGAGATTTACTCAGTGAGCCATCTTCCCGGCTTTATTTTATCTTTCCAATCCCAGAAGAGCTCCTCCCAGAAATGACAGCATCTGAGAAAACATGAAGATGTAGTCAGAACAAAAAGACCCCAACACCCCCAGCCTCGCACCTTTGGTTTTCATGGGTCCACAGAACTGTCATTGTTGCTATGTTTTGAAAGAAACATCACCACCCACAGGGGCTCCAGAGGTCTGGGGCTTGGAGTTACAACTCGGGATCTCAATTGATGTTGGCTGTTATGCAAAATTAATTATCTTGGTCATTTGAATGTTTTCCCCCAAACATAATATAATCTCATTACAGACTACTCCATACCAGAGTGAATCATGAGCCAAATTCCATTTAGGAAATTGAAGGTAATTTAGAGTTATATGATTTGAAGAGAGAGAGGGAAAAAAGGAAGAAATCCCTTTCTTTGCTAAATGCTAATTTGGTCCGACTCCATAATGTAAAAGAGACTTGCATTTGCTTGGGAATTGCTGTAAGCTGGGGGGGGGGGGCAGCAAAGGCTTGCATGAAATGTTTGAGTAAGTTCCCTAGCTGTCTGAGAAGAAATCCTGAGATGCAGCAGCAAAGGACACAATTCCAATGGGCTTCCAGAAGACAGAATTTGTCTGCTGGTGGTTCGTGGGAAATGCTGCCCTCAGAGCCACAGACAATGAAAATCCAGAGAAGAGACACCAGGAAAAACACACAGAAAAAACAGCCTACAGGACAGTTTGGACAAGCAGTTTATATATGTCAGCTCAGCTGCCGTGACAAAAGGATACATATTAGGTCAGTCACTGTTATAAAGGGGTGTGTATTCCCTAGTTTAGCTGCTATAACAAGAAGAGAGTGCGTTAGCACATCTGTTATAACAAAAGGTTGTGTATTAGTTCACACAGCAAGGTGTGCATTGGTCAGCTGCGTGTTGTAACAAAACAGTATTAGCTCAGCTCTTGTAACAAATGTACGTGTATTAGTCAGCTCAGCCGCTGAACAAAATGCACCAGTTGAGTGATTTAATATTACAAAGTTGTTTTCTCACTGTTTGAGAAGCTGAACTTGTGAGGTTGGAGCATGTTGACAGCTCCTGAGGCCTCATAGATGCTGTCTTCTCACAGTACCCCATGTGGTCATCTCTTTCCTGTCTGTGATCTAGTCTCAGCTTTGTCATCTTTGTAAAGTTGCTTGCGTTCAGATTGGATGCAGGTCCACCTCAATAGATTAAGTTCACCTTAACTACATCTTCCAAGGTCCTCTCTCCAAATATGGCTACATAGTGAGACAGTGGAAGGCAGGGTGTCAATATATGGATTTGGGACAAGACAATTCTCCTTTAAACAGCTGTGGAGCCAGGTGCCTCAGCCTAGGTTCATCTTATCAAACTGAGACACCAACACCCTCACCTGGCTTCCCTGCTCCCTCCCTCATCTTTCTAGAACTTTCTATACATAGTAGCCAAAGTAACAGCTGTCCCTTCCTCCTTCTCTTTCTTCTTTTTTCCTTGTTTTCTCCTTCCCTCCTTCCCCTCCCTTCATCCTGTCTGTCTATCTATCTGTCTATATGTCTGTCTTCAACACTGGAGATAGAAGCCAGTATTTCTAACATGCCAGGCAAGCATTCCACCACTGAATTACCCCCTTGGCCCTTCACTGGGGGATTCTAGGCAGGGGCCCTACCACTGAGCCACACCCCAGCCCCTCATTGGGGGATTCTAGGCAGGGGCCCTACCACTGAGCCACACCCCAACCCCTCACTGGGAGATTCTAGGCAGGGGCTCTACCACTGAGCCACACCCCAGCCCCTCACTAGGAAACTCTGGGCAAATGGGTACTGCTGAGCTATATGCCAGCACATGGTTCACATTCTATTTTGAGACAGGACCTTACTAAGTTTTCCAAACTGGACTTGAACTCACTCCGTAGCCCTGGCTTCTCTCTGAACCTTCTGAGTAACTAAGATCACAAACCTACGCCATGTACTTCAAGCCTCTGTCAAAGACTATCTCTCCAAGCTCCTGGTGGCTTCCATGGGTTCTAAGTAGATGCCAAATCTTCACCTGAATGCTCTATCCTTGTGGTGAGCGGTGCACACTCCCGGCCATGATGTTCTGCCTCACTGTGGACCTGGAAGCAATGTAGGCAATGGGCTGAGAGTCAGAACCAATGAACCGTGATACATCAGTCTTCAAGTTTATTCATTTACTACTCATCTGGAGTCTATTGTCTTGACATGCTCTGTGTGTCTCCAGTACAGCAGGCAAAGGGAGAGTCTGAAAATTTCCTGAGGAACTGACACTGGAGTGGAGATGCCAAAGATGAGAAGACAGGAATCAGCCAGACCACAGTGAGCTCAGAGACAAGAGCAGAAAGTGAAGATATTCAACCACATGTCACAGAGCAGTGAAGATTCTGGAAGCACCCCAAAACCAGAGGAGGGAAAGAGTAACATCCAATTCCCCTTCTGTTGTAGTGATAACCCCCCACCACCACAACCAGCTTAAGGCAGCAAAGGTTTATTTGGTTTAATCTCCTAGATCATGGTCCTTTTCTTAAAGAAGTCAGGGCAGGAACTCCAGCAAATCATGGAGGGACGCCTCTGGCTGGCTCCCTCAGGCTTATGTTCAGTTAGCTTCTTATATACCCCAGACCACATACTTAAAAAAGGTGCCACATAGGATGGGTTGGGCCTTCCTACATTGATTAACAATCAAGACAATTCTCCACAAATATGTCCTCAGGCCTCAAACTAGGGGATAAAGCCATCCACGGTGGGCTGGGTGTTTCCATGCCAATTAACATAATCAAGACATTCCCCCATAGACGTACTCAGGGGACAGCCTATTAGGCAACATTTCATTAAGGCTCCTTCTCCAGGTGATCCTAAGTTGTATTAAGTTGACAGTTAAAACTAACCATGTGTAACCTAGTAAACCAACTAGACTAGAAGAAAACTCAGTGCTTTGCTAAGTGTCTGTATCAGTCAAATGCTAGCATCTGTCCCTTAGATGGCTGTGGTGTAATTCTCTCTGGAGCAGAGGATTTTGTCCCTGAGCTGTCACACGTTGCCACAAAGAGAAGCAAAGTCTCTCACTGTTCTGAGGGCCAGAAATCTGAGCTAAAAATATTGGCAGGGTGGATTCCCTGGTTCTATGGGGCAGTCAGCATCATGATACTCTGTGAGCTTCTGGTAATTCCAGAAAATTCTTAGGACTGGTTCTGTGATGTGCAAATGTATCACTCTAGCTTCTGCCTCTCCACCTTCCTCCCTCCTTCCCTCCCTCCCTCCCTTCTTCCCTCTCCCATCCTATTCTCTTTCTTTCCTCTCCCTCCCTTTCTCTCTCTTCTTCACTCCCCTCCCTTTCCCTCCCTCCTTCTCCCTCTCCCCCTCTCTCCCTCCCTCTTTCTCCCTCTTCATCCTTCCCTCTCTCCTCTCTCTCCAGGACCTCATGCCCTAGAAATCTGAGAGAATACTGTGACATGTCCAGAGTGAACTGTCTGCTGTTTGCCTTTCTGTCTACTGCTGTTGTCTTTGTCACTGATGACAGCGAAGGCCCCGGTCTCACCTGCTCTCCTTCTCACCCGTTCCTCAGTTTCAGGTCCCCTCCAGCACCTCTAATACTTCATGGCCTGTTTCCCAAAGATTATTTTTGGAAACAAAACGAGTAAACAAAAGGAGAGACAGAATTCAATTTGATCCCAATAAATCTCAGCCAAATAAACTGGGTCTTTTTTATTCCGTTCAGTTTCTTTGCTGCCTACCAGGCTTTCAGGGCCTGATGTGTCATTAATCTGTTGGCTTTGGGGAAGTATTTATGCAGAATTGTGTAACATTATGCACTGTTAAAGTGTTGGGGTGATAGGATGCCTCATGAGTGTGGCCTCTGATCCCAAGGGCCCATCTCACATTAAAAAGGTGTCCTGGTTTCTTTCTCTTGCTGTGACAAACACCACCACTGAAAGCAATTTGGGGGAAGAAAGGTTTATTTCAGCCACTGGTCACTGCCACTCACTGGCTGGTTCACAGTCTCACTCTTCCCTATACAGCCCAGGGCTTGCCCAGGGGGACAGCACTGCCCATGTGGGTTGGGCTTTTCCACATCAGTTTGCAACCAAGACAGTCCCCCACAGACACTCCTTCAGATTAACCTGATCTGGACAACCCCTCCATCGAAACTCCTCAGATACCTCTAGGCTGTGTCAAGTTGACAGTTAAAGCTCACTGGGCAAGGGGGAAACAGAGGCACCATTGTAGGTTTGGACTCCTACTTTAGGGTGGTCATGTTTGCAACCTCCAGATGATAATGCCTCACCTTTAGTTAAAAGTAGAAAAGGAGAGCTAAGTAAAATGCTTCCCTGCAAGTGTTAACTTGGATCCCAAGAAGGCACATAAAAAGCCAAGTTATACACATATAACACCGGTACTAAGGAGATGGGAGGTTGCCAAGTCTTGCTTGGCCATGGCTCGGGTGGCAGAGTCAGCAGGATGTGGGATTCCAGGGCATAAGCCTTGTTTGTGTGTGTGTGTGTGTGTGTGTGTGTGTGTGTGTGTGTACATATTTTATGTTCTTACTTCGGGAAATACTTTCTACCAAGGTTATCGGGAAATGTTCTCCCTTTAGCAAGGTTAATGACTCCATGGTAATTAGAAATAACATGAGTCCAGGAGTTGAGGGTGTGTCTATAGTCTCAGCAAAACTGGTAAACACTGAGACCTCAACTATGCAGACTGTAAGGATACAATAAGAATTGCATAAGAGGCTTCATAGATCTAAAGGAACAGGGGCAGCTGCACTGTAAGCCAGCTTCTCAGAAACATCCTAAGGAAGGAGATGAAGAAATTACAGAGTAGTCACCACAGGGCAAGATCCCACCCAGCTAAGTTTTTTGTTTGTGTTTACAAAGGCGGGCAGATTCCTGAGTTCAAGGTCAGCCTGGAACAGAGTGAGTTTAGGTCCAAGCACAGCCATGGTAAGAATGGTAATTTCTTGGTGGGGTCCCACCCAGTTTACTGTCCGCGTTTAACAAAGGCAAACAGATTTCTGAATTCTTTTGTAATGTTAAATAAAATGTGTTTGCTGTCTCTTTCTAAGAATCGGAGGCTAGGCTTAGGGGATGCTGATTCTCAGGTTAATCAATAGGAAGCCTAGGTCAATGACCACATTGATACGTAAATAAAAGGCTGCACTTGTGATCTGCAAGAAATGGGCTATCAAGAGTTTTTGGAATCCCAAGAGAAAGCTGTCTTAAGAGAGCTGTCTGCAAAGCTGACTCCAACAGAACTTGTCAGCTTGTACCCCACCATTTGACTTCCAGTCTTTTCTTCACCACTCTCAAACACCCCTTTTCTTATAACCCCTCTACAAGTTGAAGCCAGTCTGTGGCAGAGGTGAAGACAGGTCACTTCCTGGATGTCCATGGTCCAGTTGGCCTTTCCCAATTGACAGTGCAGGACAGTGAAAAGCTGTTTCCAACAAATGTTGGCAGTTACTTGTTTTACTTTCATTTTGGGTGCTGTGATTAAACAATCTAATAAAACCTCAGAAGAAAAAGGGTATATTTTAGCTCACAGCTCCAGGGTGAGTGCATCATTGTGGGTAATTCAAGGCAAGCACTTCAACACCTGTTCATATCATATCGGCTGTCAAGAGAAATGAATGTAAACATTCCTCCATGCCTGCTTGCTCGCTTGCTTGCTTGCTTGCTTGATTGCTTGCTTGCTTGCTTACTTGCTTGCTTGAGCTCAGCTCACTTTCTTACTCATACATTTCAGAATCTCCTGCTTAGGGAATAGTGTTACCCGTAGTGGGCTGGGCTTTTCACATCAATTACCTTAATGAAGATAATCCCCAGCAGACATGCCCACAGTCCAACCCATTGTAGACAATCCTTCATTGAGACTGTCTTCCCAGGTGATTCTACTGCATGTTGAATTGACAGTCAACCATCACAACATCTAAGGATGGGCACTTCAGGTTGTCTTCTGGTTTCCATATCTAAACTTCTGCACATGTTCACCCACATATAAATGTGAAAACACACACACACACACACACACACACACATACACACACATGTGTATGTGAGCCAAGAAGAAGATGTAAGAAAACTCTAAACAGTATGGGCAGAGGGCATATAAATCTTACAACAGTAAAAACAGCTACCCTGGATGTATAGTTATTGTCTATATATGGTCTTGGACTTGCCTTTAGCTCTACACCATGCTCACATGACAAGTGGGAAGCCATTCAAATTCAGTATACTGTGCAACCTCACCCTGCAGGCACGGGTGACATGGGCACAGTAGGAGAGCAAAGCCTGGTGAAACAAGAGATGAGGATTTGGTTGTGGATATTATCTGCGCTTTGTCCTGTAGAACCTGGATCCTCTTGGAACTTGAAAAATGGAGCAGGAAGAAAACCAGCAAGAATTTCTGAGGAAGGTGACAGACCTTATGGTGGCTTTGGACTGAATCAACTTGAAGAAAAGGGCTTCTCTTGGGCTCACTGCTTCAACACTTTAATCTAGCACAATGGAAAAGTGGCAGAGTGGTTCAGTTCACAATGGTGGGAGCACATAGCACTGGCTGCTCACACTGTGGCAAACCAGGTGACAAAGAGAACCTGGGTCATGTACACTTTTCCTGGAGAGAAATCTAATCACCCCAGATGGGTACCAAGAACAGGCCAAAGTACTATTTCATCCAAGTCTAACTTGTAATTGATGGATTTGTTGTGTAAGACTCAAATTGAATCTTATCTATTTGAGGGTCCCATGAATGAGATGAGAAATTGGGGATCGATGCAAAAGCAAGAGGTTTATTAATCTAGTGCACTGGGGTGGCCTACATCCAGAGGAAAGGCAACCCTGAAAGGCTGTTACAAGCAGTTTTTATACTTTTTAGGGTACTGGTTACATCAGAAAGGTTACAATTTAAATTCATTGGCTAAACATATTGACCTTTGAATCTATTGGCTAGCAAGCATGTGACAGGCCATGGGACCAGAGGGTCAGGTAACTATCAGTACATTCTGTAGCTTTTCAAGAATGTTCCTGCTCCTCCCAAGAACTGTAGGTAGAAAATGGAACTTGGCCTGATAGACTCCCGAAGGGAGACCCTCACTCAAATCTCAGGAGAGGCGCGCACCCAGCGAGGCACCGAGACCAGACTTGCTGCAATCGCACAAGGAAGTTTATTGAAAGTTAAACAGAGTGAGATCTCAGGCCAGCATGCTGGGGTCGAGACTCATACACCACACAGGGGTAGAGGAGTTCAACCCCAGCCTGAACTTGTGATGGGCTTATAAAGGCAAAAACCACAAAAGGGAGGACAGGGGGAGAATGAGGAAATTCAAAGGGGAAGAGTCATACATTTTTTATCAGTTAAACCATGTGTCACATGAATCATACACCTGGGGCACACCTAGGGCGTTGAAACATTCCACAGAGGTCATCGGGACCTTCTGTGGTTATTCTGGGAACTCAAATCTCAAGAAAGTTCTGGGTGCGATTACCTGCAGAGGAGAGGGCCCTAGGGCAAAGAATCGGTGTCCTTTGATAACTTTTTACTCTTCAGGCCTAACCTTGACCTGAGGTGGTGGGTGTCAGGCTGGTGAAAGCCCCTAGGGTCCTTTATTCTTCCCCTTCTCTAGGCCACCATTGCAATCTTGAAATCAAAGGTCATCTTGTTTTACAGCCTCATACTATTGTGTGAGCACCATTATTTGCAGTGTTAAAGCATTCCTTGATGAATGCAACTAAGCAATTCAAAATGTAAGTACCAAATTTTAGGAGCAAACATAGAATAATCAAAGGTCCTCTCAGAGTTGAAACTAAAGCTACCCCACTTGCTCTAAAAACAATAGGTCTAGCTGAGGCATTAGCTGAAATAAGACACCAGACCCCTTGGGCTGATTTAGGACCTCAAGATATACACAAGGGGCCAATCTTAAAAAGCAAGCCCACCAGGTATCCTCAGGGTAAATCAAATACCCATCTGGTCTACCAAAGTCATGAGTAGAGTTACAAAGAAACTTTCTCTGGGAGGGCAGTGCCTATGCATAGTCCTTGCCCCAACACTTGTTGCAAGGTGAGAGATTAAGGGGACCTCCACCGGCAGCCCTTATCGGTGTTGTCCTGTCTTATGGGGTCTGAGGCAGCTATTCTCTCATAATATGGGGAAACTGTATCATAGCAGAGCCAACAAGAGGTGTTAAGGGAACTTGGTTGAGTTTAGAACTAGAAAAAACTTTTCTATAAAGTTTAGAAGCTGGTGCTTATCGCCCTGGGGAGCCTGATTAGAGAATAGATTCTCTATTATTGAGGCCACTCTGGTTACCGCAGTAACCCCAGCTACCACCTTGGGCTGTACTGTAAGGGTTGGCATAGTGCATCGAGAGGCCGATGGTACCAGGACTAGAACAGAGTTAGGCCCCGTGGAGGTAGTCAAGGCCTCAATCCACAAGTGAATGGTACAAAGAAACCCATTATCATAGCCAGATTGATAAAGCCTTAGTCTCTAGGTGTTTTTGTTTTTCTTTTCTCAAGTACATGCTCTTTTTCCTGCTTCAGTTAATCAGATGAAGAGGGGGTTGTAGGAGAAATTAAAACAGAGCCTTTCTTTCTCCTTCTCAGCTACCTTTTCCCCAGGTGATGTTAGGACTGGTGCCAAGGACCCAAAAGGACCCAGAAGCCCTACTGGTCCATGGGCTTGTGTAACAGCTGCTGCATGTTAGTCCCACCACTTGTGGAATTCCTTCTTACGGTTATTAAATCCTACCAAGAGTGGGGAGTGGTCTTGAAACTCCACACACTAAAAAGAAGCCATCAGCTCCTCCACACTTATGGGCCTACTCCACTCATTTCAGGGGCACACATAGACCGGGACAAGGCGTAGTTCACTCCTTAGCTGAAGGTGCCCACACCTTAATCCTCATTCTCCCAGACCACCCCCAGGGACAGGACTTCAAGAATCATGTGGGTTCACCCTTGCATTTGGGTAGTCCTTCTGAGTGGGAATAACCCACAAGTCCAATCCAGCAGCTAATTTACACAAATCAGGGGTTAAAGTGGGCTACCAGGTGTAAGGGGGTGGTTCTTTAGAAGTGGACCACACCTGTAGCTGATAGGACCTGCCATGTAAGTCTAGCAGAGGTATGGGGTTGCTCACAGTTCTTGAGACGTCCACTGCCAGCCACAGACAAACTAGTAGTCAGATCATGGAGTTCGGGATATCTTGAGTTTTAGGGGATTGTCCGTCTTTTCTATTTTCTAACTGAAGATGTCAGATGGCTCAGGTACTAGAGTAGGTTTCACATGGGAGGTGTGTATCCAGGCTGAGATCCCATCCACTTCCACTGCCTTTGGCATAGTCAGCAAAACCAGGTATGGTCCAGCATGGTTTGTGGATCAGGGTCTGATGGCATCTCATGTAGAGGAGACTTCGATTTGGAAAGGGTGAGTAATCTCCAGGGTGGCCAACGGAGCCCAGACTTCTTTTTGAATTGTCTGCAGAGCCTTAAATCTGGTGTTTAAATCACTATCATTATGGCAAGTCAGTTCAGAAACATCCCCCAATAGGGTGAGAGGAGCAGGGGTCCCATATAGTATCTCAAAGAGGGTCAAGTTGAAGTGGGAGTGTTCTAATCTTAAAGAGGGCTAAAGGAAGGAGCACCACCCAGTCTGCACCAGTCTCCAAGGTCAATTGAGTTTACCGATTGGTCCCCAAGAAACAAGCTAATATCTGACTTACCTGGGCAACAAAAGCTGGCCCATTGTCTGATCCAATTACCTTAGGGGTGTCAAACATAGGGAAGATCTCTTCTAGAATCTTTTTAGCTACCACAGCTGCCATTTCTCTCTGTTAGGAGGCTTTCACCCACCCAGAAAAGGTGAACAGACATAATATGCAGTCACTGATAATTGAATTCTAACCTCAGAAAGCTCTGAACACCCCAGAAACAACTCACAGACTATATGAAGCTCAAGAAAAACAAAGGCCAAAAAAAAAAAAAAAGAAAGAAAGAAAGAAAGAAAGCCTCAGTCCTTCTTAGGAAAAGATAAATGTATAGCACCCTCTTAGAGTGTGGTACACATGGACCTTAAATCATTAATAATCCAAGAGCTAAGAATATAGCCTTGTGGCAATTTTTGGTATTCAAAGATCACTATGCTTAATCTATACTCACCAAGAAAACTGACTGTTTACATGTTACATTCTGTCCTACATGTACTTTATGCTTATGGTAACTAGTGGGATTTCAATGTATGCTATCAAACCTCTAAAAGAATTAAGTACTGACAAAAATATATTCATATAGTGTTATGCCAAAATACCTTTAAAAATCTGTATATGTATCCCTCTTTTTTAAAGATAAAGTTGTAAGTGTGGGGGAAAAAAAGACTTATTGATACTTATATCCATACTGGCTTAATCTCAGTAAAGTTCACTTTCCAGGAAACCCCAAGTTTATCCCCCTTCAGCCTTTTTTCCTTTTTCTACCTAAGTTCTACCTGCATTCACCTTCTGGCATGGCACACAGCTGTCTACTACTTGTCCCACTAGATGCCTCAAATCTGGCACCAAAGACTTTGACAAGACAGTCCTCACAAGTTTTTCAAGCTCATTGATGCATTTGCTTCATGTCCAATACTGTATACCAGGTTCTGGATGGAGAAAATGAGCACAACAGGTTATAGGGGTTAGGTATTGTGAGGTGGAGATCGGCCACCCGTTTGTTTACCTCTCGGAGATCTTGAACTGGCTGACAGTTGTTGGTTCCAGGTTTCTGCGCTGGTAGGAGAGGTGTGTTCCAGGCTGAATGTCCCTTAAGTAGAACGTCAAGTTGTAGTAACTAGGTGATGTGTGGTGTGATCCCGTCTCATGCCTCCTTTGACATGGGGTACTGACTCACTGCTATCAGGATAGCCTGGGTTTTTCAGTTCTATATGGACAGGGGGCTGGTTCTTAGCCTCCTCTATTCCTGCAGTTTCTGCCCAGGCATGTGGATATGCCTGCAGCTCAAAGAGTTAATACTTGTCCTCCAACTGAACAGTTAGGACCTGCATGGGCTCCCCTTTTAGCCCTCTAACCTGTGGTCTATCAGGGTGAAAGTGTACTTGTGCCCCCATCTTAGTCAGGAGGTCTCTCCCCAACAAGGGGCAGGGACAGTCTGGCATTAGTATGAATGAGTAGGATACCCAGCCCACTCTGAGATCTTTGGGTAGTTCATCAATATTGTTTTGTGTCAGTAGCTCCTTGAACCCATGACTTTTTATTTGATATGGGTCCCTCCGTTCATAGCAGGACAGAGGACTGAGCCCCTGTATCTACAAGGAACTGGATAGGTTTCTCTTCCACTTTCAAGGTTACCCTGGACTTGGGGAGTGGGTTCAAACCCTGTCACTCCTAGTTGCTGTCTTCTTGTATGGTCAGAACTTTGGCACCACGGGTCCAGGGGTCCCATTCTTGGGGTCCCCTTTTCTTCTTGTTGGGACAATCTCTGCCCCAGTTGTCTTTTTTTTTTTTTACAATAAGCACATTGATCCTTTTGGAGAGGCTCCTTCCTAGTGCCAGACTTCGTTCTTAATTCCCTGTTTCTCACTACTATGTCCAGAATCCTCTGTAAATTCCTGCTCTTTCTCTGGCTTTCACTCTCACTCTCTCTCTCTCTCTCTCTCATCTTCTTTCTCTTTCCTTGTTTCTTCTCCTCCTCTGTCTCCTTGTTATGGTAAACATTCTCAACAACCTGCACTAAATCCCACAACGACTTATCCCATAGTCTTTCTAGCCTCTGAAGCTTTTTTTCCTGACATCTTTACCGGTCTATAAAAGGCATCATCACTTGCCTGGTCCCTGCTTAACCTCATGAACCTCTGTCAAAATTGTGGGTCACCCTGCAACCCCCAAGGAGCTTGGTGATAAAAGTTTCAGGTGCTCCCCACCTTCAGGAGAGTTGTAGTGCTGTCTGGTCTTCGAAGAGGGAATCACTTGTCTATGCCAGCTGGGTTCTGAGTTAGAGTCCCGTTTGCCCTGGGGACGTTCTTTCTGGCCTCTAGAATAATATGCTGGTAAAGAGAATCTGTAAAAGCTATTGACAATCATCCCAGGTAGGCTGATGGGTGAACAAAAGAGAATCTAAAAGGTCAGTGAGCCCCCTAGGTTTATCAGAAAAAAAATAGATCTAGGAGAAAGAGGTCACAGGAGAAAGAGTCTTGTAAAATCTCTTTCTTAGGTGGCATGGGGTCCTATAAAGTGAGGATATGGGTTGGAGTGGAAGGTAAAAAAGGTTGGACCCATGGTGGAGGGTCCAACACCAGATCTCCCAGACCAGAATATAAGGAATTTGATTGGGGTGTCCGCCTGCCCCTAGACCAAAATCTCTCCTCTTCTTAACATCACTCCAGTAATCTAAGCTTAAACTTAAAGGGGTAGATGTGCTCTGCCTCATGTCTAAAAATAACATCAGTCAAAGTACACACAAACACAAACACACACACACACACACACACAAAAGAAACAAAAGTAACATCAGTACAACTACACACACACACACCAGAAACAGAAACAAAAATTCTAGGCGTCCCTGCCCAAGTCCACACAGACACAACAGAAATTGAAACCGAGGGGTGTGGTTCTCACAATCCTGGGTGTCCCTGCCATGAATGCCACAGGCAGCCACTAAAACTGACTGGGCTGTAGTTCTCACAATTCGTAGCCTCCAAAACTGACTAGTGGGGTTCCACTAGAATTCCCAGAGAATCTGAAGTGTCCTCCAGATTCTCCATGGCTATGACATTAAAGCATGTCTGCCCACCACTTACAGGCCACAAACAGATCAACCAGTCACAGGATTCACAGATGTTCAAGAACAAGCTGAAAGTGAACAGAACGACACAAACAACACATATACAGTTCACCCCAAGGGTACAGAACAAGACTCAGTCACTCTTGCTGATACTTACAATCAACATAGATTAAGACCATCAAACATATAGACATTGCCCCTGCCACAGGCACAGAAAACAGGTAAACAGGCTATCCTACCAGCAAACGCTGACACAGAGTCAAACAGACAACTCCCCTGTTCCCACTGGCCAGAGTCAAAAAGGTTACACATGGGGCCTGAAGCATCCTTCAGACTCCTCATGGTCATGACTTACAGACGCTCTCGAGCAAACCAAACTGAGAACAAGAGAAAGACAGACAATCAGACAAGACAAGATAACTGCGCAGTACCTGACCTTGAGGTCTGTAGGGGTCTCCTGTGTCCTTTGTTCACTGGTCTCTCCTGTCCCTTCAGGGAGTCTCATTTCTTCCCGGCCAGTGCACCAGATGTAAGACTCAAATTGAGTCTTATCTATTTGAGGCTCCCATGAATGAGACAAGAAATTGGGGATCGATGCAAAAGCAAGAGGTTTATTAGTCCATGTACTGGGGTGGCCTACATCCAGAGGAAAGGCAACCCTGAAAGGCTGTTACAAGCAGTTTTTATACTTTTTAGGGTACAGGTTATATCAGCAAGGTTATAATTTAAGTTTATTGGCTAAACATATTGACCTTTGAATCTATTGGCTAGCAAGCATGTGACAGGCCATGGGACCAGAGGGTCAGGTAACTATCAGTCAGTACATTCTCTGGTTTTTCAAGAATGTTCCTGCTCCTCCCAAGAACTGTGGGTGGAGAATGGAAATTGGCCTAGTTTTGACCTGAGGTGGTGGGTGTCAGGCTGGCAAAAACCCCTCAGTTCCTTCAATTGGACTTGCTTACCAAGCATGAGTGAGGTTCCTTACAAGCAGTATGAGTGACCCTAAAGCGTCACCACAAAGTCCCACCATGGAAACTGAATAATAGCTCCATCATAGAAAACCCCTTCCAGTTACTTAAACACTAGCATCTCCCAAGATGCCTTGCAGCAGAAGGAGGTAATCTCAGGATGATGTACTGTCCCTCCCTTCATCCACCCCATAGGGAATGCCAATGGCTCTATTACCATTATCACAAACCTGGGTAATACTGCTCTGGTTGCCATGGCAAATAGGGCAAAACCCTAGATAAAAACCCAGGGAGGATACAACCTTCAAAGGCCTATCTCAATCTCTGACAGCCAGTCCCCACTTCTTAGAGGGTCCTCAGACTACAAAATAGCTCCATAATCGTGGGACCAACCCTTCAGGACAGGGCTCTATAAGGAGCATGTCAGAACCAAACCGTAACAAGACTTAAAAACAGCCAGCCAGGGTTTTGAGCCTGAGTTTCCTAGTGAGTCAGGAAATGAGGCAGACACAGCCGTAATTACCCTTCACTGAGTTCCTTATGGCTTCCCTGACAAAGATTTGCACTTCTGTGTCTAAGGATGTGTCTAGAAAGAGATGGTATATAAAGCCAGGGCTTGGTTACACACACCTTTAATCCCAGCACTTAAGAGGCAGAGGCAAGTAGATCTCTGAGCTTTAGGCCAGCTTAATCTACATGGTGAATTCCAGGCCAACCAGGGCAACACAGAGAGACCCTGTCTCAAAACACCACCACCCAAGCAACAATGACCAAAAAGATGGTATAGGAGTGTTCCAGGTACTATGTCAGCTCATCAGTGGTAATTGCAAGTGGGCCCCAACCTCAGTCGCTCCTGCCAGAAAATCTTTAAGGGACAGTGAGATGTCTCCACAGCTAAGGGCACTTCCCAACATTCCTAGGGACCTATGTTGGAACCCTAGGAAGGTTCAAAAGAGAAATAAAAGTCAGCTGACTTCATTTTTCTTTTTAATTAGACTTTGATCATGTCCTTAGCTAGAGGTCAGCTTGGTTTTCTAGTTTGGTTTGGTTTGATTTGGTTTTCAGAATTATTCTTTCTTGGTAATCTTGTGAATTATACATTGTAAATTGTTTCCATTATTCCAAGAACTCACTGGCCATAAAATGTTTCATGATATGTTAACTGTCTGACCATAAACCTGTAACATGAACTTTTCTCATGATTATGAAAATAGCTGTGAAATTCTGCCTTTGTCAGCACTTGCTCTCCTTTCATACAAGAGCCTCTGGCTTCTGGTCTATGCTACTGTCACTCCTGAGGAGAGTGTAAGTCTGGCCTGGCCAGAAAAGTAAACTTCTGCCTTGCAACACCTCAGTGTTAGCCCCTAGTTTTCATCACCATGACAAGAAACAGCTCCCAAAAGTTATCCTCTAACCTCCACTTACACACAATTGCATGCCTGTACCACTATTATGCATACACATACACATACATATACACACATGTTTGTATATATATACATATATACACGCATACACATATAGAAATTCAACATCAGAATAACCATAGTGATCATTTGTAGAACGGTCCTGCCGGCACCTTTGAGAGACCAGATGGAAAGAGTTAAAAGTAAATTGTTCCTGTCCCCTAGCGAGCTAGGAAGTCCTCTTCCTTCCAGCCATTCGTGCAGAGCCATCTACATGGCTTAGCTACAGCAGAGAAAGTCCAGGAATAGAGTCTGGGTGCTGTTTCTTGGGAAGGTGGGGCTCTGTTTGCAGCACAGAGGCAGGGGTGAGGGCCTTACAGCTCCCTCCTCTTGACAGCTGCATCAGCAACCAGAAGAAACACTTCCTCTTTCCTGCGATGGCTTGCTCCTCTAGAAACAGCCCCCCCCATCTCTGTCTCTCTCTGTCTCTCTCTCTGTCTCTCTCTGTCTCTCTCTCTGTCTCTCTCTCTCTCTGTCTCTCTCTGTTTCTCTCTGTGTGTCTCTGTCTATCTCCCTCTCTGTCTGTTTGTCTCTCTCTGTGTCTCTCTCTCTGTCTCTCTCTCTGTCTCTCTCTCCCTCTCTGTCTCTCTCCCTCCCTGTCTCTCTCTGTTTCTCTTTCTCTCTGTCTCTCTCTGTGTCTCTCTCCCTCTCTGTCTCTCTCTCTGTCTCTGTCTCTCTGTGTGTGTTTCTCTCTCTCAGCTGTGAATGAGAAAACCATCTCTCTTCATATTCCTCCCTCCACATAGACTATAGAGCATCTTAAAATGTGTCTGACCAGCTCAAGACCTTGAAGATTGATATGATGCTTGCAGGTGACATCCCCTTTTATTCAAGACACTTAGTTTCTTCCTGGGTTCAATAGCAAAGCAATGTTTACAAAACTTTCCACTCTGAAGCAGCAGTGTGTGTGTGTGTGTGTGTGTGTGTGTGTGTGTGTGTGTGTGTGATGGGGTAAAGAGGAAAGGGTAGGGGCTGCGCTGATGATGGCAGGTAGAGGTGCTATTTCATACAAAAAAAGAAAAAAGAAACTGAAAGAAACTGAAATAAATATTGCAGACACAGGATTACACAGTGAGTCCAAGGCAGAGCCCACAGCAGAGCCCAGCTGTTTGAATGTGTGGGGGTCTGGGGACACACATACCACAGCCCACTGTCCTATGCCTCTGAACACAGTCCCCAGGGCACTGCAGTTTGGCTCCGACAGTGTGTGCCCTTGGACTTCTGTGTTATGCTGTGAGAAAAGTAGAAAGAGGGCGCACACATTCCTGCCCACAGGAGAATCTGTTTGTGCATCAGAGAAGATTCTGTCCAAGAAAGGACCCAAAAGACTCAGCACAAGTAAGGTGAGCCTTGGTACTTTAAGGGTAGGATAATAAAAGGCATCTCTATGCTGGGAATAGGCAAAAATGGGTACATTGTAACCATAAAACCAACTGTGATTAACTCCAAATATACACATGGGCAGCAAAACAACAACAAAGAAAAAACAATCTAACAGCAATCCTACACAATACTAGCATTCAATCATTTTCTTCCTGAAATGTAATATCAGGTGAGTATAAGTTCTAAACAACCCATGGGGTTACCTTCGGATTTTAATAATGTATATGTAAGCCTCAAATTGCTACATTGTTTATTACTCAAACATAGGAACTCACTCAGAGACTCTGCTATAGGATATGCCTCCAAAGTACATATGCCTCGTTTCAAGAATGGATTACCATGGCAACAAACCCACTCTGGCTACTTCTAGTAGTCCTAGCCCAGGCAATTAGGCAAGAAAAAGAAATGAACGGTATCCAGATAGGAAAAAAAATACGACTTTTCCTATTCTCAGATGGCAAGGTTTTGTAGAAAACCCAAGAAATCCACTGAAACCTATCACGAGTAATAAATGAGTTCTTCAAGCTTGAAAAATATGAGATCAATAGATAAAAATCAATTGGGGTGGGCCACACTGTGGAGGGTTGGGATGCCACACTTTAATGAAAATTGCTGTGTCCAGAGAATACTGGCGGGCCCAGAGCATCTGAAGAGTTATTAATAAAATATTGATGTGTTTAATTTCTCTAGTAAGGTCCTTTGAAATTATACAGGTCATTTCTATACTGTCAGTTATAGTCAACACTTCCTCGTACAAACAAAGGACAGGAGAAACTGTGAATGTGAGTTCAAATATATGAAATGTGGTAGGAGTTTGAATGTATGAGTTTGTGTGTGTGTGTGAGTGTGTGTGTGTGTGTGTGTGTGTGAATTTGAATGTGTGTTTGAGTTGGAATATGTGGGTTTAAATGCATGAGATTAAGGGTGAAAGTTTGAACATGGGTGAGTGTGTTTGTGTGACGGTATGCCATGCATGTGTGTATAAGTCCTGTTGGAGGAGAATAAAGTATGAAAGTGTTTGAATGTCTGAGTGCTTTGTATAGGTGCATATGTTAATGTTAAACTACACAGGCAATCTGTCAATCTGATACAGTCTTGAATCAACTGAGAAGAAAGCCTCAATTTAAGAGTAGCCCAGATCAGATTGGCCTGTGGGCACATCTGTGGCAAATTGTTTTGATTGTTAATTGGTGTGAGAAGGCCCAGCCCACTGTTGGTGGCACCATCCCTAGGCAGGTGGTCCTGAGCTGTGAGAAAGCTAGCTGAGCATGAGGCTGGGAACCAACCAGCGAGCAGCATCCTCTATGATTCCTCTTATACTTCTTTGTGAGTGAGTTCCCTGGTCAGAGGTAATATTTTGTGAAATAGCAAGTAACTCTGCCTTCAAGTTCCTGCCTCGAGATCCCTCAGTGATGACTGTGATGTACAAGTTTAAGTGGAAATAAACCTTAACTCTCCTATGTTGCTTTTGGGCAGAGTGCTTTGTCACAAAAACAGAAATAAAAGAAAGACACCATAGTAACAAAAACAGCATGGTACCAGGTCCCTGACACACACACACATACACACACACACTCACACACACTCACACATACACACAGGTGAGATATAAACCTATACCATAACAGACACCTGATTTTTCATAAAGATGCTCCCCAAAATACATTTCCCTTAGATAGTATCTTAAACAGAAAATACTGGGAATACAGGCACTGGATAGCTGTATTCAGACACAAGCACTGGATAGCTGTATTCAGACATAAGCACTGGATAGCTGTATTCAGACACAAGCACTGGATATCTGTGTTCAGACACAAGCACTGAATGGCTGTATTCAGACACAAGCACTGGATAGCTGTATTCAGACACAAGCACTGGATAGCTGTATTCAGACACAAGCACTGGATAGCTGTATTCAGACACAAGCACTGGATAGCTGTATTCAGACACAAGCACTGGATAGCTATATTCAGACACAAGCACTGGATAGCTGTATTCAGACACAAGCACTAGATAGCTGCATTCAGACACAAGCACTGGATAGCTGTATTCAGACACAAGCACTGGATAGCTGCACGCAGAAGAATGAAACTAGACCTCATCTCTCACCCTGTATAAAACCAACTCCAAGTGGATCTAAGAACTTTATGTGAGCCCTGGAATTCTGAAACTACTTGAAATAATTCAAGGCATTAGTGTAGGTGAGGACTCTCAGAAAAGAACACAGTCCCTCAGGAAATGGTGCCAACAACTCACTAATAAAATTTAATGGCATTAAAAACGTGTGCAGAGTAAACTGTTGTATGAACATCCAACTTATAAATGACAGAAAGCGTCTTTGCCGGGTTCCCATATGATGGAGGACGCTCATCTGGAACAGTCAAAGAACTGTAAAGACCTGAAGAACAAGCCATCAAATCCCCCGTCGATATATGGACTGTGTAATTGCAGAGAGACTTTCAAAGACGAAACACAAATGGCAGATAAACAGGAAAACCAAACACTCAAACACGCTCCACATCAGAGATTCAGATTAAATCTATACTGCGATTTCATCTCATTCCAGTCAGAGTGATGGTCATCAAGAAAGCAAGAAGGAGTCCTTGCACACCAGTGGGGTAGTGTAAACTGGTGTGGCTGGTACGGAAGTCAGTATGAAGGTTCCTCAAATACCTGGGGTAGAGCTACCATAGGAGCCAGCCATGCTTCTCCTGCTCACCCCCAGGACGCCGAGGCAGCACATGTCAGACACTTGCACACGGATGCTTCTTGCAATGCCTGCCCAGCCGCTAAGCCACTGAAATAGACCTAGGGGTCCATCAATGAAGAATAAAGTACGTGTAGTCTGCATGCACAGGGAGACCATTCCCAGCTGTAAAGAAGACTGAGCTATGACTTGCAGGGAAACTGAGGCTACACAGAGCAGAGAAAGTCCATCTCAGAAAGATGTTTCAGATTTCATATAGACACATAAACTCACATATGTACAGATGATGCGAAAGCAGAAGTGAAACTATTTAGGGGTCGAAGGGAACTGGTGGGGGCGGGGAGAGGGAAGGGTACTGAGGATGTGGGGAACAGGCACAAAGTATACTTCACGAAAATGTTCTTGCATGAAAATAGCCTCGCACAGCCAGCATAGTGAAATAAAGGATACAACAATACGCTTCAGCTGGGGAGGCCTCGAAGGCAGATAAAATGATGGGAATGGGCGCTCTGTGCTTATGCACAAACACATACACACACATGCACATAGTACATGAAAACATTTAATCTTTCATAGTGTGAAATATTCTAAGGCTTAAACTAAAGAAGCCTAAGGATGTTTGTTCAGGCTCAGAAAGCCATCCATTGTTTTATGTAACAGTCACTGTCACACCTCAGCATGTTTAGTGACAGGTGGGTGTCACATGACTCTTGGGCTGCTCAATTCTTCGCTGGCTGGACTGATGTAGAAATCAGTGCCTGGCTGAGCCTTAGGGAAGTACACGGGTCTGTGCACACACTTGGAGAGGAGCCTCATAAAAACTCAGACTACTATAAACCAGTTTGAGAACCACTGGAGTGTCCATGCCTGTGTTTAAAGCGGCCCATTCCATAAGCCACAACATTCGTATTTTTAATGAGGCCTGACTTCCCCCTCAAGCACTCTGTGCTAAAAACAGACATAACTCAGGGCCATTGCCGGCGTTGCCAGATGCCGTCTTTTAAAAGCAAAGTTGGGGGAAGGGGAAGGAAACAGATAGAAAAAAAAAGCAGTCAGCTGACACCGTGATGGATGCACAGGGCTACGTAGCTTCCATTTTTAAAACCTAGGAAGCAGAAGCAAAGATTGGGCCACCCTGAAGTTCCGTGCAGAGGGGAACGGATCGGCTTGATGGAGCACCTTTCAGGCCTCAGGTAACCCAGAGCGTTTTAAAAGCCTAATCAGTTACACACCGGTAATACAGTCCCCCACAGACAGCAAAGCATCCATTATGTGCCGGCCCTGATCGCTCGCACACACCGCTGGTCATTACGTGGTTATTCATTATTGATGTGGAGCTGTGAGTGCACACGCCACACTGAAATGGATGTAATGTGCCAATTACCCTAATGCTGATTAACTGTGGGGGGAAACTGTGATCAGGTTTCGGTAACTGTCTTCTCCCCTTCGCTCAGCTAAGGGAAAATAAAGCAGCAATCGGGATGATTTTGGGTGTACCCAATATCCTCGGACCAGTGCAAAAGATGGCGCCTCTGTGGGGGAGAATGAGTCAGTGACGCTTGGACCAAATCCTTCAGTTCCCTCCAAGTAGCACATCTGTCTTTAAAAAATGTGTGCACGTGTGTGTGTGTGTGTGTGTGTGAATATGTATGTGTGCAAGGTTGTGTGTGTGTGTGTGTGTGTGTGTGTGTGTGTGTGTGTACATATTTATGTGGCTGAGTGTAGGCACATGTAAACCATGATGTATGTGTGGAGGTGAGAAAACAATCTTGGGTGTTGGTCCTCACCTTCCTTTCCTCTCTTGTCCTTCATACACAAAACTAGCTGTCTTGCACGCTTTTGGCTCTCCTATCTGTGCTTCCTATCTCCCCACAGAAGAGCTGAGACTACAGACAGGTGACACTTCATCCAGCTTTATGTGGGATCTGGGAACCCAAGCTGAGGTTCTCACACTTACAGGGAAATCTTGAGCCGCCTCCCGAGCGCTCCTGTCTACACCTACAATGCTGTACAGAAGCGCTTTCGTGCCTTACTGCCGTGGGTTAATTTCAAGGTCCCTTTGTCCCCAGTGAGGTATAGAAGCTGTCTACAGAGCGTCTCATAACTCAAACTATGGAGAGATATTAAGTCTATTGCCAGCCTACGAAAGGCAACACTTCCATCTTGGAGGGAAGCCACACTTTCTGGAAGAATTAAGCAACAATATTATTGCATTAACAGAAGAAAGGAAGGAAGAAAAAAATCTGAAAGAAGCCAAGGGCCATTTAAGCTCAGCATAACAGAAAGCCAATGGGCCAGGTTGTTTTTTATTGGTGGAGAGACACTGTAAACACAGACACATGGATGCCTTTCTAGAATTTCCTCTGCATAGAAAAACAATGTGAAATTAGGAGACACGAGCTTGCAGGGGCAAGAGAGAGCAATGGCGTCATAAAAGTCTAAAAGTATGTAAAGCATAATTAAGGTTGAAAGGTTCTGTCTGGTTGGTGTGTCTGTTTTGAAGGGGTGTTCACAGGCATGGCGGCAGTTAGGTGCAGGATCCAGGAGAAGAGCGGCGTTATTAATTCTCAGATCAATAGTTTTCAAAATGCCTCTTTGCTGTCCCAAGCGTGTCACTGCTGCTCTGGTAAGGAATGATTTTCTTAGAGTCAGAAGCATCAGCAGCTGCCGGTGATGGCTCTCTAGAGGGCAAGACAGGAAGGGGGCCAAGTGAAGAAGGGGTCATTGAAGAGACAGGCACACACCTCCCCTGGGTGCCTGATTTCATTCCATTTGGTTTCTGGCACTGTATGGAAATGTCTGGAAAGGGTATCTGTATGGAGGCTGAGTCTCCCCGGGAAAATCTCAGTCTCTCATTTTTCCCCTTTCTCTGATCACTTTAGGGGGCTTTGGGATCCCTAAGTTAGTGTGGAAAGCTAACGTTTGTCACCAGAAGGGAATGGAAAATGGCAGATATCTGCAGACATGAGGAGGAGATGTGGGAACAATAGGGAGAAAGGGGGATGCGGAAAGCGAGCTGAGGGTCTGGGTACTGGGACTCAGCTAAGATCAGAATCAAATTCTGTGACTGGGACCGGGTTAATGCATCTGCCTCCCTCCCTCTCCCTCTGTCCCTCCCTCCCTTCCTCTCTCCCTCCCTTTCTCCCTCTTTGTCCTCACTCACTCCCCTATCCCTCCCTCCATCTTTCCTCCCTTTCTCCTTCTCTTCTTCCTCTGGTGTGTGTGTGTGTGTGTGTGTGTGTGTGTGTGTGTGTGTGTGTGTGTGTGAGTGTATGCACATACACAGTTACATGTGAAGGCCAGAGATCAAGACTGAATGTCTTCCTCACTGAGCCTGAAGCTTGGCAACTCAAGTACATGGACAGCAGCCAGGGTTGGGCTAGATTTTAGTCAGACAGAACTAAAGTTTTTCTCTCTCCTCCTAACACACACACAAGAGACCCAGAAGAAAGACACAGAATAAAAGCGGAGATGTTTCTCTAAACACATTAGGGGCATGAGGAGCCCTACTGTGCGTATCCCACTGTGGGAATGTGCAGATGGAAGGCAAGACCAGGAGCTAAACTGAGCATGCCCCGTCTGGATTTTCTTACTCAATGGGACAGTGTTCTCATCTGGTTTCTGTTGCTCTGATAAAACACTGATCAAAAGCAACTTAGGGATAAAGGGTTGATTTCATCCTGCAGACTACAGTCCTTCCTGAAGAGAAGGCAGGACAGGAACTCAGGGCAGGAACCTGGAGGCAGGACCTGAAGCAGAAGCCATGGAGGAGAGCTGCTTACTGGCTCCTGCGCAAAGCTCACCTTTCTTTCATCTGCTTTCTTGCTGCTCCCAGGACCACCTGCTCAGATATGGTGCCATCAGCAAGGCCGGGTGTGCTCACATTAATCCTTAATGATGAAAATGCCTCCCAGACTAGCCCACAGTCTGATGGAGACCGGTATCAAATGAGGCTTCTTTCTAAATGACTTGAATTTGTGTCAAGTTGACAAAAAATAAAAACACCTAACCAGCTCTCTCTCTCTCTCTCTCTCTCTCTCTCTCTCTCTCTCTCTCTCTCTCTTTCATACACACAGAATACATGCATGCACACACATATATGTCAGACACACACATGCAACACAATAATGCATTCATGTGCATGTACACACTCACACAACATATGCATGCACATTGCACACACAATCATGCATGTATATGCATACATGCATACACATGCACAGACCCTCACAAAACACATGTATACACAGACACGACCATGCATATACACACATACATGAACAGACGTGTGCATGCACACATGCACAGTTATTTATTTTTGCCTTCTGAAAGATGTAGAAACAGTTATTTTCAAGGGTAGAAAATGCAATATTTAGAAGATAATTTGTCTTCTAGAATCCACATGGTAGTTCAAGCCACCAGGTTTTATGCTAATGGTTAAGAGAGTAGAAACTTAATCTAACAGTGGCACTTACAAGTGTGTCCTGTGAGGCAGGATTAGATTAGGTGAGGTCATTGAGAAGGAGGCTCCAATATTCCATCTTTCTGGCTTTCAAGGGAGAAAGACACAGCTACAGCCAGACTGAGAGATACATGTACTCCAGCCATGATGTGACAGACCAGCCACAGCCCTGACAGAGCCTGTGCTTGAACTTCTGGTCAACGTAACCATTACCTAAACAGAGCTCTTTACTCTATGACTCTGTAATATAGCCTGCCTCTGGTATTTTGTTTCAGTAACGAGAAGCTGGCTGATACAGCACAAGGGGCAAGTAGAAAGTATTTACACAGGCTTGTTTTCTCCCTTTCTTGTTAGACTCCTTAAGAGTTACTATTTTTATCAAATCTTGGAGGATCTGGCCTAAAACTCAATCCAACATGCTATCTTACATTTCTTTTCAGTTCTTTTTGGTAGCTAGGATCTTTCTGTTAGCCACTGAGGGTTTGTTTGTGGTTTTCTGTTTGTTTGTTTGCTTATTTTGTTTTATTTTTACTGAAATCAGTGGCAGACTGATTTTTCTCCCTAGGTCCCCTAGATTAATTTTTTTCCTTGCTGTGACAAAGTACCTGACAAAAGCAACTCAATAGAGAAAAGAATTATAGTGGCTCACAATTTGAAGGGGTGCAGTCTGAATATGGGGAGACTGTCACACTGCACCTGTGGTCAGGAATCAGAGGGAACTAAATGTTGTGCTCAACTTGATTGTTCCCTTTTATTCAGCTGAGAACCTTAGCCTACTTTCAGGGTGTGTCTTCCCATGTTAATTAATCTAATCTAAACAATTCTTCCCAGACATGTCCTAAGATTTGTATCTATAGAGATTCTAAGTCTCATCAAGTTGACAGTGACTATTTAACCATCATAGTACCTGAGGCAAACACTATTATTTGGTTCATTTTTCCTTTTATATATTTTTTCATATGTATGTGTTTGTGTGCACATGCATAGGTGTGCACATGTGTGTAGAGGCCAGAAGTCAACATCAGTGGTCTTCCTCCATCATTGAACATTTCTTTCTAAGTGTTTCTCGGTGAACCTGGAGCTCACTGGGTGAGCTAGACTGTCTATCCTTCAAACCCCAGCGGTCCTCCCTCTCCGTCTCCCCATCACTGTCACACCTGATTGACTTGGGGCTCACACTCAGGTCTTCATGCTTGGGCATAAGGTTCTTTACCCACTGAGCCATCTCCTTAGTCCCTGTCTCATCCAGTTTATTATCCTCCCGGGTGTCTCTCAGCCTTCCTTGGCTCCATGTCTTCTGTTGCCACATTTCTTTTTCATTATATGCTAGTTCACTCTCTGGAAACTTGCTTCCCGAGGACTGCGGTAAGTGAATCGCTAACACTCCTGCATATCTAAGAATGTGTTTGTTTTGCTCTCTGCCTTGATTATTCCGCTGAATGCAGAACTCGAACTTTGAAGCCAATTTTCCTGACAAGGCAGAGGCCTCACTTCACTGTCTGCTTGTCTGGAGCAGCTCTGAGAACTCAGGAGTCTTTCTGATGCACCATGGTATATTCTCTTCCTATAAGATGTGAGAATCTTCTGAACTGTCCCCTTGTGTCCACTCCTTCCCTAAATGTCCTGGGGCTATATCTAGGTGAGGATCTTCTTATGTCTGTGTGTATGTATGTGGGCATGTGTGTATGCAGGTGCTTGTGCACATGTGCATGTACGATTGATTGTGGAGGCCAGAGGACAGCCTTGGAGTTCTTAACCACACACTATATTCTCTCTCTCTCTCTCTCTCTCTCTCTCTCTCTCTCTCTGTGTGTGTGTGTGTGTGTGTGTGTGTGTGTGTGTGTGTGTGTGTGTGTGTTTGTACACCTGCCACAGTGTGAGTATGAAGTCAGAGGACAATTTCCTGGAGTTATTTCTGTCCTTCTGCCATTTGGGTTCCAGAGGTCAGACTTAGTTGTCTTTTGTCAGCCATCTCATCCGTCCTCCATCTTAGTTTTTGAGATAGGCTGTCTCCCTGAACCCGGAGCTCACTAGCTGTCTGGGTCTGGGCAGTGAGTGTCTTCACTACCCTGGTGCAGAGATTACAGTACATGCTGCCACACCCAGCTTTTTATGTGGCGACCACACTGCAGGCACTAGAGTTTACACACTGAGCACTCTGCAAGCTGAGCCAGTTCCTCAGCCTCAAAGATCTTTTTAAACTCACACTGTGCCTGTTTTTTTGTTTTGGACAGGATCTCCTGAAGACATCCTTGCTGGCCTTGAACTCCTGGGGTACAGCTGGGACACAGATGTGTGAATTCAATTTCCTACGGTTCTTACTGAGTCATCCCACAGTACAGATGGAGCCCGAGAAGCACTCTCATTCCCTAGTCCATCCCAGCCCTGTTGGAAGTCTAGACAGTCCCAGCCAGATGATCGCTGCTGTCTCACCTTTCCACTCTAAGGTTTCCTATTCTTTGGAGTTTATATTACTTTAGCTTTCTAGGCCCTGGAGGACAGACTTGACTGGCATTTTCCAAACCTATTATCAGATATTTATATTGATCTTAATAATTTGCCAATTGTGTCTTTTGAATCCAGAAATAGCCAGGATATCCCATCATAATCATTCTTATTTCATGGGTGTGGCCTCTTTGTCTGTGTCCCTGGAGTTCAATTGAGAAGGTTTGAGATCATATACCTTCCCAGAATCCCTTGCTCCTTTCCACCATTAAGAGATGCTTGTCCCAGCTGCTCATGTGAGCTTTGCTCTTTTCTTTTTTCCCTCCTTTTTTTCTTTCCTTCCTTCCTTTCTTCCCTCCTCTTCCTCCTTCTCCTCCTTCCTTGAGACAGGGACTTACATAGACCGTGCTAGCCTTTAGCTCAGAACATATTTGTAGTGGTGTGAATGACAATGGGATCTATAAGCTCATATATTTGAGTGCTTAATCATCAGAGAGTGGCACTGCTTGAGAAGGATTAGAAGAATTAGGAGGCGTGGCTTTGTTGGGGGAAATAGGTCACTGGTGTGTGGGGGGTTAAGGTTTTAAAAACCTATTCCAATCCCAGCCTCTCTCTCTCTCTCTTTCTCTCTCTCTCTCTCTCTCTCTCTCTCTCTCTCTCTCTCTCTCTCTGAGTACCTGAGTATGGGATATAGAACTGTCAGCTACTTCTCTAGTACATGTCTACCTGCGTGTCACCAAGCTCCCCACCATGATAAGAGACTAAACCTCTGAAAAAGACAGTTTCAATTAAGTGTTTTCTTTGATAAGAGTTGCCTTGATCATGGTGTCTCTTCACAGCAGTAGAACAGTGGCTGAGACAATAGTCAAAGATGGTCTTGACTCCAGTTCTCCCACTTCCCCAGTCCCGGGATCACACCACCATGCCTGGTTTATGCAGTGCTGGGGCGGGAACTCGGGGCTCTGTGCACACTAGGCAAGTGCACTGCTACTGTGCCAGGATTTACTCTGAATTGAAACAGTCCCACCTGGAGGGAGGAAGGAGTCTCATGAGCCTTAAGAAGTAAATACATGTCCCAAAGAAGAGGAAACTTGAAAGATTCATTGGGTCCCTGTCGGAGTCAGAGGCTCAGCAGCAGGTGCTGGGGAAGGGGGACTCCAGCCTGTGGAGCTGCATGCAAGTGCCGAGGGGAACTGCAGGGATGCAGCTTTCCTGAGCTGTCACTCTGGCTGGGGAAGGCTTTGGGTGATACACCAGTCTCTGAGTGTCCACACCTCTCTCTCTCTAACCAACCCCCCACACACTCCTGAAAGGGAAAACAGTAGAGTTCATTGGTTCACCAATTCCAGTAGAGCCATTCCTTTGGTCTGTTGTGGATACCCTGCCAGGGTGAGTAGTTATGTGTTCATTTCTCCATAGAAGTTGTACACACATCTACCAACTAGCTAGTCTCTCCCGATGCCTGGATCGTTTGAGCTGCTGACTTCAGCCCCTGTTTGTGAACATCCAAGTTACCCATGGGATGCTTTCTTGCCTCTTCCAGTGTCATCAGGAGGTAAGGCTGGCTGAAGGCTTGGGGCATCAGCAAGTTGTCTTCTCTGCAACATCCACAGTCTAGCATGTGTGGGGGCCTCCATCCTTGTGTAGATCAGTCCAAACCAGATAGCAGAAATAGAGCCGAGTATTCTGAGACTGTATGGGACACTTGACATTGCCATGGTAACCAAGCATGATCAGTCAACTCATATCTTGAGTGTCTTTTTTTTTAATTCCATTTTTATTATCTTTTACAAAACAATCAGTCCATAACAGATTGGACTTATTTAACATTTACTTTTACATTTTTGAGAGAGAGAGTCTTGCTGGATAGTCCAGGCTAGCCTCAAACTGGCAATCCTCCTGCCTCAGGCTGTTGAGTGCACAAATTATAGGTACCACAGGTGTCCTAGACATTTATTTTAAATGGGGGAGGTGCCTTACACTTTAAAAAGTTCTGTTATGGGATTCTGTCATGTGAGACTATGGAAGCAATGCTGAAATCAGAGCATCCATGGTGGCTGACATGAGGCTGTCACAGGATGAAGCCCACAGCATCCTCTCCTGGAAGCTCTGGGTCTCCATCCTGTCTCTCACTGCGGGCACAGAGCAGTAAATAGCTTCTTCAGTCCTGTATTTGCTCCTCTATGATCAAGGCCCTAGGTTCAGTCCCCAGGGCAGCCCCAATCCTCTGTCCTGTGTGTGCAGCACCGTGCACACGCGTGTGCATGTGCAAGTAGAAGCCAGAGGTCGACACCAAATGACTTCTTCAACCATATCGCACTTTATTGAGGCAGGGCCTCTTGCTGAACCCAGAACTTGCAGACTGGTCCAGTCTAGCGAGAGAGCTGGCCTTGGGAATTTCCCATCTCTGCTCCCCACAAGCAAAGATTACAGTTGAGCCTGCCATGCCTGCTCACAGTGTACACGGGTGCTGGGGATCTGAACACTGGTTCTCATACTTGCACTGCAAGCCCCTCATCTACTGAGCCATTGCTTTGGCCCCTGCCTTACCTGGTGTATATGAATTTATTCAACCCTGGTGTCTTCAAAACTTGAGGCCCACCAACTAACATGAGATTTTCCTCAGAAATAATTGATTTCTCTTTGGGTTCCTTTAGGTTGGCCTGGAAATGGCTTCAGTAGACCTAACGGCTTTGCCGTGACAGGATTGAACAATGGCTCCTAGCTCCAGGCTAAGATCAACAGAATCTAAAATGTAGTTCACAGAATCCCAGCAGCTCTCAGTGGTCAGAAGTAGCAGCCACAGCCACAGCCACATTAGACTGAGTAGCTGTGTCTTCACTGGGTTCTGCACCATACGGTCCACACATTAACCAAAACTCATTTCATCACACAGCCAAGACCTGCCTGAAATTTTAGGGAATGGAGAAGTGGCTCATTGGTTAAGAGCAATGGCTATTGTTGCAAGAGACACAAGTTCTGTTCCCAATACCCACACCGGGTGACTTGATGACCTCCTGAGACTCCAGTTCCCGGGGATCAGAAATCCTCACCTGACCTCCGCAGGCACCTGCATTCATGTGCACACACAGAGAGATACCATGAGACATATATGCACAATTTAAAAATAATATGTATTTAGATATAATATATAGTGTGGTACATATGGTATATAATACATATAATATATCATATATCATGAATATTTACACCTGACCTCTGCAGGCACCTGCGTTCATGTGCACACACAGAGAGATACCATGAGACATATATGCACAATTTTAAAATAATATGTATTTAGATATAATATATAGTGTGGTACATATGGTATATAATACATATAATATATCATATATCATGAATATTTACATACTTACTGAGAGTGAGGCACATACATTAAATATGTATTATTTATTGACTAACTAATTATAATTATTTATTATTAAATTACTATGTATTATGATAAGTAATGTATATTTTAAAAATATTCTTAAATAATATGTAATTATATCTAACAATTTATATGTGAATATATATGATATGATATATGGTGTGTGGTTTGTGATATATGGTATGTAATCTGTGGTATATGACATAAGTTAAGACCCACATGTAATTTGTTACATTTAAGGATTATCTGAGTATGACTGAATGACCCTTCAGTGGGTAGACCAATGCCTTACAAACATGAAGATCTGAGTTTCATTCCCAGAACTGTTTGTAAAACAGCTACATACAGCAGCGTGTGCTTGGAACCAGCGCTGCGGAGGTAGAGACAGGTGGGTCCCTGAGATTCACTGGCCACCAGCCCAGACAAATTCCAAGTTAACAATGATACTGTCTCAAAAAAAGAAAAAAGTGCATAACACCTAGTAATCAGCACCCAAGGTTGATCTCTGAGGTCCACAAAATGCACACAAGAAAACATACACACATAGTATTTAATTTTTTTAATAGGAGTAAAACGAGGCCTAAGTACATAGCTTGTTTGACGTATGTGATGCTCAGGTCTAATATCAAATATGAGGACAAACTTGATTCTCACACCAGTGACGCCCAGGATGGAGTCTGTAGATAGCGCCTAATCAGTGTCTGCCAGAAGTGCATCCAAAATGCACACTGATGGGTGGAGAAATTACAATGCACCAAAATGTCAACTAGAGAATTGGGTGGTGGGAAACCATGGATATCACTGTATTGTTCTTCTAAACTTTCTGAAAGTTTAACATATTTTAAGATTTGGGTAGGGGAAGCCAAGTCTTAATGAACTACACCTGCATTCAATCCCATCCATAAATGTCAAAAACTGAAGACCAAGTGAGAAAGAAAAACAAAAGGGAACTTGTGCTTCTGGTTATTGGGTGTTCATGTCCAGGGACTGGAGATGAGACTCAGCAGAAGAGCCCCTGCCTAGAATCCCCCAGTGAGGGCTGGGGTGTGGCTCAGTGGTAGAGCCCCTGCCTAGAATCCCCCAGTGAGGGGCTGGGGTGTGGCTCAGCAGTAGAGCCCCTGCCTAGAATCCCCCAGTGAGGGGCTGGGGTGTGGCTCAGCAGTAGAATGCCTGTTTACTACTCAGAAGACCCTGGATTCAACCTCCACTGATATAAAACAAAAACAACAGAACCAGTCTCAGCTGTGGTAGAGTGTGCTGCTCCCTGGTAGGACAGTGACTGGGTGCTGAGGGACACACAGAAGTCTTGTGTTTTGTTGGAACATGATATGGGTGTGAACTACAAGTTTTTCTTCAGTTGGTGAGAGGTTGTCACCCTGGTATGTGTGCCTTTGCACATCTTGGTACACTCAAGTTGTCTTAAAGCATGTGGATTCCTTGCTCAGCTTGCATGGATCGGTGGAGTGACGGGGGTGGGGGCACACTCTCCTTTACAGACTGAAGCTTCTAGAGGGTTCGGCACATAAGAGCTCGTGATACACAAGCAGGAGGACCTGAGTTCAAATCCCAAGCACTCCCACAAAAAGCTGAGCGCGGCCAGGTCTGCGACCCCGGGCTGTGGGGTGTTAACAGGAGGTCACTGTAGCTTAGCCTCGCTTCGTGTTCAGCAGGAGATTCAAGGGCAGAAGGCAGAGAGCAACCTGTAAGCTGGACACGGACAGCATCTTCCAGAAACCAGTGCACATATGCCCCAGACACACTTTGTAAACTAATCTTAATTAATTTTTCTAAAAGTGTTTTCCTAAGGCAAGCTTATTTCTCTGAGCCTAGTGTTGGGGACCATGTGCTGGCTACTTACCTTAGGGACATATTCTTTCTGGTTCTTGGTTCCTTTTCTGAGCAAACTTGAATGCCTCATGGTAGGAGCAGCTGTGCTCTTCCACCTTGACCCTCCCAGTGAAGAAATCCAAGACCCCCTCATTCCAAATTACCCTAAAAATAACTAAAAATGGGGCACCCCTCCTAAGCCCACACTGGGACCCTGTTGGTTGACTGCCCAGGCTGAACCAGTTTCACCCCATTTAAAGCAAGTGGCCTAGCCACCTTGGACTCAGCACTCAGGCTGCTGGCCCAGGCCCACCCTGGTGCACCTCTTACCTCATTACAGCCAGGCCCCCAAAGCTCTAGCTCAGCCCCTCCCCCTCCTTATCTCTTTTTCTAACCTTTTGCAATTTTTTTCAAGTCTCATTTCCTGTCTGGTTTTGCATTTTTCTCCCCCGCCCCTACCAGCCTATGACACACTTTCTCTCTGCCTATTCTCTCTCTCTCCTCTCTCTCTCTTTCTTTCTCTCTCTCTCTCTCTCCCATTTCTCCTCCCTTTGAGTTCTCTGACCTCTGGACTCCTGGCACCTGGCATCTCTAAGGGTCTCCAAGGTCCTGGGAGGGTGGCAGCCTCAGGCAGGGGCCGGAGACCGGAGCCCAGTGCTGAAGGAAGTTGGAGGCCAGCGTGGAGGCAGCACCCCTGCCTGTGGAGCATGAGCACCCCAGGTAAGTGCAACAGAGAGAAGGATGGAGAGGCTGTGCTGGGGAAGAGAGAAGGATGAAGAGGCTGTGCCGTGCACCAGGGGCACTCTGGAGGCAGAGGGCAGGTGGTTTGGAGAATTGGTAAGGATTCTGTTCCACACTCCCATCCCCTGCCGCTCTCGCCTCCCGTAACCCTCCCTAGTGGTTTTTGACTTCACTCTGTACTAACTGCAAACAAAGGCTCCTTCTCTAGCTATCACCAGAGAGAAAGGGAACAAATGGGGGAGCCTGGGCCTCTAACTGGCCGGAAGTTTGAAGGTAACTCAGAGGGTCTTAAGAAGGTGGCCCTCCTCGCTCTCCAGAGAGAGGTATCAATATTCTGTGTCCTGTGGCATGTATATTGGGGTACCAGTGACCTGCTACTTAGAGCCTCCTCCCCAAGCCTGATGAGGCTGAAGAGCTCTTTTAGGGGTACTGAGCACAGGAGAGGGTGATAAATCACCCAGGGTACATTCATGTCGTGGGCAGCAGACCACTCAGGACCATTGTCTAAGCCAGAGGCCAGCAGCACAGCCTTGATCTCTACACAGCCAGTTTGATTTGTAGTTTGAAAAAAATTTTTTTTTCTTGTGACATTTATGACTTTTCTGGAAGGTATGACCTACTAGGAAGCGGGGGAGGGGTCCCGCACCCAACATTTATTTAGTACCTATGTATGTGTAATGTGTGCTGGGAATCAGTGTGTGTGATTTAGTGTATGCACAGGACTTTAACTGCAGTTCCCACCCTCATGCCTTCCCTGAATCCTGGTCGCCTCCATCTGTAAGAGGAAACAGATCCTCCTAGGCCTGTGACTGGTGCTTCTAGCATAAATCCAGGGACCTTGGACTGTGGGGCATCCCAGGGACAGGGTCTGCACCTGTCACATTCTATTAGAGTATCAACAAAGCAGGCTGATGATGTCACGGAGATGTCGCCCCCACTCCCACACCCACCCAGACTCAGAGTCTACACAAAAATGATCCGATCTGCAACTAAAAAGAAAAAAAAAAAAAAAAAAAAAAACACTATAGCAAATATCTGCAGGTAAAACTCACAAGCTTGCCAGGTTCTCTGACAGCTGAGGCTGGAGGGCTGGGAATTCTAGGCTAGCCTGGGCTATACAGAGAAAGCCTAGATAGACGAAACTCTCTCGGGAAAACGCCAGTTTGCTTTTATTTGAGTCAATCAATCAGTGAGTACTTCCTGGGCCGTTCCGTACTTGACACTTTGGGGGCCACAGAAAGAACATGAAACATGAGATTGCTTGCCCTGAGATGCTGTCTTGAAGGTAGTGTGTTCTGGTGAACATGGGAGACAGCAGGGATCCCAGGCTGAGGTGAGATGCTGATGTTGCTCCTTCTCAACTTCCTGGTGCAGCTCTCCTACCTTTCCCACAGAAAAAATTTCCCCGGGACTATAGATCTGCATTTTGAGAATGACAGGAGGTGGGATAAATGTCCATCACTGGGGCACACCCCAGGCCCTGGGGGATTCTAGGCAGGTGCTGAACCACTGCGCTGATTTATCCCCAGCCCAAATATATTCTGTGTGTGTGTGTGCACATGTGTGTGAGTGTGTGTTCCATCTGGCTTGCCCCCTGCTGAGCATCAGAGTGCCCACCCTGCTGTGTCAGCATCCTCTCTGGCAGCAGTTCTAAAGCAAACATGGCTTCTTTGGGAGTTAAACAACTCTTTCACAGGATCACCTAAGGCCTTCAGAAAGCAGTTATTTATATTATGATTCACAACTGTAGCAAGATTACAGTTGTAAAGTAGCAACTAAAATAATGTTGAGGTTGGGAGTCACCACAACATGAGGAGCTGTGTTAAAGGGTTGCTACATTAGAAAGGTTGAGAACCAGTACTCTTTGGTAGTTGGGGCAGTTATAAAAGATGTCCGAGGGCTGAAGACATGTCTCAGTGGTTAAGAGTAAGTACTACTCTTGCAGACAATCTGTGTTCAGTTCCTAGAACTCTTGTTAGCAACTCATAACAACCGGTAAGCCCAGCTTCAAGAGATACAGTGCCCCCTTCTGGCCTCTATGGGAATTGCACGTTCAGGGGCATAACTACACACAGACATCTACATATACACGTTATTTGAAATAAATCCTTTAAAATCTACTTAAAGGAAGGCAGGCAGTGATGGTACATGCTTCTAGTGCCAGCACTCAGGAAGCAGAGGCAGGCGGATCTCTACATTTGAGGCCAGCCTGGTCTACAGGATGAGTTTTAGGACAGCCAGGGCTAGACATAGGAACACTACCTTGAAAACCAAACAAAAATAATTTTAAGGAAAAATGGATTTGGCACTCACTGCCCTGTCTGCTAACATTCAAGCGCCAAGCACAAATTCAAGGTTACGGTTTGAGGTCAGACTTGGAAGCTCATCAGCACTGACTGCCTTCACTGAGGAACACTGGGTAGGCTTCTTTGCCCAGGCTGCCTCGGTTTCCCCATTTACAATCCCATTCTTACAGGATGACTATGAGGATTGAAAGAAATCAGAGCGCGGCTCAGGAATCTATCCTGGAGATAAACTGTTCTCGCTTGTGCAGCTGCCTGGCTCAAGTGGCCTGGAAATTCTTGGACTGGTTGAAATCTGGGGACAAAAGGAAAAGCAAAGACAGCTTTCAAAGGAGCCCCTCAAAATATGCTTTCTGCTGAAGAAAATTGACAAGATTTTGTTGGGATTTTCTTGCAGGGCTAGAGATTGAAGCCAAAAATGCACTCAAGTTAGACAATGGCTCTACCACTGAGCTACACCCCAGCCCCTCACTGGAGGATTCTAGGCAGGGGCTCTACCACTGAGCCACACTAACCCCTCACTGGGGGATTCTAGGCAGGTACTCTACCACTGAGCCACACCCCAGCCCCTCACTGGGGAGTCTAGGCAGGGGCTCTACCACTGAGTCACACCTCAGCCCCTCACTGGGGGATTCTAGGCAGGGGCTCTACCACTGAGCTATGTCCCAGCCCCTCACTGGGAGAACACATTCTGGCTCCAAGAAAAATCACAAGGAATAGACCCAGGTTTCTTCTTCTTTATCCAGCCAAGCCACATAGGAAGAACATAGTTCCTACAAACCACCTATAAAGAATACAGATCCCACACCCTCCTGTAAGGACCATGCTGTCTGGCCCAGTGGTTTTAATGAGGTGACTGTTTTCAGAAAGGTAATCTTTCAGGAAGTGATTTGCTCAAAAGTTCAGAGGCAGGGGCACTAACAGATTTGTGTAATGGGTGCCCATGGCCCAATGCCAAGAGTAATAAAAGTTCACCACCAGGTCCTGATGCCTGGCAAATGCTCCCTCTTTCTGCCTTTGGCTCCTTGTCCCAGCACTAGTACATCTGCTCCACTGTTATACTGTGGTCCACACATCATTCCTAACTACATGATGCTCCTGACATATTGAACAGAGAAGGGCATGAAAACTTCATTTTAGCTCTTCCCCCATATGCATTATGTGTTAGAATACCAAACTCCCTCCTACCCCTGTCTTACTGAGGAATATGCAGACATGAGTGTCAACACCACCCTCAGCCTCTGCTCTGAACCCTCTCACACCTGGAGGGACTGAAGCCAGCACCTGCTGGAACTCTGGCTTTCTCTGGACACGACCACCTTTGGTATTAACCCCATCGTTAGGAAGCAAGATTCTTTATGAGAAAATCTATGAGAAAATCTGACCCAACATAGCTCCCAATGAGTTGTGGGACCTCAGCAAAGTGCACGTATAAAACAATACCATCCCAGAAGCTGGGGAGAAAGCTCAAGGGCTGAAGGCTTGTTGCTCTTGTAGAGGACCTGGGTTCAATTCTCACATGGTGCCTCACAACCATCTCTAACTCCAGTTCCAAGGTACCTGAATTCCTGACCTCTGGGAGCACAGGGTGCACACATGTTACACATACATGAAAGTGAAGTGTTTGTAAAATAAAAATAAGGTCTGTATTTAGTCCCAGAACTTGTTGGGCAGCAGAGGCAGGTGGATCTCTGAGTTTGAAGCCAGCCTGGACCTAGCTCCAGGACAACCAGGGCTCTGTCAAAACAAAAGAAAAAACAAACAAACAAAAATAAATCTTAAGACAAAAAATTGCCCTCCCAACCTGGGGAGAGTCTCACCGAAGCATCTGATCTGCAAGCATGAGGACCACAGTCCAGTCCCTGGTGTTTATGCATGTTGTGTGCGGTTTAATCTCAGAGCGGGGATGCATAGACGGGAGGACCCTGGGTTTGTAGGCCGTCCTGTTGAGATTGATTGATGAGCTGTGGGCTAATGAGAGGCCCTATCCAGGTACACAGCATTGTTTCTAATGATGCTCAGAATTGTCTTCTGGCTTTCAAGTGAATTTAAAAACCAAAACCAAACAAAGCACCACCACCACACATGCACACACTCACACACATACTCACAAACACACTCACACTCTCAACACACACATACATACCTACACACATGCAACACACTCACACACACTCACATATATACATACACACTCACAAACACTTTCAACACAAACCCACACACATGCTTACACACACACACACAGACACACAGACATACACACACACATACACACACAGACACATACACAGACACACAGACAGAGACACACAGACACACAGACACACACACAGACACACTCATACATACACATATACACTCACAAACACTCTCAACACAAACCCACACACATGCTTACACACAGACACACAGACATACACACAGACACACACACAGACACACACACACAGACACACACAGAGACACACACACAGACACACACACACACACACACACACACACACACACATTGCTCTTTAAATGGACATGATAATGCAAGCCTGTTGTCCCAACCACTTAGAAGGTTGAGGTAGAAAGATGGCAAGTTCAAGTCCAACCAGGGCTACAGAGTATGCTCAGCCAACCTGGGCTGCATAGTGAGATCCCATCTATCTAAAATTAAACATGAGAAAAAAATGTGAAAGTGTCATCCTAATATGAATACAGTACTTTCATGTAAAGCAAACGTGTCACCATGCTCTGGGACATCTGCTTTGAACTTTCCTTTTGTTTTGATTATTATTAGGATAGGAAGCAGAGCAAAGTTAAGTGTAAAACAGTAAATAAGACAAAAATTCCTTTACTTCTTAAACGAAGAGCACTTATAAATCAATTAGTCACTGGAATCTGCTAACCTCATCGTGAAAGATCTAAACAAAAGATACTTTAGGATGTGTGAGCCAGACGATCCCTTTCAGAGTGACAACTCCAGGCCACAGACAGAATGGGTGTGTGGGTGGCACAGGATAGACCCGGAAGAGCTCCACCTACCGCAGACAAGAGAATCTGTGCAGCCAGTGGAGAAAGTGCTGAAGGGCACAAACAAGCAGAAAATAGGCAGAGCCATGAAAACATTGCCACAATGAGTCCACACACTCACACACTCATACACACAGGCGTGCACTAATGCTGGACAAGGTGCCAGTTTCAACTGCTGGACCAGAAGCATTTGAACAAGTCTGATGGAGAAAGAAAGAAGGAGATGATACTGGGCCCTAATGTTGGGGCACTGGTGGAGAGTTCAAGGCTTGCCTGGGTTGCATAGCAACACCTTGCCTCAAAACTGGGTAATTGAGGAGAGAGCTGGCTCAGTGGGGAGGTGCTTCCGGCACAGTCAGGAGGGGCCTAGGTCAGGCTTCCTAGCACTCACTTCCTGCACCATGCTTTCTTAGCCTGTCAGCCTCCGGGGTCGCCTTCTCCCTCGTCACCAGCTCACAAGGACACAAGAAGCAGAGTCAACAAAAGGGGTTTCTGAAGGCCTCTGAGTAAAACCGGGATGACGACACTCCAGGATCAGCTTCCTGGAGACAGATAAACTTTATTAGGGGTGAATCAAGGGTTATAGTTTTGGAGAAGGGTGCAGGAATATCCAGGGTAGACAAGTTCATTGGCTGGAGGCTAAGGCACTGAGATGCCTCGTGAGCATGGGGAGGCACTCCAGGATTTTAGATGCTTGCTGAATGAGTAACTTCACTAAGGCTATGTGACATTCACAGGTAGAAGGTATGGGAGGTTCGAGTGCCTCAGTCAAGGTCAGAGAAGAAGAAGCTCTGCTGGTAAAGGAAGCCTGCCCGCCATTTTGCATTTAGGGCTTTCTGGTAATGTCAGTTAGTAGGGTAGGGGCATTGAAACAGGAGGAGTCGGCCAGTCTAGACTCACGGTGAGCTCCAGATTCAGTGAGAGACCCTGTCTCAGAACAACAAAAAGTTCTTCAAAGTCAACGTCTGACCTCCACATGCATGCATGCATATAGGTGAACACATATACACACTCAACGTGTGCACACACAAATTTGGAAAGAAAGAGAAAGGAGAGGGAAGGGGAGGAGACAGAAGGGAAGGAGAGAGGGTGGGTTTGTGTAGCCTGATTATGGTAAAGGGTGAGGGAGATGGCAGCCTTTTGAGCCGTTGACTGAAAAACATACATACATTACATATGTATACATATATACATACAAACATAGCACATGAATGAATAAACCCAACAGCTCAAGACATTTGCTTATGAGATGTGTTTGCCCGAGAATACAAAGATTTGTATAGCTTATTACCCGGTAGGGCCAGCCACACACTGGTTGCTGGGGGCATTGATGAGAATGGGGGGGGTTCTGGGGACCTTTGTTGGAATAGTGTAGGAGAAGACACTAAAACACCTATGTAAGGAACTTAGGGATTGCAATATTTATCTTAGAGCCTTTCTTTCTCCTGAAATGTTTGTATACATGTGTGCCTGTGAGTTGACATGTATGTCTGTGTGTTTATATGTGCGAATATATTTGTGTTTCTGTGCATACACCTGCATCTGTGTGAGTACATGTGTTTACATATATGTGGATGCATATATGTTTATTGTGCACATGTGTATATATGTGTATTCATGCATGTACATTCATACGAACATGTGTGAGTGTGTATTCATGTGTATGCATGTGTATACATGTGTGTATGTGTGCATATACATGTGTGCATGCACAAGTACACAAGTGTGTATGCTTATGGAGACCAGAGATCAACCCCAAGTATTGTTGCTCAGGAGCCATCCACTCATTTTTGAGACAAGGTCTCATCAGCCTTTGGCTTGCCTCCTGTCTCTGTGCTGGTGCTAAAATTTCAAGCATGAACCATCTTTTATGTCTGTGCTGGGATTTGAACTCAGGTCTTCATGCTTGCATGGTTGACAGAGACACACCATCCCCACCCCCAGCCATTATCTGAAACCGTTTTATAAAGCTGAGAGTTCAGGTCTAGCTTTTTGGGAGAGCCTAACTTACCAAACGGCAACAGCATTTCCTTCAGGGCTGCGTATCCATTTCAACTCTTACACCGTGAGGGCAGTGTGAGCAACCCCAGCTGTGGCCTCTCGTGGTTCCAAACTAATGTCCATCAGTGAAAAAAAACCGTATTTTACTTCATTTATTATTAGTATGTACAGGTGTCTTGTCTGCATATATGTCTGTGCACCCTGTGCATGCCTGGTGCTCACAGAGGACATTGGATCCTTTGGGACTGACATTACAGATGGCTCTGAGCAGAGACATGGGTGCTGGGAATTGAACCCTCTGTCAGTGCTTTTAACCACTGAGCCAGCTCACTAGCCCCCACTTATTTATCTATTTTGAGACAGCATCTCACTGTAGAGCCCTGGCCAGCCTGGAATTTGCTATGTAGACTAGGCTGGCCTCAAACTCCTGCATCTACCTCTTGGTGGGACTAAAGACATGCGCCACCACACCACACCTGGCACCATTTCTTTCCTTATAATATTGTGGTGTATTGTAAATGTATGTGCAAGTGTGAACATATTTGTGATGCTGGAAGAGAATGGCCAATGTCCTGCTCCGTAAATGTGCACCTTCTTCTCATGAAAGAGGTAAATTCGCAGCAGGCTGGTGGCAAGCCAACTGTCTCCACCCCATCCCCACAGCACCGGAGTGACCAGCAGGCATGTACCACACCTCGCAGTTACTGGATTTGAACTCAGGCCCTCACTGTTGCTCAGCAAACACTCGCACTGACCACCTCCCCGAGTCAGCATTTGCTCCCATTAAATAGGACATACACTGCATGCTTTAGTCTTACATGTACAGATTGATGTGTCAGCTTGTCTTGGACAGGACTGTATGGGCCCCCAGCCTGTTCCCTCCTCCACCTTGTTCCCCACCTTACTCCCCTAGGTAGAGTTTCACTTCTACTTTAGTGTCATTTCCACACGAGAGAGGCTTCCTGTATACACATAGAGCCAATCAGTCCTAGGCATGGGTCATTCATAGACTTCCATGGTGTCTCTCACAAGCCCTCCCAATAACAGCCCCAAGTTCCCTAAGGTTTTTGCAGCTGCCCTGACCTTCTCACAAAAGCAGCCACACAGGATCTCAGTCTCCCGCCTCCTTTACTAGGCAGGTCTGGGAAACTCCTCATGGAGGGTTGGCTGAGGCTTCACCAGAACTGTAATTTTTCCCCATTCAGCCATCAGTGAGCATTTCTATGAGGTGAGAGATGTATACTGGACTGGGAATACAGCTCAGTGGTGTTTGCCTAGTCGGGCTGAGCCTCTAGGCTTAATTCTCAGCACTGAAAACAAGAAGGAAAGTGTACTTAGGCCAGACAACTGGATTCAGCTGGGTTAAGTCCAATTTTGCTGGCAATGTCAAGAACATCCTACTCTGGATTAGTAGGGTTCCTCCTCCTTCTCTTCTTCCTCCTCCTGCTCCTCCTGCTCCTCCTCCTCCTCCTGCTCCTCCTCCTCCTCCTCCTCCTCCTCCTCCTGCTCCTCCTCCTGCTCCTCCTCCTGCTCCTCCTCATGCTGCTCCTCCCCCTCCTCCTTCTGTTCCTCCTCCTGCTCCTCCTCCTGCTCCTCCTACTCTTCCTTCTGCTCCTCCTCCTGCCCTTCCTCCTGCTTCTCCTCCTCCTCCTGCTCCTCCTCATGCTGCTCCTCCCCCTCCTCCTTCTGCTCCTCCTCCTGCTCCTCCTACTCTTCCTCCTGTCCCTCCTCCTGCTCTTCCTCCTGCTTCTCCTCCTTCTCCTCCTCCCCCTCCTCCTTCTGTTCCTCCTTCTGTTCCTCCTCCTGCTCCTCCTCCTCCTTCTGCTCCTCCTCCTCCTGCTCCTCCTTCTTCTGTTCCTCCTCCTCTCACTCCTCCTCCTTCTGTTCCTCCTCCTCTCACTCCTCTTCCTCCTCCTGCCCCTCCTCCTGCCCCTCCTCCTCCAGTGGCTGTTTGAATGAACATGGTTCCTGCAGGCTCAGATATTTGCACGGTTAGTCCCCAGTTGCTATTTGAGAAGGATTAGGAGGTACAGTTTTGTTAGAGAAAGTGTGTCACTAAGGGTGGGCTTCGAGATTTCAAAAGTTCATACTAGGCTCAGACTGCCTCCCTGCCTCCATCTTTTGAATCATAATGTGAGCTCTTCTTAGCTACCGCTCTAGTGCCAGGCCTGCCTGCCACCATGCTTCCTGCATGTGGTCAGGGACACACCCTCTGATAGTGTAAACAAGTCACTAGTCAAATGCTTTCTTTGATAAGTTGACTTGGTCAGATGTCTCCTCACAGCAATGGAACAGTAAAATACCTTCCCAGCATGCATTGCCAAGGCACTGACTTTGACAGAGTCATTGTCACAGAGCATCTACATGGCCTGTTTGGTCTGATGCTTGCTGGTGTCGACACCCATGGTGAACACAGATGTGTCTTCTGTCTTTCTCATAGCGGAGCGCATGGGTTGGGGGGCAGGATGGCCATCTGTGCTCAAGGTGTTTACCTAGTGAGTGCTTCACAGCCACAGGATCTTAGGGTCTGTCTTTTTGTTTATTTGGTTGGTTGGTTAGTTGGTTGGTTTGTTTTGTTTTGTGAGACAAGGTTTCTCTGTGTAGCCCTGGCTGTTCTCAAACTCAATCTGTACACCAGGCTGTCCTGGAATTTATAGAGATCTGCCTGCCTCTGCCTCACAGTGCTAAGATTAAAGGTGTGCGCCTCCACACAGGAGACTTCCCAGCCGGTCTCTCTTTGCTCTGTTTTTGGGGACACATGTGGCACAGGTCATGTGAGGTGGTCAGAAGACAACTTGTGGGAGTCAGTCCTCTTCTTCCACCATCTGGGCCCCAGAGATGGGATGGATTGTCCTGCCCTGACCTGGTGGCCATCCCCCAGCATGGATTATCCTGCCCTGACCTGGTGGCCATCCCCCAACATGGATTGTTCTGCCCTGACCTGGTGGCCGTCCCCCCAGTGCCTTTATTTGTTGTCAGGTGGGAGCAGAAGCCCTGGGCCAGCAGGACTTGAGAATTAGGGAATTTTTCCTAGTGTGAAGTAAAACTGCATTTTATTGACATTGATAATTCATTTGTTGCCTCCAGAAAGGATTTCATGACTCAATACACTTTAGAAAAAGCAGTAGCTTTGTTTTGAGTTCTTATTTTGTTTTGTTTTGCCTTTTTATTTTAGGTGTTTGCATGTAGTTGGGCAGTTGGTTGTGGGGAAAGGTTTGATTGACCAGCTTGACTGAAACAGTGAGCTTCCAGTTCAGCTCAGAGACTCTCTCACAACACACACACACACACACACACACACACACACACACATACACACACACATACACACACACAAACACACAGAGACATACACATACACATATACACACAGAGAGACACACATTGAAAGTTTTTTAAATTCCACCTTAAATAAATATTATAAGAAATGTATTTAACTTAGATTTTGTATCACTGAGCCACAGGACAATCTTGGACATATCCCTTCACTCCACAGAGACTCAGTTTTTTCACTAGAGGCTGAAGGGATTTCGTTTTGCAGGCCAATTACAGTCAACTGGTAATGACTTCTAGAAGCACTTTACAGAGAATCCAAACCTGGTGGTAGAGAGTTCTGGGATCAACTGCTAATGTCTGCTGTGGGCAAGAAGCTGCAAAGGGCAGCCTGGATCCTCTTTTTTCTTTCTCTCTACCTTCTATAAAACTCCATGGTGACCTTGAGACTTTGAACAAATCACTTCACAGCCCCTAAAATTTTGTTTCTTCATGAAATATGATGAAGATGAATAATCGTTGGCTTCCTGCTCCACGGAATTGCCCAGAGGCGCTTATAAGCTAAGTGGGTGAAGGATGGGATGGGAGCCACGAAGCCTTCTGTAAAGTGAAGGTTGATTTTTATTAATTGACCTCTCTGGGCACATATCCTGTCATCAGTCTCGGGTTCCTCTGCACCAGCCTTTGCTCTGACTTTGAGCATCTTCCTCTGGAAGATGGGACCATTTGACTTCCCTGGAGCCAGTGAGGAATGGAGTAAATGCAGATGTTGGATGCAGGCTGTGGTCCTTCAGTAAACCAGCATATATCTTTAATTGTGTGTGTGTGTGTGTGTGCATGCATGTGTGTATAGGTGTATATGTGTGCACATGCATGTGGCAGCCAAAAGTTAACCTTGAATATTATTCTCATGAGTCATCCGTCTTGGACTTTTTCCCTTTTTCCTTTTTCTAGCAATTATTGGGGGCAAACATGTCACAGATGTGCATGGAGGTCAGACGATAATTTGCAAGGAGTTGGTTCTCTTTTCTACCACATAGGTCTCAGGAGACAAACTCAGGTCATCAGGCTTGGCTGCAAGCTTCTCTATTCTCAGAGCCATCTCACTGGCCCCTGCACTGTTTTCTTGAGACAGAGCATCACACTGGGACCTGGAGTTAACTGATGTGGCAAGGCTGGCTGGCCACCAAGCTCCCAGAAGCTGCCCATATCCAACTGTCCACTCTGGGACTACACAACTGTGCACCGCACCCAACCTTTCCTCATGGGTGCCAGGGACTGAACTCGGGTCCTTGCGCTTGTGCAGCGAACCCTTTACCAGCTGAGAGCCAATCTGCCCTGGGTCACAGCTCAGCATCTTTTGCAACCTGGCAAGTCCAGAGTTCGTTCTTGCATAATGGAACCCCAGAGCTCCTGGTCCCTACACCTGCTCTCACCACTGCTGCTGCCACCCCAGCAGGTGGGGGAAAACATCCTCCCCAAATCCATCTTGATTTTGTCCTTCCTACACAGCTCTCTGAAGTGAATGGGGTTCTCTGGTTGGGTAGTTAGGAGAATTCTTTCTCTGTGGCAGCTGTGTCAGGAAGCTCTGGTGAATCAGCTCACACCCACCGCTCTGGGGAACCCAGTGCAAATATCCAGACACATCTATCTTTGTCACGCGACAAACACATCCCTGTTCCTAAGTCCACAAGCCCCCTTTCCTTCACCTCCAATGCTGGTAACTTCATATGCTGTCTTCCACCATGTGGAGAGCCTGTGGACTGCTGGGTCCCATGTGCATCAGCGTCCGTGGGCAATTCCTGAGAACCATCTGCCCTTCTGTTATTTGGTTTAAGCAAAGCCTTGAAGTGTTTCTTCTTGCCTGTGGTATATGCCGAGTCAGATTCACTGACCAGTTGCCTGGGCTGTTATTTATGAGCATGTGTATTTTATGGTAATCCTCTCTCCTTTTGCCTTTGATTTTGGGCAGCCTCTGTGGTGGACAGATCTTGTTGTGATGCGAAATGATATACATTAAGAATTTTCCAAGACACAGAAGTGTGGGCCTTTTTTTTTTTTTTTTTTTCTGGTTTGATTTTCTTTTTTCTTTTTCTTCAGCAGGAGATAAATGAGACCTTGAGCTCCTGCTGGAAACACTGAGTCAGACTTTGTTTTCTTTAAAACCTGAAAAATCTCAGCTGTAGTCGAGGGTCTGGAGGCTGTTAAAGGTGGTGTCTAAGAGACTGAGATGCCACCCTTTCCCAGGAGACTGTTCTGGCAGAAGGGTGTGGTCGCCAACAGTGACATTGCCTGATTCAGAGCTCCTTCTGGAGGGGTGTTGGAAGATAGTTCCATCAATTAAGCCCTGAGCTTTAGTCACAAAATCAACATTTGAAGAGGAGGATGAGGAACAAGAGAAGCAGGATGGGGAGGAAGCTGAGTGTTGTAACATTTACTTTTAATAGAACACTGGAGACATGGAGACAGACAGATTCCTAACCAAAGCAGTGAGTCCCAAGCCTGTAAGAGATCCCGTTTCAAAAGTAACAAGGTGGCTGGCTCCAGAGAAGCAACACTCGGGTGGGTTGTTCTCTGTCTTACACACACACATACACACACACACACACACACACACACATACACACACACACAAATAAAATAACCATTGGGCCAGTGAAATGGCTCACCAGATAAGAATGCTTGTCCCTGGATCCCACATGGTAAAAGGAAGAAACTGATTCCTGAGCGTTGTCCTGTAACTTTCACATATGCACACACATGTCCCTACATGTTAGTACACAAACATGGCAAGCACACACAAGTAAATGCTAGAACAATTAAACGCATCATGAGTACTGACTCTCACTTTCCCATGATTATCCACTCTCCCGAGCAGTTTAAAACCTGGTGCCATCCACAGAGTAACCCTGTGATAAGCATGCCGCTGTCCTTACCCGCCCTGTTCCCGGGGCTGCCATTACCAGACAGGTCACTGACCTGCACCTCAATTCTTATCTATGAAGTGTAGATAAATCAGGTGTGATGACCCCACCTGTAATCCCCTGATCTCAGGAAATGGAAGGATCTGGAATTCAATGTCATTCTCAGCTACTGAGTGAGGCTAACCTAGGAGAGATAAGACCCTGTTTTGAAGAGCAAGAAGAAGAAGATAAAGAAGAGGGGAGAGGAAGAGGGATAGGGAGAGGAAGCAGACAAGCAAGCAGGTCCTGAGGGCTCTAGATTAATGCGAGTGTCATAGAATTGGGTCAGTGATTGTGGGCACCTGATAGTAAGATGAGTCCACCACTTATCTCCTTTCTGTCTTATATTACATCTTTTGCTCTTTCACTGTGGGGTGACACAGTAAACAAACACTCACCAAATGTGGCTCCTTGACCTTGGAATCCCCAGCCTCTCAAATCAAAAGCCATTTTGTTCACTGTACATGACCCAGTCTATGGTTTTCTGTTCCAGGAGCAGAGTGGTGAACTAAGACACACATGTGCAAACACACACTCATACAACACAAACAAACATACAACATAAACACGCAATACACACACAGAGAATACACACATACATGCATACATACACATAACATATACACAATACATGCATAGCATATGCACATAACACATACATATAAACACATATAACACATGAATTTAATACACAACTATGAACATTCCAATATGTACTAAGAAGTCAGACAAGGACAGGTAAAATTGTGGCTCAATGGGCGGAGCACTTGCCTAACAGTCACAAAGGCCCAGGTTCCATCCCCAGCATTGAATAAATCAGGTATAGTAGCATATAATTGTAGTCACAGCATCAGGGAGATAGATCATTGTTGGCTACATGGTGAGTTGGAAGCCAAGCTGGGTTACATGAGATCCTGTCTCCAAAAAGTACATCAATGAGGAAAAAATGGGTCACCACTCCACTGAATATCATCCAGTAACATAGTTAGCTATTAACACAGCTCAGAATCACCTGGAAAGGGTTTCAAGTATTAGCTTTATCAGGTGTCTGTGGACATGTCTGTAAGGGATTGCCCTGATTTCTAACTGATGAGGTCTCACCCACTGGGGCCAGGTGGATGAGCTAGGGAGTAAGTAGGTCGACCAGAAGGCCCTAAAAGAACTGCAGCTAAGAGAAGCTGACATGATAGTAGGGTTATGAGTGGAGTTTTGTGTGGCAGGTGAATGGGCAGAACAGCTTAGCCAAGGGCAAAGGGTGGCTCAGCATGAGGTCCTGAGCTCCAGCCCCAAAGCCCATGTCAAAAATACAAAATAAAATAAAATAAAAAAGCAAGGAAGTGCATGTTTGCAATCTCAGCACTTTTGCAATCTCAGTGCCAGGGAGTTGGAGACAAGTTCATCCCTAGGGCTCATTGGTCAGCCAGCCCAGCCTAATGTGTTAGCTCTAGTTCAGCTAAAAACAAAGTGGGTGCGGGGAGAAAGCTCGGTGAGTAAGAGGGATTGCTGTGTAAGTGTGAGAACCTGACTTTGAAACTCCAGCATCTATGTAAGAAGTTGGGTATGGCTGTGCATGTCTGTAACATAGCACAGTGGAGAGTGGAGACAGGAGGATTGCTGTGTCTTGCTGGCTGCCAGCATGGCTGCAGGCTTAGAGAGAAAGAGAGACAGAGAGAGAGAGACAGAGACAAAGAGAGATAAACAGAGAGAGACAGACAGAGAGAAAGAGAGACCCTGTCTCTGAGAAATAAGATGGAGGGTGATAGAACAGGGCTCTTGATGTCCTCCCTCAGCCTCTGCATGCATTCATGACCACCTACCTACACACACACACACACACACACACACACACATGCACACACACACACACACACACACACGCACGCATGCACACAGCTATAGCTAGTGTTGAGTGTTTTTTTTAAAAATGAGACGATGTGGGGACATGGGGGCAGTGTGGGAGGACAGTACAAGCTTGGGTTGCTGTGCCAAAGAGGGCAGATGCCGTCCTACAGGCAAAGCCACCAGGGCATCTGAACAAGGCTGCGAGCCAGGATGGACAGACAGGTTATAGAGATCACGGACAGCAGCAAGGAGAACAGATGGGGCCCTCAAGGCAAGAGGCAAGCCCTCATTTAATTGGACACAGGCCAGGCAGAGTTTATTGTTACTCCAGGAAACTTTGCATTGAAGTGCAAAACAAACACACCACACACACACACACACACACACACGGAGGGGGGGAACAGAGCCATATACCTCCTGAGTGTGAGGTTCTGTAATTGTGTACATACTCCTAAGAGACACTGAAGCAAAAACAGAACACAGTAAGCTGAAAATAACATTATAGAATAATGCTCCGTCACACAGTAGGAGATTTTAGTTATGTATGCATCAAGTATTAAAATGAAGGAAGCAAACTCAGCTCCCACATTCAGCTGCTTCCTGACTATGTGTGCAATGCAATCTGCCACTTCACACTCACACTACCCTGCCACTTCACACTCACACTACCCTGCCACTTCACACTCACACTACCCTGCCACTTCACACTCACACTACCCTGCCACTTCACACTCACACTACCCTGCCACTTCACACTCACACTACCCTGATTTCCCCACCATAGTGGATGACATCTTCAAACTGGAATCTAAAACCCTCTATTTCAGATGTATTTCTATTACTTTGGTTAAAATGCCCTGACAAAAAACAATCTTTTTTGGGGGGATGGGGGGGAGAAAGGAAAAGAGTTTATTTAGTTCCCAGTTCCAGATTATAGTCCACAGTTACCAAAAGGCAGGAACTTGAGGTAGCTGGTCACATCACATTCATAGCCAAGATCAGAAAATAAATGTACATGTGTTCACTTCTCAGCTCCATCTCTATACTTAGTCAGGTCAAGATCCCCTGCCTTGGGAATGGGCCACCCTCGGTGGGCAGGGTATTCCCACATGAATTAACAATCAAGATGATTCCCCCACAGACATGGTCTAAGTCCCTCACTGAGACACTTCCCAGGAGAACCTACACTATGTCAAGGTGACTGTAAAAACCCTCCCTTGCATACGTTGCTTTTGTCAGATGTTTTGCCACATCAATGGCAAAAGGAACTAATATATGATAGAGGTCACAGACTATAAGGCACACTCACTCAAGTGCACATCCAGTGGATTTCCATAAATGTCTTTAGCCATGTAGCCACAATCTCAATTGAGATGGAGAAGACTTGCATCAGGCCCCAAAATCTGCCTCACATCTGGCTACACAACACTATCCCCAGAACAGTAGCTTCCACTTGTACCTGTGGCTGTCAGAACAGTACTCTCAGGCCCCACCCTGAACCTGTTAGATTCAAATTTTCATTTTGACAGGCATGCAAGGTGCTCTGTGTGCGCATATAGACAACCCAAGTTCCCACAGAGAGAGCTGACAAACGTGCTGTCCCCTCAATATGAACAGCATAGCCGGAAGCAGCTCAAGAGAAAATGACATATGATAGAGTTTGAGGAGAGAGAAAAAAACAGAAACAAAGAAAGTGCTAAGCCAGGAGAATACCAGGAGCTCCTCTGATCCCTGGACCACAGACTTGCTCACCATTGGCCTTAACCTAATGACCTGACAGCTCAGGAGACCACTGAGGACAAGATTTGGGGGACACTGTGACTTGTTGAGAAACTGCTTCTTGGTCTGGGTTCTGGACAAGAACTGAGAAAATCTGATCCAACATGTGACAGAGACTTCAATTTAGAAATCTATAATTTTTTTTTAAATTTTTGTTTGTTTGTAGTATTGGGCATTGAGTCTAGTGCCGTGCACATGAGACGTGCTCTACCACCAAGCAACACCCTCAACCCCTTAGGGACTCTAGGCAGGGGCTCTACCACTGAGCCACACCCCAGCCCCTCATTGGGGGACTCGAGGCAGGGGTTCTACCACTGAGCCACACCCCAGTCCCTCACTGGGGGAATCGAGGCAGGGGCTCTACCACTGAGCCACACCCCAGCCCCTCACTGGGGGATTCTAGGCAGGGGCTTTAATATTAACCTGTATCAAGAGCCCTTTTGATAGAAGGTCTCCGTAAGTAGGTCAGTTAGGGCTTGAGCCTATAATTCTCCTGCCTCACCCTCCCAAATCCTGAGATTATAGCCATGAATCATCACACCATTTCTGTAGTGTTAATTAATTTTTAGTGTGAATTAATTTTTTCAGCCTTTATTTATTTATTTACCTGTGTGTATACGGCTCCTTTGCTAACCGGGAAGAACCCAGTCTGGTTCCAGCAACCGAAGCCCATGACTCAAGCAGGACCAGAAAGGAAGAGGGATGAGCTTTCTTTAGCAACAGGCAGCAGGTAGAACATGGGTATTTCCCACCCCTCTTCCATCTCTTAGGCACAAAAGCTCATCTGAGGTTTTTGTGGGTCTTGTTTGTTTGTTAATTATAAAGCAGAATCTCAACTCTTTTAGCCCAAGTTGGCTTGAACTCACTGTGTAGCCAAGGTTAACTTCGAACTCATGGCCCTGCAATCCTCTTGTTTGTAGTTTCTCATACAACCTCTATAGTGGCAAGTTTGGAGAATTCTGAAATTTTGGTTTCTTAAAAAGAAAAAAAAAACACATAGAGAGAGAAATGTTATAAGAATGTGTTTGTGTTTTAATGCTGGGTGTGGGGATGTGGGGCTGCTTCCTAGCAGCTATGATTGGCCTCCTGCTCTGACAGAGGAGTGGTTTCACCTGCAGATAGTTTCTGTGATTGTGTGGTGCTTGGAATTCTGAGAACATTTTAGAGGGTCTATCAATGCTAGAGGCCCGAGAGGTGGGCTGGGGTTGTTGATTGTTCGGGGGGTTTGGTTGTGGCTAGTAATCATGCTCAAAGATGAAAGAAGAAAGAAATGAGATTCAAGGATTCCCCACCACCACCATCCTTTCTCTCCTAAATAGTGATTGGGAGTGGGAAACAGGGTGGGGGTGAGGGATAAAGTGTGGGAAAAGAAGAATCCACAAAGTATCAAAGACCTGCTACAAACTTGCGTGGGTTTCCATTTTCTGTTGACCTTACCTGGTGTTCCTGCTTCCTTATCTCCCAGCCCATGCCATCCGCAGCAGTCAGTTATTTTAACCCCTGCCTGATCATCCAGCACCTGATAATCAGGATGCAGTACTACTTTATCCTCAGAGTGAGCTTTGGTTTGGCTGTTTGTCCTTGCCTCTTGACGTACTTTCTGTTTTCTCAGTGATGGCTGTCTATGCTGTGTTGAGTAAGGAACAGGCATTTTTATTCTCCCTTACAAAGACAGTATCTTGTTTGTCAGTAGGTCCTTATAGACACTTTCAGAGACTGATGACCAATTGTAACATCAACTTGATCACCTTTTTTTTCTTACTGGAGGTTTCCTGAGAGGATTCTCAGCCCACCCTTGTAGAATTCGCCTAGAACTTGCTCTCTTGACCCTGGGCATCCCTGTGTGGCTCCTCCTCGGAGCTAGGCTGAGTTCTGCATCCCTCTCAGCTATAACCCACTCTTACTTAGGACGCATATGGGTGTAGCTGGAGGGAAAATTTGAAGCTGCAGCAGTTTTGACAGGTTTGATCCAGTCACCCATCCCTCCTCTGAGATGCCACCAGACACTGAGATGCAGTATGCAGCCTCAGCCCACACAGCCTGTGGTTGGCAGAGTATATGCTGATAGAATCCCACCTTGGGTCCCCCAGAGAAGCCCTGGACAGTTATGACATGCTCTGGCCTCATCACAACCATCCTCATTCCTGCCTGTTACTGGGGGCCCACAGTGGGGCCATAACTAAGTTATTCTTTCCTGTAATTGACACTGTTTAACACTCAGTAGGAACCTTGAGGATTTCCATGTAAAGCCAGAGAGATGAGAAGCCAGAGGCGCTGCTTCCTACCCCACCTACTTGCTCAGTGTGGCTTGCTATTTTCCCCACTGGGCACAGCTCTGTGTGACCTCTTAGAATTATAGAATGACAGCTTCAGTACCCCTGATCCTACACTGCAGTGTCAGGACCCCAACAGGCTCATCACCAACCCATGCTTCTTCATGCCCTCTCTGTCTCCAGCTTAGGATTACCTTGGAGTCAAAGAGGCATACAGCCTCCTGCCAGGTGAGGGGATGGTGGATTGGCCCCATCCTATGACCAGTGTTTATATAAAGAACTTCAAATCATAACTTCAAGAGGCTGAGGCAGTGGCTCAGTGGATAAAGTGCTTGCCCTGCAAACGTAAAGACCTGAGTTCAGTTCCCCAGCTTCCACAAAGTTGGCACAAGGCCAACTAGCCTGGTGCATGCAGTTAGGAAAGACAAGATAGTCCTCTTGGTACAAAAGGAAGGGAAAAATCAACAGCTGAGGCTGTGCACTGATCTCCACATGAAGGCAGGGACACAATCAAGCAAAAATGCCGTTAAGATGCCCTGCACCTAATGAGTGCTTCAGGCTCAGCTCTTGCCCAAACCCAGCAGACTGCCCTCATCCCCTGACCTCTGACCTCTGACCCAATGTTCTCCCATCCTGCATTACTCACCTGCCTGCTTTCCTGGCAGTTCTCTTCTGCACTGCTGCCTTACTTCTCTAACTTTCCACTGAACCCTGCAGTGAAGGGAAACCACTCCCTGTGCTTAAAAAAAATCCACTTTTTCTTTCTGGTCACTTATTTGACAACGGAAACAACTCTGAGATTAAATGCCTTGGCTATAAACTTTGGTTCATTCCCTGGCCATCTCTTAACTTATCTAACCATTTAAACTAGTCTGTGTCTACCATTTGGTTTTGCCTCCCCTTCAGTCCTGACTTACTCCTTCAGTTTCCTCAGCATCTCGCTCCAGTCTTTTGTTTGATTCTGTCCTGACTTCAGCTACCTGCTGGTTTACGGCTGTCTTCTCCCATCTCCGGAGTCTTTCCCCATACCTCTCGTGTGTGCTCTCACTATTTCCCAGAATCATCTGTCTTCCTGACAATGTCCCACTTCCTATTTCCTGCCATCAGCTTTTTTATTAACAGGTGATGTTCATAAGAGATTCTCCCTATACCCTTGGCTGTAGCTCAGTGGGTAGAGTGCTTGCCTAACACACAGGAAGCTCTGGGTTCGATCCTGCAGGAACTGAGTATGTCAATACATGCCTGGCATTAGCACTTGGGATAAGGACGTAAAAGGATCAGAAGTTCAAGGCCATCTTCAGCTAGCTAGACAGTTTTTGGTCAGCCTAGGCTTTATTTAAAAAAAAAAAAAAGAATCAGGGGGTGGGGCCTGGATAAGCCAGGTGTGGTTGTCTGCACTCATAACCACACTACTGTGAAGGTAGATTGCTATCAATTGATGGCTGTTAGGTTAGGGCCAAGCTTGTGGGAGATCCTGTTTCATGGGAATAAGGTAGAGAGTGGTAGAGCAAGGTACCTGACACCTTCCTCAGGCCTCCCAACATGCACATACACCATGCACATAGGCACACATGCACACACATGTCCACATCTCTGAACAAACTGTTCCAAACTGAGTCAACCTAAGTGTCCACCAACTGGTGAATTAACAAATACGGTACATCTATACAATGGAATATTACTCAACAACAAAAAAGAAAACGTATTTACATGTATAACAACATAGACCTATGATAACTTATCATAATGATCTCCAAGGCAGTCAGTGACTCCGTGAATGAGACCTGTATGGAATGCTTACATATTATAGAACAGCACTGGTAGAATATTGTCACAGAGAGAAAACCACAGTGCCTCCAGCACAACAGCAGCACCAGGGATGGAATGAGAAGCAGGTGTATTACAGAAAGCACTTCCAGCGAGCTATTTCAGAAGGAGGGAGCCATTCTGAATCTAGATTGCTGTGGTGGTTACATGAGCCACACAGGCATTAAAATTCATTTCGCTGCATGCCAAAGGGAGTCAATTTTCTGGATGCTAATTAAAACAGAAAGCACCCGGGTTTGGATAATAAATTAGAAGGTCACCCTAACTAACCAGGGAGAGGGGGCTGTTTGGTGATTAATATGGAAATCCAAACAAGGACAGGGGAGGAAATTGGGATCATAAATACCTATAACGATCATCCCTACTGGCTGCCGTGGCTCATGTGGCTGTAAGCATCTCGAAGCTGATATCGACTTGCCTGTGTCTGTGATTCACAAACATTACACTTGATTTGGAACTATCCCATACAGGTACGTGTGTGCGATTTCTTAGTATAAGATGGTGGTGCTTTTCTGGGTGGTTCTGGAAACACTGGGAATTGGATGTTTAGCTGGAGGAAAATGGCCACTGGGGGTGGGTACGTGGAGATGTGTCTCACCCTGGCCAGTTACTGTCTGTTTCCTGTCTGGCATGAGTAAACAGATCTGCTTCACCAAACCTTCCTGCCACCTTGGCGTTCTTCCCTAATGAGTGGGGTTAAGGGTCCTTGGAGAAAGCCCTCTGAAACTGTGAGCCAAAAGGAAGCTTCCCTTCTTTTAAGTTGTTTTGTTGGATATTTAGTCACAGAAATGAAAATGTAGTTAATATAACACTCACCTCACAGGTAAGAAACTAGAGCTCAAAAAGACTGTGAATCATCCAATACCAGAGCAGGAATTCTAGACAGGGTCTCTATCACTGAGCCACACCCCAGCCCCTCACTGGGGGATTCTAGGCAGGGCCTCTACCACTGAGTCACACCCCAGCCCCTCACTGGGGGATTCTAGGCAGGGCCTCTACCACTGAACCACACCCCAGCCCCTCACTGGGGGATTCTAGGCAGGGCCTCTACCACTGAGTCACACCCCAGCCCCTCACTGGGGGATCCTAGGCAGAGACTCTGCCACTGAGCCACACCCCAGCCAGCACAGGAGGATTCTAGGCAGGGGCTCAATGGCCTCTCTGGATAGTTCTCATAGATATGACCCAATATGTGTCTCCTAGGTGATTCTAAGTTCAGTCAAACTGATGATCAAGATTGATCACCATTGGCTGGAGATCTGGCTCAGTGATTAAGAGCTCTTGCTCCTCTTGAAGAGGACCTAGGTTTGGGTCCCAGCACCCACATGATGGTTCACCGTCTGTGACTCTAGTCAAATAATGTTTCCCTCTTTTGACCTCTGTGGTGAAACTGTAGACAAAGAGTGATACATATTAAATAAATATTAGTCGTTATAGTAACCCTAACTTAGTAACATAGTAATTTCCTGCATTTGCCCAGATGTTCCCCGCAGGGCACATCCTCTTTGTGTTTGTACTACAATTTCTCTATCTTGTGTGTGTGGGTGCATGTGTGCATACGTGTGTGTGTGTGTGTTTATGTGCAGGGTTCTGTGTGACTTTTTTCAGTTTACGTTTTTTAGGGTAAATAAGTATGAATAAAATTTCTTAGTTTTAGAAGAAACACTTAAGCTATTTCCCAAAGCCTGCTTATGGGCTTTGGTCCTGCATGTATGGCTGTGTAGCATGTGCATGCAATACCCATGAAGGCAGGAAAAGGGCATGTGACACCCTGGACCTTCAGTTACAGATGACTTCGAACCATCATTATGGGCGCTGGCAACCAAACCCAGATCTGCTGAAATAGTAGCCAGTGCTCTTAACCACTGAGTCATCTCCCCAGCCCCTGCTCAGTTTCAATACACACACACACACACACACACACACACACACACACACACACACATTTTAATTGTGATATATATGTATATGATGCATTGTGGTGTCATTCATGCAAACTACTCTCCCACACTCCTCCCTCCCTCCCTCTCTCCTCTCTGCTGTCTGTATTGTTTCCCTCTGGGCCCATGCAGGTAGTCACAGTCATGTGTGCAATGGTCAAATTTCGTCCAGAAGGCAGAACCCATTGCTCCTACCTCCAATCCTTCAATTCCCATCATCCTTTGAACCCTCATGTGTGACGTTCCCTGAGCCTCAGGGGGAAGTCCTATTTGGGACCAAACACTCAGCGATCACTTATTTCCAGTACTTTGTCTAGTTATGAGCCCCCATATGGCCACAGTCTCTTTAAGCACATGGCCACTTGTGAATTCATTGCTGGGTAAAAACTGAGGTATATTTAAGGTTTGTCTTTGGATGACAATCGCCAGATCTTCAAGTATCATTTACTGAGTACCTGCTTTCCTCTGTCAAAACCACGTTAGTCACATGTGTTTCTGGGGTTATTTCTGTGCATGGGTCCCCTGACCTGTGTGTCTGTCCTTTCACTGGCATGATACTCCAGAGTCTGGTCACTACAGGAGTTTTAGAGGTCTGAGAAAAATCTGGTCTGAAAACCATTGTGAATGTTTTAGTTTCTTTGTCTTTTCCTATAAATGTAAGGCTCAGCTGGCTTGGGTTCACAAAGGTCCTGGGGCTCTTCTTGTCCTTGAGTTGAATGAACACATCAGCTCGTCAAGCGTGTACTTAAGTCTTCTTTGGGATCCTTCATCCATGTTTTATGGTTTTCTATAAACTGGTACTTTGCCCATTTTTGTGAGATTTTTACTTAATTTGTTTTGTGGGTTGTAGGGATTGTCTTTAAATCACATCAAGCATTTAAGGGGGTATAAAACTTGTTCTATGACAAGTACCTTAGAGAAACAGTTTCATTCCTATGGAGAACCGGTTTTGTTGGGTTCCTGGTGTAAGACATTTCAATCCCAGTTGGCTGGACCTGTTGCTTCCACAGCAAGAGTGTGTGGCAGAGCTGCTCATGCAGGGTGGCCAGAAAGCAAAGTCATAGGAAAGGGGGCAGGGATGAGGTACGCCCTCCACAGGCATGCCCCAACAACTCACTTCCTCCAAATACATGTGCCTTCACCTCCCACAGTTCCGTCATCACATAATGGTCTAGCTGCATTTTGAATCCATCAAATTAGACCTGAGCCCTATGATCTAGCTCAGTCTATTCAAGTCGACAGGCATGATCATGATTATCCATCTCTAAATGACTCCAGTCTTGTGTGAGTTGCTGTTAATACCTACCTCCCACTGTAGAAGGGTGGCCATTCCCTAGGTCAGAGGTCAACATGAAACTGTCAAGTGGGTTAACTCACCTCAGCTATTGTAACAAAATACTAGAAGCTGTGTGGTTTGTTAACAGCATTTATTTCTCACGATCTAGAGGATAAGAAGTGTAAGATCGAGGTGCTACCAGCTCAGTTCATCTTAGATGATATCTCCTTGTTGGTAGAGGGACCAGACACACTTGTAGACATGTTTTATGAAGGGATTCCCACATGTCTAGTCAGTTCTAACTGTTGACTCAGAACAATTATTTGGCAAGAGACTCACAATTGAGGAATTATTTGCATCAGATCAGCCTATGGGAGGTTGTCTTGATTGGTGTAGGAGGGTCCAGCCCACAGCGGGCAGCAACACTACCTAGGCAGGTGGTTCTGGACTGTGTAAGAAAGCTAGTGGGCATAAGTCTATCTACCAGGCAACAAGAAACACCCTTAATGGTCCTTGTCTCACTTCTCTCTGGCTGTGAAGTGAGTTCTTGGCCAGATAATGCAAGCAGTCTAGCCTTCATGTTCCTACCTTGACTTCCCTCAGTGATATACTGTGACTTGAAATTTCTCATAAGCCCTTTCTCCCTCGAAGTTGCCACTGAGTGTTTTATTACAACAGAAACCAGGACCCCACTCTACCCTTTAGACAGAATGACTTCCAAAGGCAGGGTGTTCTACCTCCCTTCCCGACTGACCGTGTAGAGGTAAGGATCTTAGTGTAGGACTCTGGAGAGTAGACAGTTATTCTGACCATACTATCAGGTATGCATGAGCATGTACACGCACATGTGTGTGTGTGTGTGTGCCAAACGAATGCTGTCCATGGAGATCAGAAGAGGGTATTTGATCCCCTGGAACTGGAGTTAAAGGTGTCCTGAGATACAATTGGGTTTCTGGGGAACTGAACTCATGCAAGAGAGGCAGTTCTCTTTACTAGTGAGCCATCTATCTAGCCCCACTCCCCCCCTTGTTATAAACATTTGTTAATTATTTATATGCATGTGTATCACATGAGCATGTTCACATGAGTGTGTGCCTACAGTTACAGGCAACTGTGAGCCACCACACAACACGAGTGCTGTGGACTGAACTCCCACCTAACAACATACACTTAACTGCTGAGCTACCCCTCTACCTCCTCTACCCTATTTTCAAGTCAGAGTCTGTCACTGGACCTGGAGCTCACTGGTTTGGCTAGACTGGCTAGCCAGAGAGCACCCAGGATCCTCCTGTCTCCATCCTTAGCACAGGGGTTATAAGCGCTCACTACCACATCCTGCTTCTGTGTGTGCCCCAGATCCCAACTCAGGTCTTCACACCTGGACAGTCAGCCTTCCGCCCACTGAGTCAGCTCCCAGCTCCCACTGCCGGTCTTACAGATCGTGTTGATCCCCACACACCCGCAGTCCCGTTAGCAACCCTCCTAGTCACTGCATCCTTTGGCCACATGAGCTTGGTGACTTGCTGCTGGATTGTCAGCTCCCCTCTACCGTGTGCCTTGTCTTTCTCTTATTGATGGTGTACGTGTTCTTCGCCATTTCGGACATTACAGATGTTTCCCTGGACCATAACTTATATTTTAACTTTGTCGTGCTGTTTTTCACCAGGCTGCAGTTTTAAATTATGATGTACTTTGAAGCATCAATCTTTTCCCAAATGACATTAGCATATTATGCCTTGTTTAAGAAAGCCTTTTCTATCCCAAGGTTATAAACATATTTTAATTTTTTTCTCTCTAATACATCTGGAATTTATTATTTAATTTCTAGGTCATTCATCTATCTGCAGATTATGTTGGCAAAAGGACAGGGGAAAATGTAATTTTTTATTTTTGAAACTTTGCTAGCATATGATCAAATACTTATTGAATATTTATTTTATTCTCTATATATTATTTTGTGATATGGCCCTGGCTATGCACTAATATTTAATCTGTATGGGAGGCTGCATGTGCCTTAACACACGTGTGGAGATCAGAGGGCAGCCGTGTTCAAGGCAGGGACTGCTGTTGCTTACTACTGTGTAAAACCAGCAGGATGACCTGTGAGCTTCTGGGTTGTGATGCTTTTGTTGTCTACTTGATGAAATCTGGAATCATCTGGAAAGGGAGTCTCAATAAGGATTATCTATATCGTTAGGCTGTGCGCATGTCTGTGGGAGACTGTTTTAATTATGTGAACTGATATAGGAAAACCCAGCCCAGTGTGGGCAGCACCAATCCCTAGGCCGGAAGTCCTGACTAGAGTGGGGAAATGAAGCTGAGCCAGTGCAAGCTTCACTCCTGACTGTGGATATGATATGACTAGCTGTCTCAAGCTCCTGTCACCTTCCTGTTGTGATTCCCCTGCCTCACCCTTCTCCCCTCCTCCCACTTCTGTCTCTCCCCTCTCACCCCTCTCCATTCCCCCCCACACCCAGCCCTGATGCATCTCTTCATAGAAGCACTGGTCTGACAGATGTGCATTACAGTTCCTGGTTTTCCCTGGGTTCCTGAGATTTGAACTCAGGTCCTCACCCTTGCACAGCAAGCACTTTACTCACTGATGGTGTGTGTGTCTGTTGTGTGTGCTCGTGTGTTGGTGCAGCTTTGGTTAGATGTGCGTGCATGTGTCACCATGCCGGAGTTTTCACACGGGAGCTGAGGCTCTGATCTCAGGTCCTTACACTCATGTGACAAGTGCCTGGCCACCTGAGCCACTTCCCAGTCCTCTCTCTTCATTGTCCCCTCCAAAGCTGTAATCATTAAGTCTGTTGTTCTGTAAAACGTTACTCCTTTATCACATGTATTTACATGTGTGTATTTACTTATTTACTTCCGTGCACCTCACTGGGACAGACTCGGTCTGATGTCATTCTCAAATCCTCTGTCTTTCTATTTATCGATTTATTGGCCAATCAATCAATCTAGGTTCCTTTGAGACGGTGTGGTCCAGGCTGGCCTTGAACTCTCCATGTAGCTGAGGACGACTGGCCCTCCTACCTGCTCTTCTGAAGCATGTACCAGCAGCCCCAGACTTAACTATTTCTTCACTAACCCTGTCTTGGTGCACAGGGATAGTCCGAGGTCCTAGGGGATTAGAACTCCACCCTGTCACACAGCGCCTTGTGTCATTTCCCGTCCTTCCCATTGAGGCTCATCTCTCTTGGCCAGTGAACATCTTTTACTGGTTATTCATCAAGGGACCGTGCAAATGTACAGAAAACTTCTCCCCCATTTTTCTAACACTTGTGTCATTGTTTAGCTAAACATAGAATCCTAATCACAAAGTTATTTTTTCTTAGAAATTTAAATCTCTCACCCATTGTCTTCCTGCAGCTGAGGCTGTTAGAGGCTGCCTCTAATTCTTTTTATTTTTTTTCCGGGAGGGCGGGGAGAGAGAATGTTTGTTTGTTTGAGACAGGATATCGTGTAGTCCAGGCTGGCCTCCAACTCACTATCAGCCACAATGACCTTGAACTCCTCCTCCTTTCTGGGATTAAAACTGGTTTCTGTAGTGCTGCGGTTGTAAACCCTAGTTTTCTGTATGCCAAGCAAGCACCCTACCCACTGAGCCACACAGCCTCAGACTCATTCTACTATGCAAGTGGCGTGTCTCTGCAAGCTCTGGGGATTTTTTTTCTAGCTCTTCACACTGAGCCATTAGACAGCCCTGGCTACTCTTTTAGCTTAGTAGCTTGGTCGTAGGCTACATCTAACCATTAGGTCAACCCACCTGCAATTGCTTCTCTGTGCGCTGGAGTAAAGTCTACCACTTCCCTTACCTGGGGTATAAAGCACAGATTTCTGGGAAGTATTTAGCTTTGCTTTTTGTTTATTTGTTTGTTTGGTTGGTTGGTTGGTTTGTTGGTTACTTAGTTGGTTAGTTGTTGGGTAGGTTGTTTGGTTGGTTTGGTGGTTGGTTGTTTGGTTGGTTTGGTGGTTGGTTGTTTGGTTGGTTTGGTGGTTGGTTAGTAGGTTGGTTGGCTAGTGAACTGGCTAGTTGGTAGGTAGGTAGGTAAGTAGGTTTGTTTGGTTGTTTGGTTGGTGGGTTGGTTGATAGGTAGGTAGGTTGTTTTGTTTTTATGTTGTTTGGTTAGTAAGTTGATAGGTAGGTAGGTAGGTTGGTTGGTTGGTAGGTAGGTAAGTAGGCAGGTAGGTAGTTTTTTTGGTTTGCTTGTATGTTTGATTGGTTGGTTGATAAGTATGTTGGTTGGTTGTTTATTTGGTAGGTAGATAGGTAGGTTGTTTGGTTTGGTTGTTGTTTGTTTTGCTTGTTGGTTGGTTGGTTGGTTGGTTGGTTGGTTGGTTGGTAGGTTGGTTGGTTGGTTGGTTGGGCAGATGGGTGGATGCTTTTGACAGCATCTCATGCAGCCCAGACTAACCTTGAATTCTCTATGTAGTTGAGGATGACCTTGAACTCCCAATCCTCCTGCCTTCACTTCTTTTGTGCTGGTCTACAGGCATGCACCTCTACACCCAGGGTTTTTTGGGTTCATTGGTTAGTTTTTAGTTTTTGGTTTTTGGTTTTGATTTGGCTTTGGGTTTGAGTTTTTCAATATAGGATTTCTTTATGTAGCCCTAAGTGTCCTAGACTCATTTTGTAGACCAGGTTGGCCTGGAACTCAGAGATCCACCTTCTTCTGCCTCTCAAGTGCTGGGATAAAAGGCATGTGCCATCATACCTGGCTACATCTAGTTTTAATGTATGCTTTGTTTTGATGACTTTGCTCCATTCCTGATGGAGTATCCATCTATCTAGCTCTGTTTTTCTCTGATGTGCAGTGTTCCTAGTGAGAGGACCATCCTCCAAGAGGCATTCTGGCCTGTCTACCATTGCATCTGCTCATTGCAACCTTTTCTGAAGGCAAAATCGTGCCAGCTGTGATGTAAAGAATGTCAGATCCAACACATCCTATCCTCACAGGTTCTCTGGGTCCCTCCAGCTCTGGCCTCTAAACCCCATGCCTGTGTAGCAAGTCACCCCTACATGCTGCTGCCTATTCTCAGGGTGGATGAGGAGAATTTGCAGAAGGGTCAACAGTTATCTGTCCCATTTCAGGCAGGTCCTAAATTGTCCCCTTGGAGCCATCTCTGGTGCATGGCTGCTCATGTCTTGGGGACAGCCTCTCCTTCAGCCACTTGCACTGGTTTATGTATTTCAGCCTATATTTTGTGGTAGCTGCTGAAAGATTTCTCATCCATTAGAAGTGGGAGAGAGGGACCAGTATTTAGCATGTGTGTGTCTTATCATCAGCCAACTTTGCCTGTTAGGGAATCCAGAGGCCACTGCATTCTCTCTCCCTCCACTCCTCTCTTTAAACTCCTTTGTCCTTAATTTTGTTTTTTGCACAAGCCAGGCCTACCTGGTGCGTGCCTGTATTCAGTAAGTGGAGGCAGGAGGATGTAATGAGTTCAGGAAGCAGTCTGGGCCACAGTAATGAGTCAAAGACCAGCCTGAATATATAACAAGACTCATAAAAGAGGAACAAGCTAGGGTGTAGCACAGGATAGAGAGTTGCCTGGCACGACCCTGAGCTCCAACCCCGGTCCTCTAGAAAGAAATAAATCAACACAAGAATAATTCTTTCTGCTATATCAGCTCCAGCCCCAGCTCTTGCACATGAGTCTAAGGCAAAACCCAGCATCTTCTGTATGTATCTACAGAGTTCCATGCTGAATACTGGGGCCCATGTTACTTTAATTGTGTCGGAGGAAGCATGTGACACAGAAGAAGTCAGAAGCCATCTTTACATCACGACAGCCCTGGGGCCTTTGCTCTTGCCTGTCTTGTTTTCTTGCATATTAATGAATTTATTTATCATATTAATTATCTTCCCTCCCAACTTCTTGCAGCTTGCAGTCTGTCCCCTGTTTTGTCGCTCACACACTAACCAAAGGTGTTCAATAAAACAGGACCTAACATGGGATTTTTGTCCCTACCACTTAAGACCTCCAGAGTTTTAAAATGCTATTTGTTCATCACGAGCTGGTCCTGGTGGTGCATATTTATAAACCAATCGCTGGAAGGTGGAAGCAGGAGGGTCAAGAGTTCAAGACCAGCCTTTGCTACACATCAAGTTTGAGGCTAGCCTCGGCTACATAATAAGATCCTGTCTCAAAATATTTTACTCAACACAAGTAAATATGTGTCCCTGCCAGTACCCTACTTAGGCAATAATGTTCCAATGAGTTAGCCTTCAAGAAAACTGTCAAGCTCCCAAGATGGCTCTCAATGTAAGAGCATTTGCCGTTCAAGATTGACAATCTCAGTTAAATGTCTGGAAGCCATGTGGCAGGAGAGAACCCCTTCCACGGAGTGTTCCTCTGGCCATGAGCACAGGATCACACACATGCGCATTAGAAAGAAGAGGAGGAGGGAGGGGAAGAGAAAGGGAGAGAGAGATTGCCCATCTAACCTCTCCTGTTTAGTCCCAGTGCCAGAGAAAAGTGGCCAGGCATGGTGGCACGCACCTGTACTCCCAACACTTGGGAGACAAAGGCCGAAGGATCATGGGTTCAAGATCAGCCTGGGCAGTTTAGTGTGACGAAGAAAAGAAAAAACAAAGGAGCAAGGAGGGGGAGGAAACAGAAAAGGAAAATGCGAGGGAGAAATTAGGTGGTAGATGTAAAGCACAATAAAGGCCTCAGCTTCTCCGATGGGCTCGTGAAAAGGTGTGTGACAATTCCTATGATGAGCATGTGGACACAGAACACAATACTGATCATTTCTCCCACTTCTTATGACTTTCAAGTGCCTACCTAAAAGCTTCAGGTCTTGCTGGGTGCGGTGGCACATGTCTCTCAGCAGGCAGAAAGAGTCAAGAGGATAACCTTGGCTTTTGGAGCTAGCCTTGTCTACATCGAGAGTTGTAGGCCAGTTGTTTATTTGGTTTGTATTTGGCTTGAGAAAGGGTCTGGTGCTATCGGGGGGCAGGCTGGCTCTGCTCCTTCACCCTGCTTCCCTCAGCCTTCTGAGGAATAAGGATGACAGGTTTGTACAACCAGGCCTAGCAATGTTGCTTTTTGTTTTTAAAGATGGCGATGGTGATGATAGTGATGGTGGTGGTGGTGTTGGTGGTGATGATAGTGATGGTGGTGTTGGTGGTGATGGTAGTGATGGTAATGATGATGGTGATGGTGGTGATGATGATGGTGATGGTGGTGGTGGTGATGGTGGTGGTGGTGATGGTGGTGGTGGTGGTGGTGGTGATGGTGGTGGTGATGATGATGATGATGATAATGATGATGGTGGTGGTGGTGGTGATGATGATAAGTCTTGAGGGAGGCTGGAGAGATGGCTCAATGGATAAAAACACTGGTTTCTCCTACAGAGGACCCAGGGTCAGCTCTGAGCACCCCCATCAGGGAGCTCATCCAACAGCTTCTTCTAGCCTGCAATAGAACTACACAATATAATGATCATATCAAAAGGTGCACACAGGTACACATACATAATAAGTTAAAGTATGTATAAATTATTTACCTGTTGACCCTTTCATATATGAACTTTGATTACATGTACCCTTCTTTTCTCTCTCCCTGTCTTTCCCAACACCTCAACGCCCCCACTTCTCTTGTCTTTTCTGTTGTACATCATTACACATGGATGTAATTGGCTGGTCACTGGTTCTTGAACAAGTTACCAGTGGCTCCATCACTGGAGAATACAGATCCTGCCTCCCCAAGCTGCCACTGACGTCATTAGCTTTTGAGCTATGTGCAGAGCCTCAGAGGCCCTCCCGCCCCAATCCCACCCAGCAACAGTTCCCACTGATGTCTCCAACCACTGAGCTGATGCCAGGCAACTTTGTGAAACCCTGAATAGCCTTGTGGGGTAGATGTTGTTCCTTCAAAGCACAGATGCAAATGCATAGAGAACTGACTCACGGACCCGCCAGCCCAGCATACCCAGCCGCAAACAAACACTGCCAAAGGCAAGGATTCACGCTTCAGGTTGTCCTTTGACCTCTACACGCATACTCGAACCCACACCTAAGGTCACGCCCACAGTCCTCATGCATGTGCACACTCACACTGGAGCTACAGAGATTCCTCCGTGGGTAAAATCGCCTGCCATACAATTGTGAGAAACAGTGTTTGGATCCCCAGAACACAAGCAAATGCCAAGGGGACAAGGAGCTCACCTATAAGTGCAGCCTAAGAAAATAGACCCAAGATCCCTTGAGCAAGTTGGTTGGCCAGACTATCTCTATGGGAGACCTCTGGATTTGATAAAGAGACCCTGCATCCTGCGACAAAGAATTCAGTAAAGAGTGATCAAGGGAGATTATCAAAGTAAGTCCCTGGCCTCCATGCATGTGCCTACCTGCACACAGGCATGCACCTATACACATGCCAACATATGTATATGCATAAAGATCTTCCAAATTAAAGCTATCAGTCTAAATGTAATTCCTCGGAGTAAGTGGACTCCGAAGTTGCCGCCTAGTGGGAAGGACCTCTCTATCTTGGTTGATGAGAGAGGGGCTCCCTTCTAGTCCAGGCTTGCTTTGAACTCACCATGTAGCTAAAGCTGGTTTGAAACTCCAGATCTTCCTGAATTTGCCTCAGTACCACATGTGGCATGGGACCTCCCAGTATTCCTAGAACAAAGGGAAGAGTGGCTCCTGAGAGGCAAGGGACAGACACAAGAGCACTCAAGTGACCAGCCACCAAGGAAGGTAAGTGACCAGAGGCCATGAGAGTGGAACCCCAAGGAAGAATGCGGATTCTCCCACACTGTCCTCGCATGTGAGGTCACAGAGGGAAGAACAGCCTCTTCAGAAAAACACAGCCCTGCTTTTCACATGGGTGTTGTTGAATTCACTGGCTGGAAAAAAGGAACAGTCCTGGACAGGCACAGAGGTGCACACCTGTGATCTAGAACTCAAGATGCTGAAGCCGGGGGATGATGAGATCCGGGCTAGAATAGATAGCTAGTAAGACACAGGCACACAATGGACATCAAAGGCAGGAGCTCAACAGTAGATCCCCTGCCTAGAGTTCTCAGTGAGGGGCTGGGACATAGCTCAGTGGTAGATCCCCTGCCTAGAATCCCCCAGTGAGGGGCTGGGGTGTGGCTCAGTGGTAGAGCCTCTGCCTAGATTCCTTCAGTGCGGGGCTGGGGTATGGCTCAGTGGTAGAGCCCCTGCCTAGAATCCCCCAGTGAGGGGCTGGGGTGTGGCTCAGTGGTAGAGCCCCTGCCTAGAATCCCCCAGTGAGGGGCTGGGGTGTGACTCAGTGGTAGAGCCCCTGGCTAGAATCTCCCAGTGAGGGGCTGGGACATAGCTCAGTGGTAGAGCCCCTGCCTAGGATCCCCCAGTGAGGGGCTGGGGTGTGGATCAGTGGTAGAGCCCCTGTCTAGAGTCTGTGACTGGGAGCTTGGCTCAATGACAAATCCCTGAATTCTGTCCCCAGTACTACAAAGGAATAAAATCCTGGAGAAACTAAGGTGGGGAAAATTTCTTGTAACTTCTGAAATACAGCCTTGCGGTTGGCGAGCCACACTTGACTATTGTCTGGAAAAAGAAGTGTTTGGTGTTGCTCTGTGATTAAATGGGTCCCTGTGTCAGCTACAGAAACAAGTGTGTTAAGGATTGCACATGAGTCCTGACCACGTGCGACCTCGTTTTATTGCCCTGCGCTATGACCCCAGCATTACTTAAGTGGAGTTGCTGTGTTTTTATTGCCCTTTCCCCATCGTTCCCCACGGCTGCCCATATTTCCTGCCACACTCCCTGTCTCTCGACAGTCACCGTCCACTGCTGTCATCCTGTCAGCTCTGCCTGATGTCCTTGCAGTGGATGGAATGGAGTCGCCCTGGTTAAATAAACTGAGAGAGACTAAACTGTGGAGGAGAAGCTGCAATCCGGACATCTCAGGATGCTCACCATTCCCGGCAGAGGGCAGAGAGTGTTAGGTGTTGGACTCTGCAGATGGATCAGGACTAGTTTGGGGAAGCCGGAAATCGTCGCCCAAGTCTCTGGGAATTCTGCTGTCTCGTTTGTGCCCGTGGCTGAGTTCCCCATTCATTTCTATAGTGAATTTTATCTCCAGCTGCCTAACTGTGGACGTGAAGATGAGAGTTTTTTTGGAAGAGCTGTTGAGGCTGGAGAAATGGTTTGGTTGATGAAGCATCGTGGGTAGAGGTGTGAGAATCTGAGTTCGGTTCCCCAGGACCCATGTGAAGCTGGGTGTGGAACATGCATCAGGTCACAGTGCTCCTGACTGGGAATCCCTGGAAGCTCGGGGGCTGGATGGCCCATCATGCACTGCATGGACTCTAAAGAGATGCTGTCTTAAACAAGGAACATACACACAAAATAAAATATTTCAATATATGGCTAATGTCAGATCACCCGGTCCTCAGTCATGAATGGCTATTGACTGGCTTTGATGACTCTGGCTATCTAGTTACTCACTGAACCTGAGATAGGTTGCCCAGCCACTGCAGATGGTAGTTCATTATTCTAGAACTTTCCTTACAGAATCATCTTAAGGATGAAATAAAACTGAGTGTGGTAGCACACACTTGTATCGCATCTCCTCATGAAGCTGAGTGGAAGAATTACAAGTTCAAAGTCAGCCTATGCTGCATACCTAGTTTTAGGCCTGATACACACACATACACACACACACACACACACACACACACACACACACACACTGAATAAAACAGTAGCTCAGTGGTAGAGCACTTACTGAGAACCCACCAGTAAAAGGACCTATAGATGGGCAGTGAATAATGTACTTAACTGAATAACCCAGTGAGGAGTTTACAGTTTAGTTCAGTGGTAGAGCCCCTGCCTAGAATCCCCCAGTAAGTGGCTCAGTAGTAGAGCCCCTGGCAATCCCACCCAAAGAATGACAAAGAAAGATATTAAACTATATAGTGCTTTTACATGTTTAATCACAAGCGTAATGGCAGTCATGGGTGACAGACAAGGGGATATGTTCTCCCAACTGTTATCAGCCCACCATGATGAGTTTCGAAATGCAGGTTCCCAGTTTGGGGTGGATCTACCCCTAGTGATCAAGAACTCCTGCTATCTTTAGGTAATTTCAGTGAATTGAACAAACAAGTCTGTGTTGTGCTGTGCCACAAAGTCAAGCAAATGCCTGAAAGGTTTCGAGGAAAGAGCCCAAATGTGCTCTGGGATGTTTGAATCTGACTCTTTTCAAAGAAGGAAAGAGGCCTGGGAGTGGGGGCTGTTTGTCAAGGAACAGCAAGCTCTGTAGGAGCCACTCACCATGACACAGCAGTGTCCTTAACTTAGCTCGCTGCAGTTTAGAGGGAGCCGTGTTCACACTCCCAACACCTGTGCCAGGGAGGGCAGCTCCTGTGAGCTCGGTTCCCAGTAGCTGGCAATTGGGGCAATAGCTATGGTTGCCAGTAGGGGGCGCATTGGGTGTTGGGGCTGGGAACCTTGATTCCTCCTACCTGGGCTTCTGCTCAGTAGGTGTTCTCCCCCTAGCCTGTGCCTGAGTTTTAGAGTGAGTTCCCTGGAGACAGGCAGAGCCATAGAGTCAGAAAAGAAAGGGGGGAGCAGAAGGGAGAGGAGGGATAAGGAGGGGAGGGAAGGGGAGGATGGGGAGGGGAGAGGCGGGATGGATGAAGAGTAGGAGGAGGCAGAGGAGGTGAAGCAGCACCATCTCCCCCCCCCCCACCTCTCTCTCTCTCTCTCTCTCTCTCTCTCTCTCTCTCTCTCTCTCTCTCTCTCTCTGCCCTTACTTCCCTATTTTCTCTTTTTTTCTTCCCTCCCCTCCCACTACTCCTCCTGTCTGCTTTATGTCTTGCCACATAGCCCCAGTGGGCTTCAAACTCTCCATCCCCCTGCCTCATCCTTCTGAGAGCACACCAACTGCGCTGTGGATCCTTTAAGCCCAGTTTTGAGAATCTTCCATGATGTTGTGTGTGACCCCTAGCTCTCTCATTTTATTACTAATGACCAGCTGGTTTGCCCTCCCACAGGTAGAAGTTAGCGGTGGCGCCCTTCAGGCATTCCTGCACACATCCTGCCCACGGACGTGTGTCTTCATTCCTAAGAAAATCCATACAATTGGATTTGAAGTGCTGTTTAGCATGCAGGAAGCCCTGGGTTCTGTCAGCAAAGCTTTATGAACAAGGTGTGGCCGTGTACGCCTGTTATCCCAGCACTAAGAAGGTGGAGGCAGGAGGATCAAAGTCATTTTAAACTACATAGCTAATTTAAAGCCAACCTGGACTATGTGAGACCCTGTCCCCAAAATTTTTAAATGGGGTCCTAAAATGACGGAGCAGGTGGCAGTGCTCACACCTGAGTCTGATGGCCCGCGTTCCATCTCTAGAGCCTGTGTAAGGGTGGAGAGAGAGAGCTGACTCCACTCAGTTGTCCTCTGAGCTCCACACACAAGTCATGGACATGCACCCACAAACATGCTTTTAGTTATAATAAATGTATTTGTTTAATTCACAGGCTCTTGAGTCTTAGATCTCCAGGTATCTGCTGAGTCCCGGGGATCAAGTTGGTCATTTTCGCAAAGAGCCATGTTGTTTTACACCCGCCCCCCTTGCCATATACCTGACACAGGGGAATCCTAGACCTTCACCATGCTATCAGGGGTGTGCGCATGTGTGCCTGCATGTGTGCGTGACATGGAACCACAGGAGCATGGGTACCACAGCATGCAACAGAGGTCAGAGGACAACCTTGTGTGCTGGTCTTTGATTTCCACCTTGTTTGATGTGGGACCTCTTGTTTCCTGTTGCAAATGCCGGTCTTCTGGCCGAACAGCTTCCAGAGATTCTCTTGTCCCCGCCCCCCAGCCCACTGGAGGAGCACTGGGATTACAGATGTGTGCTACCAGGGGCTCTGGAGATTTGAAGCCAGGTCTCTATTCTCACACGGCACGCATCACTGAGCTATCCCTCCACCACCACCCCCCTTCTCTGGAATTTTAATTTGCTTGACCTTATGACAAATGGCACAGAGTTTTTCTTCCGAATTTATTGACCATTCGTGTCTCTTCTGAAATGCCTGTTTAAACCTTTTCATTGGGTTATTTGTTCTTAATGCCTTTAAGCAAACAATATTTTGTCAGCTATATGTCTTGAAACTATTTTCTCCAAGCATATGGCTTAACTGTGTTTATTAGTAGTAACATTTCTGGTATACAATGGCTTATTTTGATGAATTTCTTCCCCAACTCCTGAGTGCTCAGTGCTTTCTGGAATGTTCTGAGGTTATTTTTGCCAACCCTGTAATTACAGAGGTTGTTTTATGCCAGGTATGATGATACACACGCCTGGAATTCCAACATTTAGGATGCCGGGCAGGAGGACAGAGAGATGGAAGCCTGACCGGGCCACGTAGTGCTACCTTATCTCAAAATACAATAAAGTCTTACAGTTTTTCCTGGAAAATTGTAGCTTTGACTTTGACTTCCGAGTCTGCAGCCTGGGCCTGCTGAGGAGATGACTCTGTCAACCAAGCACCTGAGGTGCCGGGGAACTGAGCTGGGACCCTCCTGAGTTGGCATCCATGTAAAAGCTAAACCTAAATGAAGGCAGGCAGGTCCTCGCTGGCCAACCAGCCTAGCCAATCAACAAGCTCTGGGTTCAGTGGCAGACCCTGACTCACTTGCCTGCTATTGGATCCCTTTCTCCTGACTGGACTACCTAGTTAAGCCTCAGTACAAGAGGATGCACTTAGGCCTATAGTGACTGCATGTCCCAGGGTGGGTTGGTACCCAAGTGGGGCTTCACCTTCTCTGAGGAGAAGGAATTTGTAAGAATGGGGTTGAGAGGAGAAGAGGGATGGGGGAGAAATCCAGATGTAAATTGAATAAATTAAGTACTTAATCTTTTAAGATATGAAGCAATTTGGCTAGGGAGGTGGTTCGGTGATAAAAGTACATACTGCTCTTGTAGAAGACCCACATTCAATTCCCAGTGCTCACACCTGGGCAGCTCACAACCACCTGCAACATCAGCTCCAACACTCTTTTCTTGCCTCTGCATTCGTACCCAAACCCACACATAGGCACGCATAATTTAAAAATTAAAAAATCTTTTAAAAATACAAATTGGAAGCTGGAGCTATTTGCCCAGCAGTGTGGTTCAGAGCACTTGCTGCTCTTGCAGAGGACCTGGGTTCAGTTCCCAGCATCCACATGGTGGCTCACAACCATCCAGAAGTCCAGTCCCAGTGGCTCCCACACCCTTCCTCCAGCCTGAGTGTGCACCAGACATACATATGGTCCACATACATTCATGCAGACAAAACATTCATACACATAAAATAATAGACTTTAAACATTGATACAGAAAAGGGTGACAGATGGATAAAGACCCCAAATGTTGACATCAGCCTCCACCCACATGCACACGCATGAACACACACACAGAGAGAGAGAAAAAGAGAGAGAGGTACATGAGCTCTCTCTCATGCACATGCACCAGAAACCTTCAATCTGTCTTACGCTGCTTTGTGTCCAATAAGAGGTAGGAATTGAGGTTGCAATTCCAGGCCTGAAAGACCTTCTCACGACCAAATTATCTTGGTGCCCTCATCAAAAACCAATCGACTCTATAAATGTACGTCCACTCTCAGGCTCTGGTGGGGGCTTCTCCATCTGCTTTATGCACTTACTTTAGCTTGACCCCCACACTACACTATGTCTTCATTTGTATGGTGTTACAGTCACAGCGGCCCTTGAAATCTCATCATGTAAGGACCTCTGGCTGTTCAGAGTCCCTTGCTTGTCTTTCCTTCTTCTGTGTGGTGTGCATTGCATATGCTTGTGAGTGTGTAGGTTCACACCAATATGCAGACATGCAGAGTTCAGAATAGGATGTCAAGTACCTTCCTCTATTGCCCTCTGCCTCACTGGCTTGAGGCAGGTTCTCACTGAGCTAGAAGCCGAGGCAGCTTCACCCGCTGGTCGGCAAGATCCAGACACCTGTCCTCTCATCCACACTGCTGGGCTTACAGACCAGTGCAGCCATTCTGGCTTTCACAGGGGAATGCTGAGCAAGCACTCTTAATCACTGAGCCATGCCCTTTAGCTTCTCAATATGCATTTAAGAATTCTTTTGCTAACCCTTGACCAAAAATCCTAATTAAAATTTGTCTATGGTTTTCTGAGATTCCAGATCTTGGGAATATGTTATCTTAACATGTTGAATAATCAAACAGTCCGTGGATATGGTATATTCTTCGATATAACTTAAGACTTCTCAACTTTTCTTAGCATTTCCTGTATTTTCAGTGTGGACATCATTTATACATATAAATCCTAAGCATTTTATGCTTTTATATGTCAAGTTTTGTTGAGTTTTGTATATTTATTTTCTGTCCTATAACTTGGTGAATATTTGTTATTTGGTAATAATTAATTGATTCCCATTGGTTCTAGGAGATTTTTCTGTAGCTCCTTTAAGATTTTTAAGGTAATTGTGTTGTCTGCAAAGAATGACAGCTATACGATTTCTTTCCAAATTCTACCCTCTTATTTCTCTTTCTTGTTTTTTTAAGATTGACTGAGAACTCTAGTATGTTGAATGAAATGGACTAGTGTGAACGTCTGGTTTCCCTCCCAGAATGGTCTTGAATTCGCTATGTATCCCAGCCTGGACTCAAACTCACAATTCTCCTGCCTTGGCCACCCAAATGCTGGTGTTACAGGGATGCACCAACTTTCCCATCATAGAAAAGTGCTTAGTTTTTTTCATCTCAAAATACGGTAGTAGCTGTTGTTGGTTAAAGGGCAACCCTAGCATCATTGAGTTACCAGGAGTTTTTCATCTGAGTGATGCCATGTGGCCTTTCATAGGAACACATGAACAAAAGTCTATTCACTAATGACAGATCAAAAAATTTTCCCACTTAGGTCAAAAGTTTATTGGTATTATTTTTATGAGTATGGATAAGAAGTTACTTACAGAACATGGTTAACTCAAAGGCAGCTTCAAAAAAAGTACCCCAGCATAGATGAAAACTCAGAAAAGCTACATTCCTAGAGTCTCCCTGCATGCCTTCAGGTCACTTCTTTGGAGAATGTCCTATAATATAACTTGTGAATCCTGTAAGTTTCAGGAACTTCTTGAGACTTGTGTGTTTGGTTTATTTCTTGAGTCTTATGATTCTTCCTCCCTTCAGGAGAGAACATTTTAATTTAAAGTAAATAGCTACAAAACAAGTGGACACTGAATTTTACCAAATGATTTTTCTCTTCCATCTACTGATGGTAAACATAAATCCCAAGAGCCTACATAAAGGTAGATTCGGTAATGTGTGCATCTGTAATCTCAGTGCTCCTGTAATTCAGTGCATCTGTATTCTCAAGGCAAAATGGGAGTCAGAGACAGGAGAAGCCTAGGAAGCTCAAAGGCCAGCTAGCCAGGTAAACAAGCAACAACAAGACTGGTGCCAACTAATTAGCATATATTTCTATAGCATTGACTGTTGGAACCAAAGGGTGTCTTCTACTTTCCATACATTGAACATATATACATACATACATACATACACACACACACACACACACACACACACACACACACACACACACATAAACACACACATACACACACGATAGGTGTTAAAAATTAAAAAATAAAGGAGACACATTCTTTGGGGACCCTACAGTCCTGATTTGTGACCATCAGTTAGGTCCGGGTGATCCATAATGCTATTCTACTCTTCCATGACCTTCCTTTTGTCATCCAGTCCTAACATTTAGCAAAAGAAGACTATTGAAATGGATAAATACTGGGTTAAAAGATCCACAAAGCTTTGTGTAGGCAGTTTATCAGACTACTGAGAAAATAATGCAGTCGGTCAGGTATTTGGTTTACAAATACAAGGACTCAAGTTCAATCCTCAGTGCCCATATTAATAAAAACATGAGTGTGGTGGTAATGCCCTCCCTTAGGAGATGAAGATAGCCATATTTCTGTAACTCAATAACCAGCAAGCTGAGAAAAATCAGTAAGTTCCAGGCCAGTGAGAGACCCCCATGTAAAAAGTGCCTGAGGAACAATACCCAAGATTGACCTCTGATCTCCATGTACATTAACACACACGCGCACGCGCGCGCACACACACACACACATACACACACATACACACACACCACTCTACCCATTATGAAGATGAGAAGAAGAAAGGGAGGGAGAGATGGGGTTACAGAAGGAGACAGACAGGCAGATAGGCAGTAGGCAGACATGCAGACATTCAGACAGGCAGACAGACAGGCAGACAGGCAGACAGGCAGACTCATCTCTTTCAGCTTTCCTGCTGCCTGTGTTCTGCAGCTCTGGCTGAAACACAGATTTAAGATGCTTTTCCATTCTGGTTCATTGACTGTGTATCTTCTTATAGCAATGTCTTCTTGTGTGTTTTTGATATAGCTACTTTTTATGTGTGCACAGTGTTTCCCTCTGTTTATTTTCTCTTTTCCAGGTCTTAGATAATTTAAAGGTGGGGGTGGTACATGCACTAGCATTTTGCCTGCATGTTTGTCTGTGCACCATTTTCATGTGGTACCTTGGAGGCCAGAAGAAGGCGTATCCCCTGTAACTTGGGTTGTGAGCCACCACATAGGTCTGGGAACTAAATTTAGGTCCTGGGCGGGAGCAAGCAGAACTCTCAGCTGAGCCGTGTCTCCAGCCCCTGTCTCTCGGGTTTTATATTGAGTGTGTGCGCATGCATGCATGCTGGCAATCAGCAGCCATGCATTTTTATCCACTCTTGTCCCCCATGTGTGTTTTCCTTCTGATACAGCTCCTCGCTCCATTTTCCCTGCATTCTTTGCTTCTGTGTGTGCGCGCGTGTCTGTGCACGTGCAGATGCACATGTGTTTTGAGGTCAGAGGTTGGCATCAAGTGTCTTCTATCATTCTCTACCTTATTTGGGGGACAGAGCCATCCACTGAACCCAAAGCTCAGCTAGTCAGCTGGACTGGCTGGTTAGTGAACCCCTAAAAATCCTCTTGCCTCCTCTTTCCCTGCAACCCCAGGCACAGGGATTACAGGTACAGGTACAGCCACACCTGGTTTATTTAAACATGGGTTCTAAAGCTCTGAACTCAGATTCTCATGCTTGAGCAGCATTTTGAGGACGTACCCTGGGCTGCTCTGACACTCCATCTGCTTCTCTCCACTGACTTGTTTCCCTGGCTCTGTGTTTTATCTCTGTGCACTGACTGCTCTCCTGCGGCGTTTAAAGCGGGTCTTTAAGTCACCCTAGACTATTTTGTAATAATGTTATATGACTTCACATATACCGTAGAATCTTACGACCACATCCATTTCATTAACCCTCTGTCATCCTTTGTGCTGTTGTCCTCTGCCCGACTTCTTCCTCTGTCATATACTGCACAGTACATTGTTATTTTGGCTTTAGGCAGTCACATTAGAAGGAAGTTAAGAATGACTTTAGAATATTTAATTAACTCTATACCTCCCTATTAAAGACTCTTCAGCCTTACATGCACATCAGAGCCACATCCTATATCATGACAAATGTCCCTCAGCAGGCGTGGTAGCATCTGCCTATTACCCCAGAACTTGAGATACTGAGGCAGGAAGATAGAAAGCTGAGGTTGCCATTTGTTACTGATCATTTTCATTGTAAACTTAACAAATCTAGAATCACCTTGGAGACAAACTTGTGCACATATGTGTGAGGAATTCTATGGGTTCAGCCCACTGGGGTAGGAAGACCCACCATGAAGTGGGCAGTGCCGTTCCCTGGGCTGGCATCTCAAACTGAATAAAAAGGAGAAGGTTAACTGAGCACCAGCATCCACCTCTCTGCTTCCTGGCTGGAAGTGATGTGAGCAGCTGTGGACACAATGTGACCAGCCACTCCATGCTCCCGCTGCCACACCTTCCGCACCATGTGGAACATCATCAATGTTGACATCAGCATCAACTTCAGCATCACCCAAAATTTGTTAGGGTTAGAACCTCCCAAGCTTGCCTGGATACTCTGAATCCAACTGTAATAACTGAGTGCTATGCACATAGGACAAGGCGTGTAGACCTACCCACCGCGAACAAGGACAACAGAGTCCACAGCATGGCTCTGCGTACTTGTCTGCAGTCAGAGCACATATTACATTCTAGAAAACAGGTTTATGGTAGGAAGTAATAGAGTTTTTTGAGGGATTTAAAAAACATCATAAGCTTCCTGCATTGGGTTCTGGCTCCTGAATAAGAAAGAAGACCCGTGTTTTGACTCCTCGGAGCTCTGTAGGACTATTTCTGGGTAAGTATTGACATGTCTAGGGTACTGTAGCTGGAATAAGTGTTCTAAGCAATTTGTTCTACAACGGTGGTCAGGAAGCAGCAGAGCTGTCTGCTGGTGTTCTGCTCTGCTTCAAGACCTCAGTCCTTGGGATGGTACTGCAAACATCCAGAGTCCCCTTCCTCACTTTATCTTTTTATTTTTATTAACTGGTGCTTTTAAATGCCAGGAGACGATCAAGATTAACTCTCAGGTCTTGCCTGCTTTTACCTTACCCCGAATAGATCCGTGGTGGCCACCGATGCTGGTGACAGCAGGTGTTCTTCATCCAGTCCGTATCAAATGCTCAGACCTTTAAAGGCAAACCCAGATATGCCCCCACCCCAGCTGTGCGGACAACCCTCAGCTCAATCAAACTGACACATAAAATTAACCACTGCATAGAATATATGGCTACTGTGTGTAGAAACACCCAGAGATTCGAGATGGAGACACAGTGAGGAACTGAGTGAGCAGCCAGTCCCCGTCCTGGCCACACACTCTCCCTCTTCTGTGTACAGCTAACTGCAGCATGTGGCCATGAGAAAGACTCGGCCAAGGGACAGGTGAACAGAGGAACGGAAGAGTTAACAGGATGCCGGGCTCAGCTTTATGTGACTCTGCATCTCCACACTGGCTTCCATGGTGACTTCATTAGCAGCAAGCTGCTAATTAAATTTCATATTTATGATCAGAAAATAAAATCATTGGGCCTTTCTGAAGTAGGATTTTATGAGTTTGGGCTCAGGCAGCTGAGTCAGCAGGGGAGGGCCTGGGCTGTTTAGAGTCACAGTTTCAAAGCAAAAATAAATAACGCAAACAGGGCCAGGATGTATCTGAGTCCCTTGGATTGGTTTATGGTGGGCTTAAAGAGGACAAACCTCCACCCACTCTGAAAATGAAGCTTGTGCTGGGATGCTTGAGTTTTGTGATGCTTGGGGCTAGAGCTTTGGACCAGCAAGCCCTAGTTGAAATAAGGGGGTTGTGTTTCTGGGTCCCCAAGCGTCTTCGGGAGTGCTACTGTGTGTAGCTGGCTCTTTCCCGCTGTAGAAGAAGCATCCTGGCTGTCAAGTTCTGACTCTTACCCTGTAGTATGAGCATACAATCCTGCTCCAACGCCACCTCCTTTGGTGTAGGACTCTGTCTGCCCTCTTCCTGGAGGGATTTCTCAGGTAGCCCTCCCCTGTGGTATCGGAAGGTTTGTCTACACTTCTGCTGCCAATGAGACAGGATACAACAGGGGTTGACTCTCTCACAGCCTGGAACCAGGGTGTCAGTGGGTGACAAACCCTGCTGCCTCTTCCAACTCTGTTGGTTCTTTGTTATGGAGTCTACCTGTGTAGCTCAGGCTGGCCTCAAATTCATGATCCCCCTGCCTCAGCCTTCCAAGTGCTGGCTAAGTGGTTCGCTCTCCTTCTAGCTTGTTATTTTTTGGTGTATGTGAGTTATGTATGTGCACTTATGTGTATGTTTGGTAGAGTGTGTATGTGTATGCATGGATGAATGGATGTGCACATGCATGTATGTGTGTGTGTGTGTGTGTTTGCAGAAAACAGAGGATGCTGGGTGTCTGCTCTATCAGTGTACAGCTTACACTGGAGCTGAGCTGGTAGACCCAGCAATCCTTCTGTCTCCACTCCTCACACTCTTGGGGTCACAAACACAAACAGCCATGCCTAGTCTTATGTGTGTTCTGGGGATCAGGCTGAGGTCCTAAAATGCTCTTCTGCACTGAGTCTCATCCCCAGCTCTCACTTCCAGCTTGTGGTGAACTCTGAACCCTGTCTCCGTCTTCATTTTTCTTCTCTGGATCCGTGCCATTTCCTCTTCTATGAAAACATCAGTCACTGGATGTAGGTCCACTGTGACCTCGTCAAAATAATGTCTGCACAACAGCCATTGCCAATACAGCTCATTTTCTATGTGAACATGAATTTAGGAAGAAACGCCATTCAACACCTATATTTGTTACTTTTCTCTTCACTATCACCAAAGTACTTGAAAAAAAAAGAAACATAGTAGGGAAGTTACAGTTTGATGGAACATGGTGCATTGCTCCAAGGAAGACGGGCTGAGGAAGACACAGCAGCAGGGATGAAGAGGCTGATCTTTGAACGCAGTCAGGAGTGACCAGGAAATGTGGTGGAACTTTAGAATCTCAAAGCCCATGCCCAGCGGCTCACTTTCTCCAGCAAAGCTCTACTTCCTAAAGGCTCTACAATAGCACCACCACCTGGGGATAACGTGTAAAAACACACAGGCCTATGGGGGACATTTCATATTCAATTCACAGCCCCCAAATGAGAGGCCCATTTGGAGGGAGAGGTTGAAAGCGAGAAGTGGGAAGATTCCCACAGGATCAAGAACCTATTCAGGAAAGGCCTGAGTTTCCAGAGCCTGACAGTCCACGTGACAAGGATGCTCTGAGGCTAACCAACATTCATCATGTGATTAGCACGCCCACTACATGGCATGCCTCCATAAGAAATAACAACACCTGTTCACTTGAAGACTCATTTAAGAATTTTCCAGTCAAACAGTAACCACAATTGTCCACTGACAGGCCAACCAATGACTAACTGTCGTGCACACCTCCGCAAGCTACTACTTACTAATAGAGAGGAATGGCCTACTGATACACAGTGGACCCAGTGGGCACTACAGTGTGGTGAGGATGAGATTGGGGTATAAGGTGCTTTGGGCTCTGTGTTCACTAACAGCAAAGCCAGGAGAAGGAAACACAGTACTGTGTGTACCGATAAATACCTTTTTTCTGGAACGTTCCAAGTCCTCATTCCCTCCTAGGTGGAGTTCTTGGTCTCCTGGGTGAGGATGAGGCATGGCAACAGGAGCCCAGTGCACAGGACAGTGGCACCAAGGATGCGGGGGAAGAGGGGCTCCTGTCCTGCTCTTTGCACCCCTTCTGCTACCCACGGCACTGTGAACCCCAGTTCTCTGTGCTCTGGTCTGCAGCTTCTTCCTTTCCAGGAGCTCAGATCACCATAAACTTCACTTAAGCAACCGTTTAAACAGCTGGTATTTGGGGTTTTTTACCGTATTTTTCTTCCTTTTTTTGTTATTGTTTTTCTATGTGTGTTATGTAACATATATGTGTATGCATGTTTGTTTACACATGCACGCTGGTGTGTAAGCAAGCATGTGCATGTAGATGTCTCCCCAGATCATTTCTGTTTTTCTTTTGTTGAGTGTGTTGTTGTGTGTGTGTGTTTGATGTGTGTCTGTGTGTGTGATATGTGATGCAATGTGTGTATGTCTATGTTTCTGTGATGTCTGTATATGATGTGTGTGTGTGATATATAATGGGATATGTGTCTGTCTGTGGTTGTCTGTGTTTCTGTGATGTATGTATATGATGTGTGTCTGTGATATGCAATGCAGTGTGTGTGTGTGTGTGTGTGTGTGTGTATGTGATGTGTGTGTTGTACGTGTCTATGATGAGTATGTCTGTGACGTATGTATATGATCTGTGTGTGATATGTAATGGGATGTGTGTCTGTCTGTGATATGTGTATGTGTGATATGTGTCTGTGATGACTGTGTATGATGTATGTCTGTGTATCTATTGTGTGATGCATGAGTGGACACACATGCCACAGTGCTCCTGTGGAGATCAGAGGACCACTTGGTGTTCTCTCCCTCTATCTTTATGGTGCTGGAGATCAAACTCAGGACCTCAGGCTTGTGTGCCGAGCATCTGTACTTGCTGAGCCATCTCTCCGGCCCTCTGTTGAACGTGGAGGTGACTGATTATCTGGGCTGTCTAGTCAGTGAAATACAAATGTGATCTGCCCACCCATTCCAGCCCCAGAACTAGGAGTATAAGAACCTGCCAAGTGCCTGGCTTAGTTTTTCTTTTTCTGTTGTGGAGACAGAGTCTCATGTGATGGCCCAGATGAGCCTCAAGCCTGCCATCCTCCTGCCTCAGCTCTTAGCGGCTGGGATGACGGTGTGCACCACCGCATCCGTCTTCAGGTTCTGCTCAGAATAAAACAAAAAGAGAAGTGTGTAGCCCACCACAGCCTCCCTCTGCACCTGCTAAAAATAGCTGTAGCCTCCTCAGAGTGCAGCACCCATGTGGGCTTCCGGGGAGGCTGTGGCAGCCTGCCAAGGTCAGCATTTTCTGGGTGCCTTGCTCCCCACAGCAGAGGACAGGGAATTTGAAAGACTCCTGGACAGATGTCCCTGCCAGGCCCAGGAGCAGCTGGTGTCCAAACCCGTGAGTATATGCCCCACAATCCCCCGTAGCCCACACAAGCAGAGCCACTGACACTCTATGTCCCAGGTCTGCTAGTGTTAAAAATCTCCACACTGGCCCCTTCGCTCTTGTCTGTGTGGGTGTGTGGGTGTGTGTCTGTGTGGGTGTGACTGGGACCTTCAAACATGTCCCTTCACACTTTTTACCCTCAGTGCTTGGGGCGAAGCCCAGGGTCTTTAACATGTCAGGTGAGCTCTTTACCACTGAGCTTCATCCCCAGCCCGGAGGCTTTGGGGATAGGGACTCTCTGTATGGCCCAAGATGACCAGAGACCCTTCTGCCACTTTCTGCCCCAGTATTGGAATGACAGGCATGTACCGCCATGTGTGACTCCTAAATTTGTCATCTCCTAAATCGGATGTGTCTCAACTGCAAGGGACCCTATGTCACACTGGGCTGGACTTATGCAGAGCCCAGAACTAGCAGATGGAAGGCTCTCCACAAATGTTCCGTAGGAACAATATGTTCCTGATTCTCTTGCTCTCATAGGTGGGTGTCTTGTCTCTTCTAACTAAGCAACACTGTCACATCTGAGGAGACGGTCGGTGCCAGCAGTGTGTTTTCTGGAAAGCTGGAGATGTTTGCAGCCCTCTCTGGGGAGGAGTAGATGAAGTGTGTCATGTCTGTTTCCAGAAACATCTCTCAGAAATGTGCCACCAGCCTGTGGCCCCACAGAGAGGTGATCCTCTTCTTTCCTGCCACCCCAGTGCTGTCAGCCGGTTCCTGTGGGGTTGCTTACGCCCATGCATGTGATAAGGGGAGTGGGGTGCTATCCAGTGAACTGCCCAAGGCTACCCTGGGACACCTGTGCTTGAGAGCCATATCAGACATGTGCAGGTTGAGCCACTCCCCCCTTGAAGTCCTGAACAAGGCTGGGGTCCCCAAAAATGGTCTCCCCTTAGGAGCCACTGGAGCCCACAAGAATGCTTGTGGGGTGTTTTAGGAAACATACCCTGAAAAGGCTTTGGAAGGGGCAGAGGAGGTGACTGAGAAGGCAAAGCATTGTCTTTTAAGAATGAGAACCCAAGCAAGCTCAATCCCAAGACTCACTTTAAAAAATAAAGTCAGACGAGATGAGAGGCTGAGGCAGGAAGAGCCCTGAAACTTCATGTCCAGCTAGCACGCTTCCTTGGTGAAGTTCTGTGCCAGTAAGAGACTCTGTCTCAATGGAAGACAGCTAAAGTATGACACTGACACCAGAGGCTGTCCTTTGACTCTCTTTCTCTCTCTCACACACACATGCACACATATACATAAACATACAAATACACACAAAAATACACACAAAGCACATATATACACACAAACACATATACACACATAATACACACAAGCACACATATATACACTCAAACACACAAACACACACTATAGACACATACACACACACCCTGTGTTCCTTCACACACAGGTGTACCCACACATGTGCATGTCACACTTATGCATAAATAAAAGAGGGAGAGAGACTTTAGAAGCCCCAAGAGCTCTTTGTTCGCCAGAGACAAGAGACCACACACAGCTGACTTTTATGGGATTAAACCGACTTCAGTGGGTTGAAAATTAACCAAAGCTGCTTTGGTGGGTCACCTTAAGTGTAGTCCCAGAACTTGGGAAGCCAGGACAGGAAGATCATGAGTTATAAACCAGTCTCAGTGACTTGTGAGTTCCAGGCCGGCTGAGAAAAGAAGACACTCTGTCGATAAGAACTGGGGAAAGTCGGAGGCTAGGCAGTGGCTCAGGCAGGTAAAACAAGGGGGTCAGAGTTCAGATACAGAGTTTGTGTGAAGGCTAGTGTGTGTGCAACCTGCTTATAAGTCCAGCCTCAAAGGGTGGATACCTATTGAGACTGGCTGTGTGGATGAGCTCTGGGTTTGATTGAGAGACCCTGCCTCAATGAATAAGGTGGAAGATAAATTGGAAGTGATTTTCCAACTTCATCCTCAGACCTCCACACACATGTACACATAAAAAAAAGAGAGAGATTGCAAAAGAAAGGACAGACTGACAGACAAAAAAGCCAGCAGGGCTTAGAGGCGCCTTTGAAATAAGCACACAGTACACCGTGCCATACAAAGTCACCCCTTTGTATGTACAGTGCAGAGGACGTAGGGTCACCTCAGTTGTCACACCTCCAGGTAGAACCCACCGGAAAGCATCAAGTCTGGCTCACTGGGTAGACGCACTGACACTCTAGACATAGACGTGAAAAGACTCCTTAGGGACAGGAAGAACATTTCCTGCAGCCCTGAGCCCAGTCAAGTTGATGGACAGCTTCAGAGTGTGCTTCTGCTTTCATTATGTGGGGTCGTATCACTGGCACACATGTCAACGGCTACTCGCTGGCATCTGACTTCTTGTGATTCAGCAGCATGTCGAGAAGTCAGAAGTGGCTCCTTGGCATGGAGTACTGCCTTCCCTCACCTGCATTCAGCGTCTGTGTAATGTGTTTTTAGTAAAGTATAGGAAACATAAAACATCAAAACAATATGGCCTTCTGTTTACTGATTTTCATTCTCCCTTCCTCCCTCCCCTCCCCCTCTCTCTCACCCCTATGTAGCTCTGGTTGGCCTGGAACTCACAATGTAGATCAAGCTAGCCTTGAATTCACACAGATCCACCTACCTCTGCCTTCCCAGTGCTGGGATAAAAGCTGTGCTCCACCATGCCCAGTGATCTAATATTTCAGTAACAAAACAAAAGAGGACGTAAAAGTTTTGCCACCAATACACTATAAATAGATCATTAAAGGGAAGAAGAGGGTGTTTCTGCCTTGAGAAAGAAAGAAAATGGAGTATCAATAAGACGCTCGCTCCAGACACCTCTCACTGTACTCAGATGGGTGGAAAGTGTGAATCAAAGTTTTGTTTTGTTTTGTTTTGAAGTTTTAAGATTACCAGTAGCTTCAAAGCAGGTAAGCAGGTCTCCGGAAAATTACTCAAATTCTGTTCAAGTGTCTTGTGGTCTCAAGAGCTCTCTGCAGGAGGAATGTATGTAATCTGTGGCCTTCCTTGGCTACCCATCCCCCACCCCCACCTCCACCCCCTCCACCCCACCAGCTCCCTTCTCTGTGTTTCCTTTCTTCGTTTCTCTTTCCCTTTCCCACCCCTGCACCTGTTCGTGCTAAATAAAACTGAGTTCTAGTTCCCCTTTTTCTCAAAAGCCCTAGTTGCTGTCTGGCCCACTCCTCAGTGCAACATCCCCCTCTACACACACACACACACACACACACACACACACGCCATGGTTTTTTCTCGAATCTAACTTAACTGTGTCCCTGCCCTCAGCATCCTAAAGTCCCTCCCACAATTCCAGGTTCTCCATCATCACTTCCTCCAAGGACCCTCGGGTTTGAAACGCTGTAGTCAATTCTGTGATGACTAGCTATAGGGCCTTCTTCCAGGCACAAATCCCAGCATTCAATTCTCCTTACCCATAGCATCTGCACCCTCTCTCATTCTCTGTGTCTTGAACCAAAAAAAGGGAAAAAATATATTTGTTGTCTTGGGGATGGAGTCCATGTGAATTTGCGCCTGGTCCCTGTTCCCATAAGTTCTGAGAATTGAAGCTACGTTTATTTTCATTTACAGAGGTGACATTTATAGAACCTACAACCCACCATCTCTTTTTTCCATTTTTAGTCTTTTTGTGTGTGCATTTATCAGTGAACAAAAGAAAGAAGTATCAGATCCCTGGAACTCAAGTTACAGTTGGTTGTGAGCCACTCAGTATGGGTTCTGGGTCCACTGTAAAGGCAGAAGTCAATCACTCAGGACCCCCCAGCCACCTCTCCAGGCTCTCACTGTGTGTGTGTGTGTGTGTGTGTGTGTGTGGTATGTTTAGGAGAGCCATTCACTGTCCTGAATCCAGCTAGGCTAAACACATTCACAAACATGTCCAGGGGTTTTACTGACTGAGCCATTTCCCCAACCCAACATCCGCCACTGTTGGTAAACTTGAACCTTTTTGTAGCATTTCATATATTGACAAAATATTGCAGCAATCATTTCTACCTAGTTACAAAATATCCAGAGTGTGTTGGGGGTAGGGTGTGCTTATATGTTTGTGGATACATACGTGTGTGTGTGTGTGTGTGTGTGTGTGTGTGTGCACGTGTGCATACATGTGGAGGTCATAAGTCTACCTCATGTGTCTCCCTCAATTACTCTATAATGAATTAAAGAGGGAGAGGGGGAGATGAAGAGGAAGGGATAAAGGGAGGGAGAAGGAGGGAAAAGGAGAAGGAGAGGGGGGGAGAGACTCGCTGTGCATATGGAAGTCAGAGGACAATTTGCTGGAGTCTGCTTGCTCCTGCTGCTTTGTGGATCAAGTTCAAGTTGTCAAGACTTGGTGGTAGATGCTTTTGCCCTCTACAGTATTTTCTGAGACAGGGTGTCTCACTAAACCTGAGGGTCACTGATTCAACTAGACTGGCTGGTCACCAAGCCTGGCTCCACCTTCCTAGGGCTGCAATTACAGAATTGCGCTGCGGTCTTGGCATTTTACATGGGTTCTGAACTCAGAGCCCTACACTTGCAATGCAAGTACTTCATCCACCGAGTTATCTCCCCAGAACAAGTTACATAATATTTTCATTCAACTAAAGGAGGCCTGGTACCCACTAGAAGTCACCTTCTTCCCTGCCCCTTCTAAGCCCTAACAACTGTAGTCTTCCCCAGTATTTGAAGGGAACATTGGGCACCACCATTTATGAATGTTCACAGCCCTACTGTTAAGTGGCACAGTATTTTCAGAAAACCTCTGCACACCCCCTGTGCAATTTATACATTCTTAGGATGCTTACCATCATCAATACGATGTCATGGCTGTGTAAATAGTTGCTGTGCTATATTGTTTGGGGAATGCAGGCAAGGAGAGGAGTCTGAGACCGGGGAGATGGCTCAGCAAATGCCATAGTTTTATTTCTTGTGGTCACAATAAAATACTTTGACAAAAGCAAGTTAGAAGACAAAGAGTTTATTTGGCTCACAATTCTAGATTACAGTCTGTCCCTGAGGGGAAGCCAGGGCAGCAGGAACTTGAAATAACTTGTCATGTCCACAGTCAACAGCAGAGAGAAATGAACGCATGCTCATTTGCTTGTGCTCAGTTCTTTTTCTCCACTCTCGTACCATCTGGACTGCCTGTCTAGGGAATGGTGCCACCTACAGTGGGAAGGTCTTCCTAGCTCAGTTAACATAATCAAGGCAGTCTCTTGAGCAACCATCACTCTACCTAGTTAGAGAATATCTTATTGGGTATGTTGGAAAGTGTGTAAATACATAGGTGTATACGTATGTTTATGTGTATGTGCACATATGTGAAAGTCAAAAGTCCATTTCCAGAGTCTTCTTCAATTGCTCTCTACTTTTTAAATATTTATTTATGTATTTAAAACTTGGGGGTGGGGTGTTACAATGTATAATATGGAGGTCAAAGGACAACTTCCTGGAGTTCATTCCACCATGTAGGTCCTGGGGCCAGACATGTTCCAGGTCAGCCTGGTCTAAACAATCCTTCACTGAGACTCCTTTCCTGGGGGATTCTAGATGTGATGACAGATGAAACCAACCAGCACAGTGGGTAAAGGGCCTACTGTGAAAACATGAGTATCTGAGTTCAGATCCATGGCACTCACCTAAAAAGCTAGGCTATAGTGGTGCATGCCTGCAACTCCAATTCACAAAGGGCAGAGGCGGGGCGAGCCTGGGGCTCACGGCCATCTAGCCTAGCAGAACCACTGAGCTCCATGTTTTAGTGAGAGGGCATATCTCAAGAGACGGAGGGAAGGAAGGAAGGAAAGAAGGAAGGAAGGAAGGAAGGAAGGAGGGAGGGAAGGAGGGAAGGAAGGAAGGAAGGAGGGAAGGAGGGAAGGAAGGAAGGAAGGAAGGAAGGAAGGAAGGAGGGAAGGAAGGAAGGAAGGAAGGAAGGAAGGAAGGAAGGAAGGACAAACAAGCAATAGAGGAAGACACTCATCTTCAACATTTGGTATCCACATGTACATACACAAGTAAGAGCACACACACACACACACACACACACACACACACACACACATTTATATGTCTATATAAACCTTGGGTGTTGCATTTCAGATGCTTTTGGCTCTAGAGTCCAGGGAAAAGTTATATATGTATTGAATATTTCTGGTCCTCACTTTGGGTAACTCTTGGCTGTGGAGAGCAGACCCTCTCCAACCTGCTTCCTGCCTCTCTGGATTTGCCCGTTGTTTGTCAGTGAATTGTGTTCCTCCTCGTAAAGCCCCCAAGGCTCATTCATTCTGGCAGTGTGTGTCAAAACAACATTCCTTTTTACAGCTGAGTAATATTTTACTCAGGCACAAGCTCTCTGTTTCAGATGTCAGTAGTTTTGTAGGTCTAGGGATTTAGGGACCACACAGAGACAGACGATGGGAGGGGGCAATGCCCAGTGCCAGATGCACAGGAAGAACCAGAGGAGTGTTGACACGCCCTGCCCATGTTCCCTGTTTGCCCTGTTGTCTACTTTATGCAGGCTGAACCCAAGCTGGCCCTTCCAGGATGCCAGTTAGAGAAGCCGGCAGCTACTGCCAGCCTTCCTGAGCTGCCATTTGGCTCCTCTCCGGAACACATTACAACAATTAATTACATCCAACCCTTGATTATCTCAAGTAATAGGGGACAGAATAACAGAGTTAATTGAAGATCGGGGGTGTGGGGATGGAGGGGCCCGTTCCATAGGAGAGCTATTTACTTTTTGGTTAATTACTAGTAAAGAAACCCTTTCTGGTCCCCCACTCTCTCCCATACACACCATCTCTTTCTTCCATGCTGAAGCCTAACGTTTAATTGCATTCGAAAGCCTATTTTTGTTCTCAGCATAGTGGCTGCTCAATTAATGTATTTAACTAGCAGGTTCCCCTGGTGGTGTCTTGGCAGAGCTTTGGGGGATGGAAGAGTGGGCCAGTTTCTGGAGCTACCCACTCCTCCATGGGAACGTTCAGTGTTATGATCATAGTGGGATCAAGAGATCCGCATGAAGGCACTGGGCTGGATTCTTCTACAAAAGCTGCTTCCAGGAGGAGAGAGGGGCAGATGGGCAACCTGAAGCCTTCTCACATGGGCTGCCAGTCCAGACATTGAGAAATGGCTGGTGGTCGCTGCTCTTAGCAGCTCTGTCTCCCCGCAGGCCTGTGATGCTACTCTTCCCTCCTGCTCCTCAGTGAAAAGCTAAGGCCCTCTGCCGTGTCTGCTGATCTCCCAACACCAGCTTCCTGCTGGAAGTCAAGCCAAGTCTATCCCCATCCTGATCAGATCTCAGGCACCCAAGCATAAGCGAGCAGAAAGGCTGCCTCTTCAGCTACTGGCACTACCCAGGATACCACGGCCACAGCCTCTCCTAGCCGCAGCCTGTTCCTCCCTAGTGTCTGTTGCTGGCTTACTGGTGACTAGCTTCCTTCTCAGTCTCTGAAATGGATGGAGGGCCAGCTATGCTCACATGGTATCTCCACCCAGGTCTCCAGGAATATCTTTCCTGAAACTCACCCAGTAACGATGCCACTCTCTGATAAATGCTGGCTGCTGTCTGGCTGTCAGTTCTCTAAGAACTAGAGCCCTACACCAGGCTTGGGATGTGTCTCAGCAATAGATGTCTGAGTAGAATCAATCCCTCAGTGAGGTGTGACTCAGGGGTACAGTGCTGCTGGAAAGTTCAAGGTTGCTTAAGAAGCTATCCCAGCATGGGAGGGAGGGAGGGAGGGAGGGGAGAAACAAAGAAACAAAAAGAAAGAAAGAAAGAAAAAAAGAAAGAAAGAGAAAGAAGAGAAAGGAAGGAAGGAAAAAAGAAGGAAGTTAGGAAGGAAGAAAGGAAAGAAGGAAGGAGAGGAAGGAAGTTGGGAAGGAAAGAAAAAAGGAAGGAAGGAAGAAAAAATGAAGGGAGGAAGGGAGGGAGGGAGAGAAGAAGGGAGAGAGGGAGGGAGGGAGGGAGGGAGAGAGGGAGGGAGGGAGGGAGGGTGGGAGGGAGGGAGGGAGGGAGGGAGGAAGGAAGGAAGGGTTAATTACTAGGATCCCACAAACAGAACCAAACTCTATAATCCTCCATTTCCTCCATTGAGTATGGACCCTTTTGAAAGTGCCCCTCCATCCTGAAGCTGCTGCAGGCCAGGAGCTCTCTGCAGACGCCCATTCCTTCCTGGGGATGTGGTAAAACACAGTGTGGCAGGAAAGAGCCCATACAGTGTTGAGCCCGAGGGACAGTTGCTGGCTCCTCTCTACTACTCTCCTAGTATGGAGGTGTTGTGACAAGAATGCTGTGTCCCCGCAGGTCAGACACTGAAGGGATGTCTCCTGTAGACTTCAAGCTCATGACGGATGGAGAGGGAGAGATGGATTGGCACTTAGCAGCAAACTGCAAACACAGCAAAACACAGAGATGGGACAAATGAAGGACAACAAGCCCGTGGGCGGGCAGCAGTGGTGGTGGTGGGGGCGGCGGGAGCGGCAGCAGCAGCAGGACGAGGTGGGGGGGGCAGCAGCAACCCTCCCTACACATGGGGCTTGGGAAGAAGGTCTTATAGGCTGGAGGGAAGCTGCTCTGACAAGGAAACGAGAGGCAACACTTATCCATTGGAAATCAATCCACTCATAAATATTAATTGCCCACTTGTGTAAGATGCTTGCTAAGCCACAGGGTGTACAAGTTGAGATGAGAGAGGTCCTCACCTGGAGATAACTTCACAGTAGATACGAAAAGGTAGGGACATCCCCAGGGAAGGGGATAGAGTGACTGATGAGTATCCCAGATCCCCCCTGAATTCTATCGATGAAGGGAGTTGTGCAGGCCAGTGTAGAGAGGGAAGCTGTCCAGTTGCACTTGATGCCTTCCTGTTTGCCTACCGAAAGATTGTGTTCTCTTTCCTCCACACTCCACCCCCTTTAGATTCCATTTGTCACCAACAAATATAACTGGCCTGAAGTTCTCACGGGGCTGGCGGTCTCTCTTCCTTATTTGTGGCTGTTCTGCCCATGAGACCCAGCCACCCGACTAATTCAATAACAGAAAGGCCCGCCAGCCACAACAGCTGGAGGACAAACCCTGCTGCCTGGCGGAGGGTCTGCTGAACGCACAGCCCAGAAGCGGTGGGTTTGACCTCACTGAAACACTACAGGGAAAATAGGGAGACTGAGGATGAAGCAAAGCCCAGAACCACTTCTCCCTGTACCTGGTGCTAGCCAAACCCAGGGTTAGCAAGACCCAAAGGCCTCTTGAGAAAGATCTTGGAGCCTAGGACCTCGGATATAGTTCAGCGCTCACCTGACAAGAAGCCCTGTGTTCCACCCCTGGGTTGCATAAGATAGGTATGGGGGTACACGTCTATCATCCCAGCCGGGGGCGTGGAAACAAGAGGACCAAGCTCATCCTCAGGCATATAGTGAAGGGAGACAGAGAGAGGAGAAAAGACAGAGACAGGCAGACCAACCTTGAAGTTCTAGGCAACAATAGCAAATGGTCCTCCAGAGTCCTTCCTGGACATTCTCCTGGTGTGGCTGGGGTGTGGGGGAGCTGGGGTCTCTGTTTTAGAAGGATCCTGGCAAAACAGGACAGTTAGAAAACTCAGAACCCAAATCAATTGTGGCAGCACATAGCAGTAATCCAGGCACTGGGGAGGCTGAGGCAGGAAGATTGTTGTTGAGTCTGAGATGACAGGAGTTTCACAGTGAGTTTAGGTCAGCATGAGCTGTACAGGGATACCTGGTCTCAAAATGAAAAGAAAGACAGATGGACAGACAGTGCCCCCAATCCAGCACGATGTGCCATTATAAAGAAATTGAGGCCTTCACATTGTGTTAGCAACCCAGTTGTTGGGAAAAGTTGGCCGAGTTCTCCTTAAATACATAGAAATGGGTCTGGACGTGTAAGCTGCAGCCACCTGCCCCAGCAATATTTCATAGCACGTGTGGCCAGGTGACCAGAAATGCATAGAAAATCAATCTCCACATCAATTCTCCGCAGAAGTCCAGTGCATCTTATAAATGCGAAAGGCAGCCCAGCTGAGTCTTTGTGCTGTAGCCCAAAGGACCTCAGGGGCAGCGCCCCCCAAACTGCAGGGCAGCTCTGGCCTGAGAGATAAGGCCACTGTCACTGCAGACTGTGGCCCTGTGGTCTGCAGAGAGCCAGTCATCCTTCACCTACTGGACTACAACCCAAGCTGCCTGGGCCCCCACTCCCCTCTTTGTCACCCAACACTTCCAGCAGTTTCTCTTACCACGTTGGTCTTTGAGCTTGTGCATGATTCTGTCCGTCCTGCGTGTGACTCTTCCTTCCCTCTCTCCTTCCTCAGCTCTGAACATCGGTCTTGTCACCTGTGTCTTCTTGTTGGCGGAACCTTCCTAGAGCTACACGTCCCCCTTGCCTTTGTATTCTTATGTCTCACGTGTGTGGTATTGTTCGCTAAGTCATTTGCGTAAATAAGTCAGTTAATGAATGAGTGGATGAGTGAGTGAATGAGTAAGTGATTGAGTGGGTGAGAGAGTGAATGAATAAGTGAATGAGTGGATGAATGAGTGATTGAGTGGGTGAGAGAGTGAATGAATAAGTGAATGAGTGGATGAATGAGTGATTGAGTGGATGAGTGAGTGAATGAATAAGTGATTGAGTGAGTGAATGAATGGCTAAATGGATACATGAATGAATGAGTGAGTGAATAAATGAGTGGCTGAATTAGTAGCCACATGAATCAATGCTCAATGACCATGACTGAATGATAAAAGATTACAGTGAGTGAGTGAGTGGACGGTGGTTGAATGGATGAGTGAGTGAATGAATGAATGAGTACGGACGTGAGTGAGTGAGTGAGAGTGCTCAGCCAGCTCACTCTGGAGTGTGCTCTTCACCAGGCTTTGCAGGGCCTCCCTGGATGATGTCCAGAGGCCTGGCCTAGTCTTCCATCTTAACCTGGGCACAGCTCCCTGGGCCCCCGTGCCCTCAGAGGGATGAGAGGAGAAGGGGGGGTTTAAGAATCTTGCCGCCCTCCTTGGATGCTTTGCTGATTCTGGTGACCTTTCTGTGCAGTTAGAGACCATCCAGGCGTTTATGTGCTCGCCAGGCTCCCTAGAGCAGGATTCCACTAGTTAATGCTAGCAGTGACTTCCTGACGTCTGCAGAAGTCCCCAGGTCAGCTCTGTGTCCCCTCAGCTCTGCCCTGTGAGGTCATAGCATAGCACTTGCCCTTAGGTTTGCTTTTCCGTCTTGTTTGTTGTGTTTATGGCAGAGGCTGAGTGCAGCTCTGTGACATTGGATATCATCAAGTCTCCTGCCATTACAGCATCTGATCCCACAACTATGCTTTAATTGCTATTATTGGCCTAATGTAGACCAGGCTAGCCTCACACTCTAGGTCTCATGTAGACCAGGCTAGCCTCACACTCTCGATAAAGACAACCTTAAATTCCTGATCCTCCTGCCTCCATTTCCTGAGTACTAGAATTACAGGCCTATACTAGCTTATGCAGTGATAAGGATGGGACCCAGGGCTTCATGTGTGCTAGGCAAGCACTCTCCCAAATGAGACAAGCCCCCAGCCCTCACAGCCATTTCCTGAAGTCCCATAACATTATCAGATATCATCACAGAGTCAGTGGGTTCCCAGCTTCCTCTCAACCCTAACCATAAAATGACAGCCAAGATGTCCCCAGAGTACACCAGAGGAACAAATTTCATTATGCCTGCTGCTGGTGCGAGGGTCCACCTGGGAAAGCACTCAGGGGTTTCGATTGGAATCAGCATGTGTCTTCTGTCCCCACAGGCCACAGCAGGAGGGGACAGAATTTCATTACCATCAAAGCCAAGTCTCCCCTTCCCCTGCCAGCCACTGCTGCAAGGCTGGGTTTCCTAAGATCTCTAAAATAGGTGACCTCACTCTGGGATTGTCCTGCCCTGAGTCCAGGGACCCTCCATGCTGCGCTGTGCATGCAGCCCTGGAATCGGTGCAGGACAAGCATAATAGAGAGCCAGCGTGGGAAATCAGTGCGCTCCAGAACTTCTAAATCTGTCTGTCCTAACTGTACTTTCCTTCAAAAGCCTTTCCGAAGAACTGCTAGAAAGATGAATGTTGCAGGGCATGGGGGAGCGCTATCCTTGGTGAGATGAGGAGTGTGTGCCTTCCAAGGTTCATTGTCTTGGTACAAGTCTGAAACCACTAGGAAAAATGTCTGGGGGATGGGTGTGGGAAGAGATGACATTTGGGCACTGCCCTTGATAAAGTACCATGGCTTCTCTCTGTGTCTGTCTGTCTGTCTGTCTCTCTCTCTCTCTCTCTCTCTCTCTCTCTCTCTCTCTCTCTCTCTCTCTCTGTGTGTGTGTGTGTGTGTGTGTGTGTGCACCAGCACATATATGCATGTATTCAGGAAGGTGTGCAAATGCACACACATGTGGTGTCATGCAAGGAATGGACACATGTGGAACTCAGAAGACAACTTACGGGAGCCAACTCTATCCTTCAACCGTGTAGGTCCCAGGGGTCAAATTCAAGGTTCTGGTGTCAAAAATTTCCTTTATCTTCAAGTCATATTTCAGCCCTGCATGACTGGATGTAGTCACCATGGACACAAACTTCAGGGTGTATCTGTGAGGGACGTTCTAGATTAAGTTAAGGGTGAAGTCCTGCCCTAATTGTGGGTGGGGTCATTCCTTGGCTGGGATCTTGGGCTGAATAAAAAGGGAGAAGGAAAGCCAAGCCCTATCATTGGTTGCTCTCTGTGTCCTGACTGGGGATGCCAAGGGACCAACTGCCTCATGCACAAGCTATGAACAGTGGTACCTCCGACCACGAACCAAAACAAGCCCTTCCTCCCCGTTGTTGCTTATCTGGTATTTGATCACAACACAAGGCAAGTGGCTCCCTGTGGATGTGCCTTCATCTTCACTGCTACCAAGTAGAGATGCTGTAATCCACAGACCCTCCCTTGATCCTCTGCCAATGTCCTCCAAATAACAGACCGCAGAGCTCCCTGATGGCTGTAGCTGACTGCGAATGCTGATGCTTACGGAGCTGCCTGAGCTGCTGGGCTGTGCTCTGGGATGGATAATGTTAAAAAACTCAGGCTGTGATGCAGATGAGATGGTGGGTACTAAAGAGAGCCAACGAGGGAAGAGATGGAGTCCAAGAGGCCTGATTAGGGATAGAGAGGAGGCTGTTTTTTCTGTTTCTGGGCTATCAAGGACATGTAAAGGACCTGGGACAGGACCTGAGCAGGTGGGTGGGATGAATGGTTGGGCTGATGCCCATAAGCCAGGGATCCAAGAACTGAGCTGCAGATGGGCCAAGCACTTGGTGGAGGCTGTCAATTCCTGTTTCCTAGGTGACGCTTAGGTTTGGTCCTGCTGACCTCTCAGAATTGCCTCTTTCATTTCTCCCCTACAGCACTTTAGGTATGTGTAGCATTTCATCTTTCCTAATGGCTCAATGTAGTATGTTGGCAGTGAAATGTCTCCCAGCACTTGGTTCCCACAGATGGTGCTGTTCGAGGAGTTGTGGGGCTCACTGGAGAACCAGATCTCAGTGGGTAGCTACAGGCATTAAGTCGTTAGTCCCAACCCACTTCTGGCTTCCTTCTACTTCCTGATCCATGGTGAAATAAACAAGCAACTTCACACTCCTACTGCCATGCCTTCCCCACCATGATGGATTGTCCCCTCAAAGCTTGAGCCAAGGTCAACCTTCCTTCGTTAAAGTTGCCTCTTATGAGGTATCTGGTCACGGCAATGCCCACTCAGCTGTCTTCAATAAACACCAGTGGTAAAAAGACTGGTAGTTGCAGGGACCAGGATTGTGGGGAGGAGGAATGCAGGCAAAGGCATGGCTCTCGGTAATCATGTAACCTGTTAAGGATTTATTTACCTGCAAGTAAGGGAAGTATGATCTAATTTTATATCTTCTGAGGCCTTTGTTTTTTCATAAAATCAAAAACACAAAAGTAAGCTGTCCAGGATGTCATCAGTGGTTCAAGGCTCTTAGTTTCCTTAGAGTGTGACCTGGTTTTTATAGTCACAAAGTAGTTTCACTGTTTCCAATCACCACATCTTCATTCCAGATAACAACTCTCCTCCCATATGTTTCTACCCCCTTTATGGAGTTTTCCTAGCTGGGCGTGTTAGCACATATAAAGCCAACATTTTAGAAGCTGAGGCTAGAGGATCACGAATTTAAGGGTAGCCTAGGCTACCGAACAGGTCTTCTCTCAATAAATAAATAAGTGGGAGGGATGGGAAAAGAGGAGGGAGTACATAAGGAAGTGGGGAGAAAATAATAGCAGTCTCAGATTCTGCACAAGAGCACAGAAAGCTCCACTCCCAGAACTCTATCCCATAGTCACAGCTAGCTGCAAGGGAGGCTGGGAACACAGGTTTTCGAGATAAGTTCACTTAATGCCACAGACAAACTTCAAGATCTGTTAACGCGTAAGAGAGAGAATGGATATGTTTGGCAGCTGGCAGTGCCTGCCACTCCACTATGAATTTAAAATGATAATTGCTGCTTTCAAAATATGTATCCATGGAGCTGTGCTGATTGCCATACACATGTTAATTGATGGGAAACATTATCCTGTCAATATTTCGGTTGAGTGAGCTTAGATAAGATAGAAGTTAACACGTTAACTGGGAAGCGAGGGAGAGCCATGCAGGGAGAGATTTCCAGCTACCTCTGTAAGTACCCTGTTTGCAAGAAGGAGTGGGATTATTTGGGACGGAAGGGGCCATGAAGGATGGCTCTGATCCACTTGCACAATGCTTCCACCTCGGGGTTATAAATGCTGTGTGCACTGGGACTCTGAGTGCAGACCAGTGAGTGTCTCTTTGGTCCTTTCCTTCAGCAATGGATCATCCTTTTAAATTTTTATTTATTTATTCATTTTGCCAGACGCCCTTTCAATTAAGTGAAGGGTTTCACTGGAATAATTAAACCCTGTGTATCAAGCTTCCTCACTCCAGTCACCCACAAAATTTGATTAAGAGAGATGCTTTTATCTCTCTGACTGCTGACCTGCATCTGATTCCTGTGCTTTCATGCTGGGGTGGCTCTTGGAAGAAACACAGGGTTTTGTCCGTACAATACAGCTCCTCGAGGCTGGAGGGATGGTTCAGCAGTTTAGAGTGTGTGCTGCTTGCTCTCACAGAGGACCCTGTTTCAGTTCCCAGCACCCACATCAGCTCATAACTACCTGTAATTCCAGCTCTGGGAGATAAACAGCCTTCTTCTGACCACCACAAACACCTGTGCATACACATACAGATGCGTGCACACACACTCACACACACACACACACACACACACACACACACTGGGGGGGGATGAATGACTAGTTAATGGATTAATTAATAAAAATAAATCTAAAAATCACAACCCATTTCTAAAAGGCCTGGGGTATTCTAGACTTGAGGTAATAACAATTTTATTGTTTTCTTTTTCAAGACTAGATGTTTAAACTATATATTAATGATGTATTGGGAGGAAAGCCCTGTGTGCCATGTTCTACTGGGAATACTGACCTCTCCTATACAATATGCTCCAGAATTACAAATGAATAAAGCAGTAAGAGGAAAATGGGCCCTCAAGAGGCACAGGGTGATTGGATAAAGCGTCCGAGAAGGTCCTAATCCAAAAACAGCAAAGCAGCCAGAAGCAGCTGACCAAACTACCATATGGTCAGCGCGCCACTGTGAGCTAAATCCTTGTGCTCTAGCAAGGATTGAGAATGCCTTAACAGGAATGCATCAATAAGTTCCACTTGCAAACACGCCATCCCAACGACACTCAGCCTTCCCTCCGACATCTCAGTATGTCACACACATTAGTGTTGTGTTGACTGGGTACACACTCTCCCTCGTAAGCCAAGTTCTGCGCTGTGATCGTCTGGACTTTCTGTTTGACACTCAGGGTTGCCAACTGCCTGATGGTATCACTTTGCAGGTATGAAATATATCAAATACCTGTGCAGCATTTCCCCTGGCAGCCTGGGCAGCCTTCCTTATGCTGCTGAACTTTTGGCGGCTTTCCCAGGGAGACACCTTGCCTCTCAAGCCTCCATCTTCTCCTGGTTGCTTTATTCACTTGTTTTGCTGGAGCAGATCCTCTAGAAGCTGCCTGAGAACAGGCACATAGAAAACAGAGATTTTGCTTTATAAAAATATGTCAGTTTATCCTAGTTAGCATTAACTATCAACTTCATACAACCTAGAATCTCCTTTTAAAAGAGAGGACCAGCAGGGCAGTGGCGCCACATACCATTAATCCCAGCACTTGGAAGGCAGAGGCAGGGAGTTCAAGGCCAGCCTGGTCTACAGAGCAAGTTCCAGAATAGCAGAGCAGTCAGGGATACACAGAGAAACCCTGTCTCAAAAATCAGAGCGAGAGAGGGAGGGGGGAGAGAAAGAGAGAGAGAAAGAGAGATCTGAGAGTCTGAGAGAGAGTCTGAGAGCGAGAGAGAGCAAGTGGGGAGCAGGGGAGAACCGGCTGAGCAAGTCTGTGAGGGTTGTCTTGCAGCCTTAATTGATGGCAGGAGGACTCCGCCCACTGTGGGCAGCACCCTCCCCTGGTAACTCTGAGCTGTATAAGAAATGTAGTGGGGAGCAGCAGGCCGGCAAGCAACATTCCTCCATGCTTTCAGCTTCAAGTGTCTACTTTAGTTCCTGCCTGGACTCCCCTCAGGGATGGACTGTGACCTAGAAGTAGAAACCAAATAAACCCTCTCCTTCCCAAGTGGCTTTGTTTTGTCATGGTTGTTTGCCCCTGCAACAAACAGGAACGTGGGACACCTATCTTGTTTGCATATGTGACAAATAGTTGGGGGATATATAGAGCTGAAAATTTAAAGATAATTTCTTTTAAAAATGGTGATGCCCTCGCCCCACTGTGTCTCAGCTTCCAGAGCTAATCTCCAGAGTTCTGACACCACATTTCATTCCCCTCAGCACGCACCCTGAACTTTTACTTCTGGGAGATTCTAGTTTCTTCACTAAATTGTTGGTGATGTGAAATTTCAAAATGGCAATGCTGAGGAAAATTGGCCCCACTGGTTGGTGCACTGAACATTCTAGGGGCCCTTTAAGTTTGAGAAATCTCTAGCATTATCTCTTGGTAAATGCATCGCTTCATTCATTTTTCGTCCTCAAAAGGGAGGATGGTAATTTCCATACTGAAAGGGAGAGCCATCTGTGTCCTCCCTCTGGGATTTGTGTTCATCATTAGACCTTTGGCACTGACCTCACTTTTTATTTATTTTTTATTTTTAAATTTTATTTATTTACATACTTTATGTATGAGCACTCTGTCTACATGTATATCTGAATGCCAGGTGAGGACATCAGATCCCATTGTAGATGATTGTGAGTCACCATGTGGTTGCTGGGAATTGAATTCAGGACCCGTGGAAGAGCAGTCAGTGCTCTAACCACTGGGCCATCTCTTTAGCCCTGACTTTGTTTTCCTTCTCTTCCTGCTTTAACTTTTGCTGAGACAGAGCCTCACTAGGTAGCCAAAGCTGGCCTGTAATTCATGGTCTTCCTCTGCAACAGCCTGTCTAGGTCTGGGATTACAAGCCTGCACTAAGGAAAACTGGATAAATAGTTGTTCATTTGTTTTTAAGTTCTTCTCTTACCATTGTTCTGTTTTCACAGGTGTCTCTTACTAGTTGGCCTCCTGGGCTCTGTCTAATGTAGAGATTTTATGCAAAGCATCTTGGTGCTCTTTCTCTCTCTCTCTCTCTCTCTCTCTCTATCTATCTATCTATCTATCTATCTATCTATCTATCTCTGTATGTGCTTACATGGGAGGCAACAAAATGCAGTGTGTATCAATTTTGCCTATGATCTGATGGTCTTCCCTGTGGACCAACCCAAATCTGGAAGCTTGGTTTAAGTCTGCCCTGCGCTAATGTAAGAACATGGTCTTTGCAAGAAATTCTGTGTGCATACTTTCCAATCATAACCGTTTTAAAAAGTTAATGCTTTGCAACCAGTTCCAGAGACCGTATGTTAGCTGAGTGAAACCCAAGAGACCTGGATCCACATTTGTTCCTCACAGTGATGTGACACGCTCTTATATTTGGGTCACCAAGATAGTCAAGGTGACAGTGTACTATCACTCCCCAAGTAGTTCCATTGCTTTTCTCATGGCTGTGGACCAGACCCCTGACCAGAGGTGACTCAAGGAAGAATAGTTTCCTTTTGGCTCACAGTTGGGGTGACACAGTCACATGGTGAGGAAGCCATGGTGGTGTGGAAAGTTCCTGAACACGGTGACAGGAAGCTGCTTGCTCAAATCTCTGCAGCTCAGGACAGAGGAGAGGGGAATGCACGAATGATCCTCCCATTCCCTCTTTGTTTAGTCCATGACCCCAGACCTGGACTGCCCTTGCAGACATGCCCGGAGGTATACCTCACGAAGGCTCTGTGTCTTTCTCAGCACAGCCCATTGTCAGGTGAAATTACATCGCAGACACTGATGTGTGAAGAACAGCCTATCAGTGTTAGGAATGGGAATTTTCACTAGTGAGTATGCCTGGAAGTCAATATCAAAAGCAATCAAGAAATCAATTTATCAAAACAAACTCCTACAATTTTCCCTGCTTTGGGACCAGGTTCTCAAAAGCTGTATTCAAACTTCTAAGACCAAAACCAAAAATCCCAGCCTCCCTGTTAGCAGCCCTGTGCCTCAATTTACCTGGCTGATGTTGGTATGGCAGAAAGGTGGAAAGGCAAGGAAGAAAAATCATATAAACCACAAACCTGCTTTTCTCTTTCTTACAACAAAAGTGTTTTTTATAACTAACAATAACTCATTGAAAAACTTCTCCTAATCCTAAAAAAATAAGTGTTGTCTAAAGAACAGGCACGTGTAGGCTCTGAGTATGGGAGCCTGTGTTTGAGCCCCGGCACCCACGGTAGTATCTGCATACAGTGGTGTACCCTTCCAGTCTCTTGAACGTCACTGGGCAGCCTTGCCTAAACAGTGAGACCCAGGCCACTGAGATACTCTGTCTCAAAAAATAAGATAGACAACTCCTAAGAAACAGTACTTGAGGTTGGCTGCTGGCCTCTACATGTGCAGGCACATACATGCAAACGAATGTACACATACAGAGTAAGTGTGTGGAAGAATGCCAATCTCTTCGCTCATCCCCGTGTCTTCCTCATCTCCCAGGAGACATGATCTGATCCCAGGTCACTTGCCCCAGCTCGGGGCAGCCATGTATCTGCTCCTGTCCTGAATGCACAAAGAGGAGACCTCAGAGGGACCAAGACGATAACTTTCTGGAGACTCGGCTCTGCCACATCCCAAAGCCAAAGACCTCTGACAGCTTATCCCAAGCTGCCAGACACCGGCAGGAACAGTTTGAGACAGCCAGGGAGAACTAATGTCACCTTGATTAATGCTCAAGGCTCAGACTAAGCAAGTTCCTGATTACACTGCAATGCCCCATGGCCCTTGGCACATAAAAGAAGAAAGGACTTAGGGCAGTGTCCCTAGGCCTCCGAGGGACCTATCAGAGCAGGTCCATCCTTCTCTGCCTTCACTGACTTTGAGTCCCGCCCTTCTCTCTCCTGGACCTGTTTTCCCAGAAGGAAAACTGAGCTTGGGCCCAACCCCAAAACCCCACAGCCACCACTGGGCTCCCAACATGACTGAGACTGGGGTTAGCAATACCCATTGTCAGTCACCATGAGGAACGCCACCCTTGGGAAATTAAGGAGTGTGCGCACCGTGGCAGGTTCCTTACCAAGTCCACAGCCAGCTGGAGGCCAAAGATGTGATTGACAGTGAAGGAGGGTCTTATGTTCACTGCTCAGGACCTAATGAGTTTGTGGCTGAGTAGAACTCCATTCTGAAAGGTACTTGAATATCTACCACACAGGCTGCAAGGGACCCCAGGCCTACCACCTACCCTTCTCTCTCTCCCCATGGGTCTCAGTACGTGTGGTCAATGGCCTCCTAAAGCTACCATGCTACCGTTCACGGTGTACTGCACGGAACGCTGTCCCCAGAGAGATGCAACCAAGGATTCATTTCCCGGCAGAAAACATTTTTTAATTCTTTGAATGTTTTCCTTTCTCTCCTGCCTCTACCCCTTGCTCCAACTTGACGATCTTTCCTTTTTCAGACTCTGCCCAGATCCACTCCAGATCTAACATCAGACTAGCCCAAAGGAGGACAGCAGGCAGCCAGACAGCGTAACTGTCACATCCGGATAACAGCCCCACGGCTCTGCATCGACCGTATGCCAGGTACTGTTCTCTCTCCGGAAAAGCTAAGGTGTGGTAATCACCCACTCTCCTGTTGCTGAGATTAAATGCTGAGAAATCCTCCCAGAGGTGTGTCTCCTAGGTGATTCCAGGTTCTGCCAAAGTGATAGTCACTATTAGCTATCCCACGGAGGGGTGTAAGACATCTTATAAGGGACAACTGAAGCTGGAGTCTGGGGACAACTAAAAAAACGAACAGCTTGCCTGGCATAAGGTTGTAACAAGACTGTGGGGCTGACAGGAAGTGATCTACAGAAGCCTTTACAGGCCAAAAATCAAGGACTTTTTGTTTGTTTGTTTATGCATTATGTACCTACATGTGGTTTTGGTTACTGTTCGTGGCTGCTGTTTTGGTTTGGTTTGGTTTGGTTTGATTTGGTTTGGTTTGGTTTGGTTTGGTTTGGTTTGGTTTGGTTTGGTTTGGTTTGGTTTTTTGAGACAGAGTTTCTTTGTGTGGTCCTGGCTGTCCAGGAACTCACTCTGTAGACCAGGCTAGCCTCAAATTCAGAGATCTGGCTGCTTCTGCCTCCCCAGAGCTGGGATTAAAGGGGTGTGCCACCACTGCCTGGCTGTATGCGTGTTTTGATATAGGGAAATTCGTGTGTGTGTGTGTGTGTGTGTGTGTGTGTGTGTGTGTGTGTCACTGTGTATGTGTATACATGCATGTAAAGGTCAGAAGACAACCTTGGGTACTGGTCCTCAGTCACTTTCCACCTCTTCTTTGCAATGCCATACTCACTAACCTGGAACTTCACTCCTTAGGCTAGGCTTAAGTTTGCAGGGATCCCCCCTCCTGCCTCTGCCTCCCACCTCCAGGGTTACATGGTATAATTTTTTATGTGGATTCTGGGGATCTCCATGATTGAAAGGCAAGCACTTTACTGGCTGAGCCATCTCCCTTGTTCCCAAGGTATGTTTTTGAAGACAGAGTCTTGCTGTGTAGCCCAGGCTGGCCTCATACTTGTGGTTCTCACGTCTCAGCCTCCCAAGCACTAAGATAAAAGTGTGTCACCAGTGTCACCAGGCCTGGCTAAGATGAGTATCTGAATGTTTATTATACCAATGAGAAACTGACGTGATAGTGTGTCCCTGTATTACACAAGGTGTCACACGTGAATGTAAGAGGCTGGTGACAGGTAGGGGTGGCACACGCCTTTAATCCAACACTTGGGAGGCAGAGGCAGGCAGATCGCTGAGATCAAGGCCAGCCTGGTCTACAGAGTAGATTCTAGGACATCCAGGACTTCACACAGAAACCCATCTCAAAATAGGGAGAAAGAGGGTAGAGAGGGGGAATGAGGGAGAGGAGGGAGGGAGAGACAGAGAGACCACTGATGTGGTTTGTATGAGGGTGACAGTCTTCCTAGATAAAAGCAGTGCTTATCCCATAGAGGCTCAGAGCGCAGGCCTGAACCTTGCTTCTGGCTCTTTACACAGAGAGCACTGCAGTCCAGGGTTAGACTCAACAGAGCCAGGACTCAAACCCTCCATTCCTGCAGGCTGTGAAAACCAAGTGTCTCTGTATCACAGGGAGACGTAAACTACGGTTACTTTCAGAGACTTGACACACACCACCTGGTAGTCCCAAGTGAAGAGGACATGTCAGACTAAGTTGCTTAGAGGGGAAAATAAACTTGAAATTGAGTCCATGTTTGATTCTTTTACACAACTATGCTACGCTTAGCCCTTGTCTGTGAACTACTGTGTGCACTGAAAACGCACACACATTGTGCATAGTTGACAAAAAAGCAATTGTACACTTGTGTCACCAACTGTGACCTAGATCTGTGTCACCAACTGGGATAACTACTGGATACCCTTGAGGGGGTCACATATGTCTACCTCTTCTCCAGAGGAGCTGAGATCCTGAATTCTATTTGGGAAGAGGAGGGTTTTGAGGATGGAACATGTGATCTCATCCATTTTACAGTACTGTAGGTGCTCTACCACTGAGCCACACCCCAGCCCCTCACTGGGGGATTCAAGGCAGAGGCTCCATCACTGAGCCACACCCCAGCCCCTCACTGGGGGACTCTAGGCAGGGGCTCTACCACTGAGCCACACCCCAGCCCCTCCCTGGGGGATTCTAGGCAGGGGCTCCATCACTGAGCCACACCCCAGCCCCTCACTGGGGGATTCTAGGCAGGGGCTCTACCACTGAGCCACACCCCAGCCCCTCACTGGGGGATTCTAGGCAGGGGATCTACCACTGAGCCACACCCCAGCCCCTCACTGGGGGACTCTAGGCAGAGGCTCCATCACTGAGCCACACCCCAGCCCCTCAGTGGGGAGTTCTAGGCAGGGGCTCTACCACTGAGCCACACCCCAGCCCCTCAGTGGGGGGTTCTAGGCAGGGGCTCTACCACTGAGCCACACCCCAGCCCCTCAGTGGGGGATTCTAGGCAGGGGATCTACCACTAAGCCACATTCCAGCCCCTCAGTGGGGGGTTCTAGGCAGGGGCTCCACCACTAATTCATACCCACAAGCCCTTTAAAAATTTTTTTTGAAGCATAATTTCTCTAAGTTCCCCAGGCTCACGCTGAACTAATTGTATAGCCAAGGCAGGCCTTTAATCTGTGATTTTTCTGCCTCTGATTTCAGAATGTCTGGGATCTCAGACACAAACCTCCAGGCTCAGTTTAAATAAAGTAATTTCTATGAGGGTTCAGCCATGATGCCTGGCACCCTGAGCCACTTCCGTAGGTTTTGTGATTCTCCTCCTGTGGGCCTCACTACACCACTGTGACAGGGTCCTGTGGCTTTTTGTGTCAACAACTGACTGACTCTATAGAACTAGTCCCTCCAGTGGGAGGAGCCACAGCACACTCTGAACTCCTGAGCCATTCAGAGCAGCTCTCATCCCTGGTGGCTCCATGTTACATAGGATACTCATGATGTGTTTGTTCCCGTGACACCACGGGTCTGTGACAACCTTGTCTCTGAGGCTGGAGGTCCCCAACACATGTCCTTATGGAGGAAGGTTTTACCACAGGCATTGTCTGTGCTGCTAACTGCTCTGCCATACACAGGGCACCTCAGGAAAGGTCTCTATGGCACTAAGCACCCTGTGCTGTGTCCCTGAAGGACAGAAAGACATGTTTCCTAGTCTCCTTTCTCCTCAGCCCCCAGGACGTATGATGCTCTCAGCACCTGGCTTGCAGCTCTCTGCTGAGTCACACATTTGCAGTTCCGAGGCTCAGGGCAACAAGGCCCCACCATCTTATAGATGAATGAACCGGGAGGTGGGTGGAACATGGGGGCGATGAAGTCTGTGTCCTGGTTCTGTCTTCTTGTTATGATTAAGTACCTTGACAGAAGCCAACATACAGCTACTTCCAGGTTACAGTTCACCACTGTGGGGAAGTCGAGGCAGGAACTTGAGGCAGCCAATTACGTCACATTTGCAGTCAAGATGGACAGTGAATGCTGTAAGTTTGGTGCTCAGTTCATTTTCCCTCTTCATATACAGTCCAGGGCTCAGCCCAGGGAATGGCTCTGCCCACAGCTGGCCAGGCTGTCCACTTTGATCAGTCCAGCTAAGAAAACATTTCTTCGGGGTGAGTTTACTGACCAACCTGACCTAGACAGTTCTTCCTGAAGAAGCTGTTCCCGGACTGGAGAGATGGCTCAGTGGTTAAGAGCACTGACTGCTCTTCCAGAGGTCCTGAGTTCAAATCCCAACAACCACATGGTGGCTCACAACCATCTGTAATGAGATCTGATGCCCTCTTCTGGTGTGTCTGAGGACAGCTACAGTATACTCACATTCATAAGATAAATATATAATTGAAAAAAATAAAAATGACTCACTTCCCAGGTTGCACTGACAGCAGAAAGCCGACGGCCACAGAAACTGAGAGCAGGGAAGGGTGGAGAGGTTCACCATTGGCACCAGGTTTCTGTTAGAAGCAACCGTACAAGCGCACAGGTGAATGACTGGAGAGAACAGTTCCGAAGGTCAAAAGAGTGTCTTGGGAGATGTCTCAGTGGCTAAATCACTTGGTGCATAATCATGACGACCTGAATTTAAATGTTAGATAGGTCTGGTGGCCCATTTGTAATTCCAGCACTTAGAAAACAGAGACAAGGGGTCCCGGGGTCCCAGGAGTTTCAGGGGTTCCAGGGGCAAGCTGGGCAAACCCTAGCTTCAGAATATGGATATGTGTGTGTGTGTGTGTGTGTGTGATATAACACATAGTGCATAGTGTATAGTGTAAGGTATATGATATACAGTGTATAATAAATATATAATATATAATGTGCAATGTGAATTATGTGATATACAATAATATATAATATATAACATATAAAGGCATATGTGGTAGAAAACAATACAGGAAGACACTTGACATTGACTGACTTGCATGTTCCTGCACATACATATGCAAATATATGCAAATGCACAAACAAGATAAAATGTAAAAGTTTGTGACATAAAGTTGTTGTCTATGCAACAACATTATCACATGTCAACTAAATCCTTGTTTGCTGTCCATAAGCCAGGCTTGTCCGAGGCTCACAGGGAAAGAAGCTGAGTCATACATCAGAAGAGCTGATCCTCCTCATGTCTCCCTGAGGCCTCATTGCACTGACCCTTCCTCTGCTCACTCACCTCTCCTCTACCCTCACAGCTGCAACCTCCCTGTGCTTCTGCTTCCTTGTGGTGCAGCTGGTGACTGCACAGTCACTCTGTTCCATCCTCTGGTCTGGTTCCTACCCACATACACACATTCACACACACACACACACACACACACAAACATACACACACACACACGGATACACACACACACACAGTCTCTCCTTGGCCACATATACAAAATTCAGGGCCTGGAAACTGGTGAGTGACATCCTACTTAAGCCAAAGGGTGACCAGAAGGGTCTATTTGGCATTAACAAGGTGTCAGGACAGTGGCTCTCAGAGAAAATGTGTTTGAAAGCAAACATGAAAAAATCAACCTCCCGGAGCTTTGTTAATTTATCACAAATATGGAAAAAATGAATGTGAATGGCACATTTCTGAAGAGTAGGTTGAATAGAAAACCACACAGGAAGATGGTTACATCGGAGAAAACACAGCACCCTAGAAAATGTGAGGTGCAGACAAAGCAGAGCTCTGAGGAAGAATCATAGCTCTTTATGCCTGCAGTTGACGGAAAGAAAACCCGAAGAAGTAATGAAGACGAGAACTGAGATGAATAGATCTGAAATAGGCCCACACACACACACACACACACACACACACACACACACACACAAGTGGTTTTAGGTCTATTGTAAAACTTCAGTTATCCTCAAAAATGCCATCCACCTCCTTTGAGATGCTGCTCTTCTCACTAAACCTGGATCTCACTGCTTCGGCCCTAAGGATCTTCCTGTCTCCACGTAAAGCACTGGGATTGCAGCCACACCTCTGATTTTTAGTAGGTTCTGAGGCTCAAACTCAGAACCTCAGGCTTGTGCAACAAACGCTTTACCCACTGAGCCATTCCACCAGGCCTTGGAATGGCTCTCTTGACAGCTCTTTACTTACACTGACAAAAAGGAAGATGACTTAGATTACTAGAAACATAAATAGAAAGGGTATTGTAGCAGACTTTATAAAATTAAAAGGGATTATGGTCAATGCCATAAGCAACTATCACCAATAAACAAGATAATATTAGGGACACAAATTCCTGTAATGATACAGACAACCAAAACTAGCTCAGAAAAGACAAAGAAAGAAAGAAAAAGAAAAACTGAACGTATAAATTGACTCATAGCAAGTAAAAAGAGTGATCCTATCAAAGCACAGATGGGTCTGGGGAGATGTCACTGTCTGAAAAATGCTCAGCATACTTGAGATATAAGTTTCATATCCAGAAGCCTGTCTTCTTTTAAAACCTAGTGCAGTGACACAGTCCTGTTACCACAGACCTGGGAGATAGACAGGGTAGCTTCTGGTGCTTGCTGGCAGCCATCTTAGCTCAAACAGAAAGTTCCAGACCAGTGAGAGACCCTGTCTCAAAATAAATTAGGTGATACCTGAAAAACAATACCTAAGGCTGACCTATGGCTTCTACATACACAAACACATGTGCACAGACACACAAATTTGGATCTCAACACACAGAGAGAAGTGTGTGCTCAAATGCCTTTAGTTGTGAGCTTGATTAAGCAAGAGAGATTTTAACATTAATTTTCCAAAACCTCTTCCAACAAGTTGAATGTGAAAAAAATGTTCCCCAGGTCATTCCTGTCAGGCTGGAATGACCCTGAACTCAGAACCAGACATTACAATCAAAGAAAACCACACAAGGATAACTCTTATAAATATAGACACAAAAATTTTTTATCTTATACCTAGGAAATTGAGTCTAGTTTTGAGTGTGCTCGAGTGTGTGAGTGTGTGTGTGTGTGTGTGTGTGTGTGTGAGAGAGAGAGAGAGAGAGAGAGAGAAAGAGAGAGAGAGAGAGAGAGAGAGAGAGAGAGAGAGAGAGAGAGAGAGAGAGAGAGAATTGGATTCACCTTTGAGGTGGAAGGTTTAATTAACATCTAAAAATCAGTTCATGGAACACACCACGTTGATAGAATCTTAAGCACCACACGATCGCCTTAATAGATGCAGAAAAGTCTGATTTAACAGAATCAGAATTGATGAGCCATTCATGACAGCAATGGTCAACAAGCTAGGAACGTGAGGGAACTTCCTGAGTCTAATAAATGGCATCTATTAGAAGGAAAAAGAAAGGGATAGGGTAAAGATATAGACAGAATCATGTTCAGTGATAAAGACTGGGGGTTTGTCCCCAAAGATCAGGAACAAGAAAAGAGTGTCCATTTTCTCTACTTCTGTGCACTGAAGCACTATGCAGAGCAATTAGATATAAAGAATAAAGAAAAGTCAAAAGAGCTGGTGGGGGAAAGCCTAGGGATAGAGTGCTGGTCTAGAACCTCCCAGTAAGGGCTGGACTCCACAGCAGCTAAGTATCTGCCTAGAATCCCCCAGTGAGGGGCTGGGGTGTGGCTCAGTGGTAGAGCATCTGCCTAGAATCCCTAGTGAGGGGCTGGGGTGTGGCTCAGTGGTAGAGCCCCTGCCTAGAATCCCTAGTGAGGGGCTGGGATGTGGTTTGACTTGATGGTAGAGTTCTTACATAGAAAGTCCCAGGTTTCATATGCAACACAAAGCCATATCCACTAGCATATGCACACACACACACACACACACACACACACACACACATGTATCCAGATTGCAAAGACAGAAGAGGTCTCTGAGATTACATGATCTTACACATAGATAATCATAAGACCCCCTACTAAGGAACTATTAAAACTAATTAAATAATTTCAAATGACACAGGCTTTCCAAAAGGCAGAGCCTCCAACCCCAGATGCACCACTCTAAGGACACTCTCCACACACACTCTGAGCGGTGGTCAACATCCACGCTAAAACATCTCTGCAAACTGTGAAACAGTACTGAATAAAATGAAAGATTTAAAATCCACACATGAAAATCAATTGTGCATGTGTACACATCAACAAACATTCCTCAAATGAATTTAAAGAAGTAAAGCCCATTTATAATCATTGAAATAATAAAAACCATGTAGAAACAAATTTGTCAAAAGAAATGCAAGATTTACTTGCCGCATTAGTGAGCTTTCTGACTTTGTAATGAAATTCCCTGATACATAATACTTAGAAGGTTAAAAACAGCTCATACTCCCAAGAGTCCAAGATTGGGTGACACTCTGGTGACACTCTGGTCTTGGCCTCTCGTGAGGACAGCAGAGCATGGTGGAAGAGAATGTCAAGACAGCAGGGAAAGTGGGGAGGAGAGGTCAGGGAAGGAGAGAGAGGTTTTTTGTATTCCTTTTATATCCTATGTCCCTAGTGACAGACCCTTGGGTGACAACATTTGACATTCAACCTGTGGCACACACTAGCAACTATAAACCATTGCTGAAAGAACTGAAAATGTAGGTACAAGGAAAGGCATCCCACGTTTGTGGACCAGGAGACTCTGTCTTGTTGTACAGCAACGATCCTGAGCTGCTCTTCATGCGGAGTAGATTCACTGCCAGAATAGCTGCTGGATTTTCTTTGCAGAAATGACAGAGACAGCCTGGAGGGGGTCAAGATCTATGCAGGCAAAAAACCCAGCACAGCAGTGCACATCTACAACAACAGTACTAGGGAAGCAGAGGCAGGAGAATTCCTGAACCTCAAACAGTCTAGCCAAATTGATGAGATCTGGGTTTGCTGAGAGACTCTTTAAAGAGAGAGAGAGAGAGTTGTTGAGAAAGACACAAACATCAGCTTTTGGCTCCACATGAATATGTACATGCATACACACAACACATACATGCAAAGAAACTAACGAATCCTAACATTTTAAGGGGAATCTTATTAGATGCCAAAGCTACTGTCAAAAAAATAAAAGGTTTGGAGAACTCCTATTTCCCAAAACCTACTACAAATCTGCATGAGCCTAGACAGTGTGGTTCTGGCATGAAAATGTAGATCAATGCAATGGTATTGGGAGCTCAGGAACAAGCATTGGTGTGAACCAGCTGACGTGCAGAGTGCCAAGGTCGTTCCGTTGGGGAAGATTGATTTTTTTTTACCAAATCGTACCTGCACAACTAGAATCTACTCATTTTTAAGTGCAGTTGAGGGGCTTGTTTCTCTTGCAGAGGACCCAGGTTTAGTTACCAGTGGCTCACAACCTCTTATAACTCTAGTTCCAGGAGACCTATGCCCTCTTCTGACCTCCATGGGCACCTCCACTCATGTGCAGACTCACATATAGTCATACACACATAGGCAAAATTAGAGTTTTCATCTTGAAAATGAAAGGTTGAGCGGAGAAGAAAGAACAAGAACAAGAAAAACAGGAAGAAGGAGAGAAGGAAAAGAAGGAGGAAGAGGGGGAAGAGAAGGAGGAAGAGAAGGAAGAGGAGAAGGAGGAGAAGGAAGAGGAGGAAGGGGAGAAGGAGGAGGAGAAAGAGGAAAAGGAGGAGGAGGAGAGGAGGAAGAAGAAGAAGAAGAAGAAGAAGAAGAAGAAGAAGAAGAAGAAGAAGAAGAAGAAGAAGAAGAAGAAGAAGAAGAAGAAGAAGAAGAAGAAGAAGAAGAAGAAGAAGAAGAAGAAGAAGAAGAAGAAGAAGAAGGAACATGAACAAGAAAGAACAAGAGCAAGAAACAATGCACTTGAAACTTTATGCCGCTTGACTGTGGAGTGCCCCCCCACACACACACACACACCCGTTGGCTCATAGGCTTTAACTTTGGTACAGTTGGTGGTGCTGTTTGGGTAGGGGCTATAAAACATTTAGGAAGTGCAGCCTTAACAGAGGAAGGGGGTAACAAGGTAGGTTTCGAGGCTTTATAGTTTGGCCTCACTTCCTGTTCTTTTTTTGCTTCCTGACTGTGGATGTCATGTGACCAGCTGGTCCCTGTTTCTGCTACAGTACCTTCTTAACCATGAGGGAGTGATCGCTCCAACGGTGAGCCAAAACAAATCCTTTCTCCCTTAAGTTGATTTTGTCTAGGCATTTTATCGTGGCAGGAGAATCAAATGCCTACATCACACCACTAACACAATTTAATGAAATGACTCATAAGTCTTGATTTAAAAGCTTAAACAGAAAACTGTAACAAGGAAAAATGTAAGTCTTCATTGCTTTGCTTTTAGACCAGTGTTTCTGAAAGGTTTGTGACCCCTTTGGGGTTAAGGTCACATATCATATATCCTGTATATCAGGAATTTACATCATAATCCATAAAAGTAGCAAAATTATACTTATGGAGTAACAATAAAAAAATGTTATGGTTGGGGTCAGCACAACGTGAGGAACTGTATTAAAGGGTCACAGCATTAGGAAGGGTGAGACCCATGTGTTAGACAATGGGTGTTTTATGAATGTTGCGGTGATTCAATTCAACAAATTGGATGCCATCTGAATTTAAAAGTTATGTGCCAGAGAGATGGCTCAGCAAGTAAAGGCAGATGCCACCATACCTGTCAACCTGCATTCAATCTCAGGGACATACATGCTAGAAAGAGAACCAACTCCCCCAACTTGTCCTCTGACTTCACGTGTGTGCTCTGGCACACACTCATCTGCATACACACATATACACATGAATACATATGTACACACATGCACACAAATAGAACTTTACTAAAGCATTGAATGTGTGTGTGACATTGTCTTATAGACAGTTGCAAGTCAGATCTAACGACAGTCTTGCGTGCAGGATGCGTGAGGAAGCCCTGCAAATGGGTAAAGGCTCTGAACAGATATTCCTCCACACGGTGACCAATGTGCGCATGAACGGGCACTCTGCACCATTAGTCATTAGGAAAATGCAAATCAAAACCACAATAAGATGCTATTTCACAAGCAGGGGATCAGCTGTCGCAGAGAAGAGGAGGAAAACTGCCAGTGGCGAGAATGTGGAGGGGTGAGGGAGAGGTCAGGGTCCTCAGGCATCACGTGCAGTGATGGAAAACGGTGCCCCTTACTTTGCAATATGCCGGGGCAGGTCCTCAAAATGTAGCATCTGCATTCCTGGGTCCGAGGAGATGGCTCAGTGGGTAAGAGTACTTTCTGTGAGACCATGAGTTTTTACATTCCTGAGTTCAAATTTTCAGCGTGCCATGTGAATAGAAAGCCAAGTGTGGCTCTGCTATGGAATAAGGGACAAGGTCGCTGGGGCTAGCTGACCATCACCTATCTCCAGGGTCAGGGAGAAACCCTGTCTCAAAGCAATAAAGTAAGGAGTGATAGAATGGGACCCCCAACACCCTCCTCTGGCCTCCACACGTGTGCATGGGTGTGTATACCCACACATAGGCACATGTGTCTCACACACATGTACACTCACATACTCCGACAGACATACACTCATACACACACACTCAGACTCATACACACACTCATATACACACTCATACACTAAAACACTCACTCTTACACACATGCATACACACACACTCATACACTCATGCACACACTCATATACACGCACTAATACACACACACACAAACACACACAGTATTTTTTTTAACATACTGAATTTCCACCCAGCTTAGGGTGCCCAGTTTCTGTATCTACTCAAGGGAATAATGTACATATCCCCACAAAATTCCATCCATGCGTGTCCCGAGCAGCACTGTCCATCAAATGACTCAAGGAGGCAGAATGAGCTCAATAATCCATCAGTGCATTAGGAGCCAGACTGTGAGGCCAACACAAGGAGAAATTGTTTAACAATGAGCATGTGTTCATCTGTATAGGGTGCACCTGTGTGTGTGGGACGAGCTGAGTGGGTGTCCACCTGCATGGGGTGCACCTGTGTGTGTGGGACGAGCTGAGTGGGTGTCCACCTGCATGAGGTGCACCTGTGTGTGGGACAAGCATGAGTGAGTGTCCACCTGCATGGGGTGCACTTGTGTGTAGGACAAGCATGAGTGAGTGTCCACCTGCATGGAGTGCACCTGTGTGTAGGACAAGCATGAGTGAGTGTCCACCTGCATGGGGTGCACCTGTGTGTAGGACAAGCATGAGTGGATGTCCACCTGCATGGAGTACACCTGTGTATGTAGGACAAGGCTGAGTGTGTGTCCACCTGAATGGTGCACCTATGTGTAGGGGACAAGCTAAGTAGATGTCCACCTGCATGGGGTGCACCTGTGTGTAGGACAAGCTTGAGTGGATGTCCACCTGTATGGTGCACCTGTGTGGGGGACAAGCCTGAGTGTGTGTCCACCTGCATGGGTTGCACCTTTGGGGGGGAGACAAGCCTAGGTGGGTGTCTACCTGCATGGGGTGCACCTGTGGTGGGGAGACAAGCCTGAGTGGGTGTCCACCTGCATGGTACACCTGTGTGTGAGGGACAGGCCTGAGCATGTGTCCACCTGTGTGGTGCACCTGTGTGTGGGACAAGCCTGAGTGGGTGACCACCTGTGTGGTGCACCTGTGTGTGAGACAAGCCTGAGTGGGTGTCCACCTGTGTGGTGCACCTGTGTGTGAGGGACAGGCCTGCGCATGTGTCCACCTGTGTGGTGCACCTGTGTGGGGGACAAGCCTGAGTGGGTGACCACCTGCATGGGGAAGCACCTGTTTGTATAGGATAAGTCTGCTGTTGCTTTTCAAATACGACCCACCTTGGGTTTTTTGAGACAAGGTCTCTCATTGGTCTGAAACACACCAAGTTGTCCAGGCTGGCTGTCCACCAAACCTCAAGGATCTACTGTCTTTGCCTTCTAAGAGCTGGGATACCACCTTGTCCAGTTTTTTATGTGGGTTCTGGAGATCAAACTCGGAGCTTCCTTGACTCCCCAGTCTTGATAGGCAAGTTTTGGAAGTAAGTGTCAGTATGTGGTATAACCAAGCCACAAGAGGCTGGAAAATTTGTGATTTGTTGCATAGAAAAGACAAGTGTGTGATAATAGTTTGATTATCGCTGAGCACGGTGTACAATCAGCCTGTGAAGAGTCTAGATCAGCTTGACTGACCTGTAGGCGTGTCTAAAGGCAAGGTGTTTCAGTTACACTAATTGTTTCGGAAAGAGCCATTCCCTGGGCGTGGGTTTTGAACTCCCTCTGAGTAGAGCAAGTGAGCTGAGCCCTCCAATGCAGCGTTCGTTTTTCTCTGCTCTCTGTGGGTGTTATGATCAGCCGCTCCAACACCCTGCTTTGTCCTCCCCGAAGTGATGGACCGTGAGCTGGAACCATGAGTTAACATATGCCCTTTATTCCCTAAGCTGTTGTCTTGTTGGGGCTTTTACACAGCTCCAGAAACAAAACGGGAAGGGTAGGTGTTGGGGGAAAAACAGATGTCCTGGGGTGCTGTTGTTGTTGTTGTTGTTGAAAATAATGAACACCTTCTCAGTTGATTGTGGTGACAGTCACACAGCTTGTGAACCATCAAACTGTACACATTAAAAAAGATGAATCACATGGAATATGAATTCTAACCCAATAAAAAAAAACTGTTTTTGAAAGGAAGGGATGAGGAAGGGGCGGGGTAGGGGAGAGCTAGGAAGGAAGGAAGAGAGGGAGGGCAGATTGATACTTGCTTTAAAAAGATCAAATTTTATGAATCATATGAAAAGAAGCTTTCCACAAAAAGCTACATGTTTGAATATGCACACACACAGCTGAATAACCAGCTGACCAAGTATTTCCTTCGAAAGAGTCACCACTAATAGGTATGAGATGTCTTTCAGGAGAGACAGAAGTATTGGGCCATTATAAATAATAATGGTGAACGGACATAGTCTCGTTTGAAGACTGTTTAGGCCGGAGACATGGCTCAGCAGCTGAGCTCTTTTAGAGGACCCAGGTTCAGTCTGAGCTCAGCAGCTCAGCACATGTAATTACCAGGACACCTGACACCCTCTTCTGGTCTTCATGCGCACTTGCACACACAAGATGCACACAAATGCATACATGCAGGCCTGCATAAGTAATAGATAACTCTTTAAGTCATTAGATGAACAGTTTATAGTATTTGGGTTCTTCCTTAATAAAACTACATTTAAAAAAATGAGCTAATTAGGTGTATATGCACCCACCTAAATAAACGTCAAAAAATTCAGAGGGGGAAAAAGCCATACGGAAGGGAATGCAGACAGTGTAGTATCATTTGTGCAGAATTTGAAAGCAAATGACATTATATAAATGTTGTTTGGGAAAAAATATATTCTTAGTAAGGTAAAAGCTGTGTGGGGAAGAGCATGTGCTGGGATGACAGGGCTCTCCATCTCTTCCATACGCTGTCCTTTAAATGTCACAGCTCATCTTCCCATTGCTTTGTGTTCAGTGTAAACGAAAATTTATACCTGTGTTTATGTCCCCATCCCCTTCTCCCTCGGATAAGAGGCAATACGTCCTGTGCATTTTCCACTTTTCTCTGATATATATATATATATATATATATATATATATATATATATATATATATATATCATATATATCATATATATACATATACATCCATATATATATATATATCCATATATATATATATATATATATATATACATATATATATGACATTTGCCAGCCATCACTCCCCGACATTTTACAGCAGTGTTTCGTAGAGGCTTTTTTATTAACCGTGTTGGGGTTTATGCCTCACAGGAGGAGGGCCAGCTATGGATGACTACATGGAGACGCTGAAGGATGAAGAGGAAGCCCTGTGGGATAACGTGGAATGCAACCGGCACATGCTGAGCCGCTACATCAACCCTGCCAAGCTCACCCCCTACTTGCGCCAGTGCAAGGTCATCGATGAGCAAGATGAAGACGAGGTGCTCAACGCACCCATGCTGCCATCCAAGATCAACCGTGCAGGTAACAGAGGGAAGGGACATAAGTGGGTCACGTGGCCAGTCAAGGGCTTGCCTCTAATTAGCTGGATCTCCAGAAGAGCTTTTATTCTGGGGTCTGCAGATGCGTTACTTGCCTTTTCTGAATGAGGCTTGGATGAACGTCTGCTCACACACACCTCCACCACACACTAGGCAGCAATACCAGACCAAGTACACAGCTCCACTCACATCTGTCTCAAGGAACCAATGAGTTACTTATCAGAGTGGGTGAGGAGTTACATGAGAACGTGGTGTTGCTTACGGGAACAGAAGTGAAGAGTTCCTTAAAGGAGCACGTGTGGCAGACTCCCTCGCACAGGTGTGGGTGGGAGGTTGCATACATGGATAAAGGGGTGTACAGTGTGTGTGATAGTCTCCTCGAAAGAGTGTGGGAAATGGGTCCCTCAGCAGAGCATCACAGTGGGCCACTCGCTGCCCTGTCTAAGCTTTGTATGTGTAGAACTCAGAACCAAGGAACCTGAAGGGGAGGGTACATGTTCTGCTTTGGCAACCTACGCTGACATTTAGCTTACGCTATCGAACATCAACAGGAGACAGATCACACTACTGATTAGTGCCACCTTTGACCTTGTCAGGAGTACGGACAACAGCGAGACCTGTAGCCCATGCCAGTGTTGTCAATGCCTTATTCTGCTATTTTTATTCAACCCATTTCTAGAACCTTCAGAAGTTATTAGACCTGTCAGGAGAACTTGCTGTTTAATCCATTAATGATGAAATGCATTTAGCATCAGTCACAAATTTGTTTAATATTTGAAATCTGAATCTTATTATAATTGCACATATACATAACATTATTTTATATATATTTCATATAATACACACACACACACAGAGAGAGAGAGAGAGAAAGAGAGAGAGAGAGAGAGAGAGAGAGAGAGAGAGAGAGACGTTTCTTTCTGTTCTGGTGTATATAATGTTTTAAAATGTTATTTTGCTGGGAGATGTACCTATGTGGTAGAGCCCCTGCCTAGAATCCCCCAGTGAGGGGCTGGAATGTGGCTCAGTGGTAGAGCCCCTGCCTAGAATCCCCCAGTGAGGGGCTGCGGTGTGGCTCAGTGGTAGAGCCCCTGCCTAGAATCCCCCAGTGAGGGGCTGGGGTGTGGCTCAGTGGTAGAGCCCCTGCCTAGAATCCCCAGTGAGGGACTGGGGTGTGGCTCAGTGGTAGAGCCCCTGCCTAGAATCCCCCAATGAGGGGCTGGAGTGTGGCTCAGTGGTAGGGTGTTTGCCTAGTATGCACAAGTCCCTGGTTTCCATCCCCATCACAATACTATATATCATATACTGTTCTAAGAAGAAATGCACAGGCTTCTAATGGTTCACAGGATGTACTCTTTCATGTACCCATGTTTGTGTCTTCATCTCCCTGTTGGCTACTGGGTCACACTATACAGTGTTTCCTTTCTGCAGATTGCAGTTGAATGGGTTTGATCCCACAGCACAGAGGAGCAGTCTCTTGCATCCATGGAAGCCAGCCTTAGTTAAGCGCAGCTTTCCCACTGAGCTTGGAAGCTACCTTGGAATCTTTTTCAGTGTAGTGCTCCAGGCAGTCTGAACTAAACAGTCAAGATTGGTGCACAATGAAATGGATCTTCTCTGATCTAGGAAAACTGTGGAGTGTAGGAACTTCGGGGGAAGTGACATCTGAAAGCACTTAAAGAAAGACCATGAAGTACACACAATAAGAGAATCAGTAGTGTCTTAGTGCTTGTATGTGCTGGCATGACAAAACCCAGAGGCAGAACAGTTTATAAAGGGAGAGAAGGGTTTACTTAGACTCAGTTCTGATAAAAGACCTCTTATTTACGTCATGTGATAGAAGGAGCATTGGATGAGGAAATGATAACATCACCAGAACACCATGGAGACTTTCCAGGAGCACAGCCTAGATCATAAATGATTCTAGGATCCTCCACTGGACCCCATCTCTTAAAGGTCCCACCACCAAGTGTTTTCTCTAGAATTAAGGACCAAGCTCCCAACACACAAAACCAAAGGAAACAAGCTAAGCAAGGAGGATAGATGCTAGAAACTGCAAGAAGAATTCCACATAAAGATGTCTCCAAGATGTGTAAGACTCCCAAAGAATAGATCCATGTCCCTTCCCTATGACTTCCCCAGCTTTTGCACATATTTTTCATTACTATGACAAAATGCATAGCAAGAGGCAACTTATAGAAAGGTTTGTCTTGGCTCACAGTCTGTGGTGACTCAATCCATCATGGCTGGTCATATTGCACATACACACAGGAAGCTAAGCATAAGCAGGAATGGGGCGGGGCTACTGTCCGAGACCAGCTCGAACTCCCAAGAGGTCCACCCGGAACCGGAGCAAGGATTTAAAGCAAATGACGAGTTAGTTAAAGCTGCAATATGACTTCAGCCGAACTTGAGGCCTAAGCCTTGTGGCCAAAACAAAGCCTTTGTTTATTTGTCCTCTTTTAAGCCATTTTAATTACATGCAAAAAATGGTAACCACTGTTCAGAGACAAGGATAAATGAGTTAACAATCTTGAAGGTCAGGTGAAAAGGTCAGAGACAAGAACGGATACTGCTGTGCCTACATTCCAAAATCTACCCTTCATTACTAAGGATACAACCTGGAGCATCAAATACGAATGTACTTCTCTATGCTGCATTCTAAAAGGCCCTGCCCCATACTATAGATATAAATGTACTTCCTTAAAGCCTTATTCTTAGAACCTGCCTTGAGCTACAGATGCAGATCTGCTCGATAATAGCCCTTAGAGGGCATAGCACAGAGGCCAGATTCCTGCCTTGGCTAGCCCCAAAATGTCCTGGAATAAAATTAATAATATTATGCCATCACCTGTTTAGTGGTGCCAAAATGGCTCTCCACAGCCTACAAAACCTCAAGCCCTTCCTCCAGTGACAGGCTCCCTCCAGCAAGACTCCACCTCCTGAAGGCTCCACAACCTTCCCAAACAGTGCCACCAGCTGAAGATCAAGTTTTCAAACATGCAAGCCTTTGGAAGGCATTTCATATTCAAACCACAAATATGTGTCTTCCTCCACTGAATCCCAGGGATCCAGGAGATTACTATCCCCCAAAAGAGTTGGTATCTCTGTGGTTAGTTTGGGGTTGTTGTTGTTGTTGCTGTTGTTGTTGTCTGGCCTCTTGGGTTTGGTTTTTTCTTTTTGTGGTACTTGATAAGCAAATTCGGGGCCTTGCACATGCAAGGCAAATTGCTTTACCACTGAGCTATATGCCCAGCCCCTTCGTGGTTTGTTTTAGCTCTGGTAAATTGGAGAAAATCTTTGAAAGTGCTGGTTTGTGGCTCTCTCTGGAAACAGTGCCCTCTATCTAGGTTTTAACCATTTATTAACATTAAACACTCATGGAACTCTGCCAGGAATCTGGCTCTTTTATTCACATTGTTCAGACTCCATGGTATAACTCAGGAATGAGAGAATGGGGTGAGACTTCTGGTGTGGTGACTGACATTTCAATCCTAGTGTAGGAAGTTGAGACAGGTTAAGGCTCACTGGACACAGTGTAGGACAGCAAAAGGCCCTGAATCAAAGAAGAAGATGTCTGAGATAGTCACTGCCCCCTAACTATAGGGAAACACCATTTAAACCCTTCTAAATGAGACATTTATATCACACACACACACACACACACACACACACACACACACACACAAGGCTCAGGGATGATAAGAAAAAAGGAGCAGAAAGAAGGTAAGAGCCATGGGTAGTGGGTGTCTGGGAAAGAAAAACATTTTTCAGACATGATAGGGCAATATAATATAAATATAATATAAAATACACAAGAATTTACACTTGGCATGCACAAGGCCTGCTCAAGAAAAAGCTGGCCAAAAATATAACCTAGGTAAGAGAGGTCTCATGAATTCTTCGTGAAATATCACTCCCTAGATGCTGTTGGAAGTTGTATTTTCTGGGACGGGGAGTTTCCATTTTCTTCAAGGAAATGGGAAGTGTTTGCAGAGGAACCCCTGAAAGCTAACGTACCAGCCAGCCTGGAGTTTTCATGGCAAACAGGAGAATCTGTCCCAAGTGAGGTGAAAGTCAAGGACTAATTCTTGAGGTTCTTTTCTGACCTACACACATACACCATGCACATAAGTGCCCAAATGAACATACACACACATACATACATACAAATATGGTAAGGCTATCTTCTTGGAGCTGTTAAGGGTTATAAGTTTGGAGACACAGAGACTGTCATCCAATCAAACACATTCTCACTGCTTGAATTGAACTCCCCCAGGCCGATTGTTAGACATTCTTCACACCAAGGGACAAAGAGGCTATGTGGTCTTCCTGGAGAGCCTGGAGTTTTACTACCCAGAACTTTACAAGCTGGTGACTGGAAAGGAACCCACAAGAAGATTCTCCACCATTGTGGGTAAGTGGATTTGCTACCAGGGCAAGGAAATCTAGTAGAATGTGTGTGTGTGTGTGTGTGTGTGTGTGTGTGTGTGTGTGTGTGTGTGTGTGTGTTTGTGATGCATGTGCACATTTGTGCATATGAGTGTGTGTGTGTCATGCAAGTGTGTTACATACATGTGTGTGCATGAGTGTGTGTGCTTGTGAGTGTGTAAACACATGTGCATCATGTGAGTGTGCACACATGTATAAGCATGTGCATGTGAGTATGTGTGTGCATGCATCTGTGCATATCTGCATGAGAGTGTATGCACATTCGTGTCATGTAAGTGTGTGCACACATGTGAAAGTGTGAGAGTATTGTGAGTGGTTGTGTGCAGGTGTGTCGTGCAAGAGTGTATGCATTCGTTCGTGTGTGTGTGTGTGTGTGTGTGTGTGTCCCTCTGTGGGATGGTGACGTGATGCACTCTTGGGCTGCCCATCACTTACTTTAACTAATAACACAAGACAGGTGATGGGGACAAACTGAAGCAAAGACTGAGAGCACTGGGGGATCATTAATCACCCTCAACACAGGGCTGGAATCAGGGCAGAAGTTTATTCTAGCCTCAGAATCCTCCTTCCTGAGCATCCTTGAATCAGTTTCCACTCTACCTCATGCCCAGACCCCAGGATCCCTTTATCCAATCAAGACCTGCAGTGATGGCCTCTCGGTTCTCCAGGGGTCACTTTGCAGTTTAGAACCAAGATCTGAGTCTTCAATTTGACCCCAAAGTCCCTACATATGACATGTTCCAGTTCCTCTCTGGCCCTCCTCTTTCCTTCCCTTCCTCCTTCCTTCCCTGTCCTTCCAACATTGTTCCTGACACTCCACACTGACCCCAACGCTGTGACACAGTCATCGCCCCATGCCTAGACTGTGTGGAATCTCCATAGTCTACTGATAATGTTCTCATTATCCAGTTTTATAAACCTCTGTCTGTCTTGCTACACAGTAAGATCTACTGCAATTGACGGCCTGTCTGGCTCACCCTAAAACCCAGTGCCCGGTGGGAACTACGAGCTTGGTAACACCGCTCTCCAGACTGCTGGTACATGCTCACACCGCACTCCAGGCTGCTAGTACATGCTTACCATCTCAGATACTTGTGAGGCTGAGTGAGCAAATTCAAGGTGCAAGCCAGCCTGAACAGCTCACAGCTAAAGGTGTAGCTCAACCCACAGCACCGTGAGAAATAAGCCGGTGGGTGGATTCGTTGATGCGCTTGTTCCTATGACAAAGTACAAAAGCAATTTAGGAGAGAAGAGGGGCTTTCGAGGGTACAGGTCCTTCATGAGACAGCCAATCACACTGCGTCCACAGTCAGGTCCTTCATGAGACAGCCAATCACACTGCGTCCACAGTCAGGTCCTTCATGAGACAGCCAATCACACTGCGTCCACAGTCAGGTCCTTCATGAGACAGCCAATCACACTGCGTCCACAGTCAGGTCCTTCATGAGACAGCCAATCAATCACACTGCGTCCACAGTCAGGCAGCAGAGAGACCGATGCAGGTGCTCATCTCGCTTTCTTCTTATTCAGCCCAGGACCCTGGGCCTTGAACCAGTGCAGCCCACGCTTAGAGTGCTCAGATAAACTCATGGAGAGAACTCCTCGCAGGCATGCCTCATGGTTTGCCTCCTGGGTGCTCCTAGCTCCTGTCCATTTAGCAATATAGAGCATCTCAGTGAGTGTTTGAGTAAGCAGATGCTACCACCCCTGCCCCGCGCCTCTGACTGGTACCCTCTCCACAGTGGAGGAAGGCCATGAGGGCCTCACGCACTTCCTGATGAACGAGGTCATCAAACTGCAGCAGCAGGTGAAAGCCAAGGACCTTCAGCGCTGTGAGCTGCTGGCCAAGTCCCGGCAGCTGGAGGATGAGAAAAAGCAGCTGAGCCTGATACGGGTGGAGCTCCTGACCTTCCAGGAGCGGTACTACAAGATGAAGGAGGAGCGGGACAGCCACAATGATGAGCTGGTCAAGGTCAAGGATGACAACTACAACTTAGCCATGCGCTACGCCCAGCTCAGCGAGGAGAAAAACATGGCGGTGATGAGGAGCCGAGATCTCCAACTCGAGGTGGGGATGTGTGGGCTCTGGTTGAACTGAAAGAAAGGAAAAGAAATGCCCTGGGGGTTCTTGGCCCCTAGAGGGCACATGCAGGTATGCCACATAACCCTCCCCCAGCCTTGTGCCCAGAGACAGAGGGTGGAGGGTACAGGCTCTGCAGAGGGCACTAGTGTTCTTCAAGCAGCTGGATTCGTCCACCTAGATTCACTCTGCGCTTGGGCAGACACATGCATGGAAGTCAGAGGGTGATGAGCCTAAATCCACACTGCACATGCATGAAGGCTCACGGGAAGTTGGGGGCCTAGATCCACTCTACATACAGACAGACACGGACACACAGACACTCTGTTCCAGGACAGGTGGAAGAAGACATTGGAGACTTAAGCTGAAGGCGTGTGCAGGAACTGAGGAGACTCAGGGTCCCATGTTGTGCTGCTCACAAAACTTAGTGGGAAAATGGATAGCCCCTATTGGGTAGATGTAAATTCCTAAGAGCCTGTATTTGCAGAGCTCAGCATGGTTCCTGGCCCATGAGGCAATCAGTATGTTTAGCAGAAATCAACCACCAGCCAAATGGTTGACATGTTAAATGAATTTACCTCCCAAGTAGAAAAAAAGGAAGGTTTGCTTCTTTTCAATTTTTGCTTATCTGTTTTTATTCTTCAGAGACAGGGTTTCACTATGTAGCCCAGGTTGGCCTTGAACCCACAGCCCTCCTGCCTCAGCCTCATAAATTCTGGGATTATAAGCTGGTATCACCGTGTTCTCATCTTTCCTTTGGTTTATTGATGACCACCATATTCCTGGCTATGTTCCAGGTATATAAACCTGAAGACTAACATGCCTCCATGGCACTCTGGGGTAATCCACCTGATTATTTGAAACATAGGATATCAAGAATAGAAGATAAATCCATGTATGGATGTTTATACCTGTATTCTAGAGCTCAGGAAGCTGAGGCAGGAGGATGACAGGTCTCCGTGCTGGCTCAGCTCATGCTACATAAGAGCCTAAGAGTAAAAAGGAGGATAAAGAATGAGGAAAGAATGAGGGGTGCTGTTTATTGCTCCCCCAAAGGCACAAGGAACCATTGGAAGTGGGACAGAAAAGAGGGAGAACACAGGAAGGGCAGAAGGTACGCTGTCTTCCAGACATCACCTGGCCATTGCTCCCTTGAGCTCCCGGGAGCTGTGAATAAATGCACAAGACTGGGCTCTTCAGCATCTTGCCTTGGAAGGGGGAAGGGCCTATGTTCCCCTAACCCTGCCTAAAGATCCATAAACAGTTCATGGTTACTGAAGGAAAGAGAGACATTTTCTTCAGTGGTGTAGCCATTGGTAAACAGTCTGTGTTCCTGTCAACAACCCTTCATCTTTGCCTCTATAAAGCAACCCTAATGAAACTCACTGGGTTCCCCAAAATAAGAGGAAACTAGTTGGGAAGAAAAAGGGGGTAGCAAGAGTGGGAGGGGACAAGAGAGCTTAATAGAGTGGATATAATTTTAAAAATTAATAAAGGGTGTGCATTCGTGAAAATGTCAGGATGAAACCCATTGTTATGTAAAATTAATACATGCTAGTCGAAGTTTTAATAATAAATAAGATATTATCTTAATATAATTTAATATAATAGTATTGTTTAATAATAAATAAAATAGACTAAGAAAGCAAGGTATGCACTGAGGGGCAGAAATGTAAAACAAAGCAAACAACAACAAAACCCCAAGTCGGGCCCTCTTCTTAGTGACTGGAGACTCAGTGAGCCCGGAACCGCAGGAGCAAACGGTACAGGGCGGGAGGGCATCCTCAGGGCGTCGGGGGATGGTGTGGGTTCAGATCACGGGCATGGTGAGAACTCCGGAATTTATTCTCCCAGTGATGGGAAGCCAGTGACGGCTTACGAGCTGGGGGATGACAGCTGATTTATCTCTCGAGAGGCTTGCTCCGGCTGCAGGGTGGAAAGCAGGCTCTCAGGATATTTATTAAGCACCTGCCATGAGTAAGACACTATGCTAAGCACTGCAGGGGACACGGGAACAAATAACCCAGACTCTGCTCCGGTCACGTACAAGTTAATGAAGTGCACCGGTCAGTAAACAGGCTGCATGAATTCTCTGTCTTTGAGTCTTCATCTCAGCACAAAGCCAGGAGTGGAGGATTCATGCTTACACTCCCAACATGAGGGAGAATGAGGCAGGAGGATCACAAGTTCAAGGCCAGCACTGGCTATTTAACAAGTCTGAGGCCAGTGGGTGAGACAAGGACAACTTGCCTCGGAAATAAGGGAGGACTGGAGAGAGGGCTCAGTGGTCAAGAGCACTGGCTGCTCTTCCAGAGGACCCAGGTTCAGTTCCCAGCACCCACACAGCAGCTCACGCCATCTGTAACTCCAGTTCCAGAATATTGTGTGCTCTCTTCTGGCCTCTATGAGCACGAGGCACATAATGTGGTGCAGACACACATGCCGACAAAAACTCATATCCATAAAATAAGTAAATATGTTATTTTAAAAGGAAGTTCCAGCTTCCAGAGTTCAGATTTTCACTTCTGACTTTATAGCCTTATTGGCTATGGCCTTGGGGTTTGTGGGTTGTTTGTTGGTTTGTTTTTTTCTACTTGTATAAGAGATAAGGGAAATGGTATCTGTGCTCTAGGACTGAAAAGAAAACACCATAAATCTTTAGCAGAGTAAGTTTCACACGTGTTGGGGGCCTGGAGTCTGAATAGCAATTGTTTTATAGGGATCAAGAAGGGGCCCCTGGGCTGTTTACTCAGGGGCCAGAAATACAAGCCTGTAGCAGAGACTTAGAAGTTTCTTTCTTAGAACTTCATTCTCAATTATGTTCCAGTAGATGGACGGATGAACAGATGGATTGGTGGGTGGGTGGGTGGACAAATGGATGGATGGGTGATGGAAAGACAGATGATGGATGGGTAGATGGACAGGTGGACAAACAGATGGATGGACAGACAAATGGACAGATGAATGAATAAACATATGGGTGGATGGATGGGTGGGTGGATTAATGAATGAAGGGATGGATGGGTGGATAAATAGACAGAAGGATGGATGAGTGGACAGATGGACAGACGGATGGACAAATGGACGGGTGGATGGGTATATAAATGGGTGGATAGATGGATGGTTAGACAGATGGGTGGATAGACAGATGGATGGATAGACAGATGGGTGGACAGATGGGTGAATGGGTAAGTGGGTAAATAGATATTAGTGGCATAGCATGTGTCAGGAAATATATATGCAAGTGTGTATGTGCCCACGGAGCAACTTCAGCCACACGGATTCTCTCGGGCACTGCTCACACTCAGCTGATCTGGTAAGATGAACTGTCTGGTCAGTGAGCCTTCCCAGCACTTAGGTTATAGGCACACACCACTGTGTGCCCAATTTTTCGGTGTGGTCACTGAAGACCCAAACTGAGGTGCTGATGCTCAGAGAGCAAGCGCTTCACCAACCGAGTCATCTCCTCAGCCATCTTCCCAACATCCCTTGACAACCATCTTCATCCCTCTAATGTGCATATTTTCAGATCGACCAACTCAAACACCGACTGAACAAGATGGAGGAGGAATGCAAGCTGGAGAGAAATCAGTCCCTCAAGCTCAAGAATGACATTGAGAATCGGCCCAAAAAGGAGCAGGTCTTGGAACTGGAGCGGGAGAATGAGATGCTGAAAACCAAAATCCAGGAGCTGCAGTCTATCATCCAGGTAAGACACAGCATCCTAATGTAGGTGAGGCCATGGCAGGGAAGGTGGTGTACCTGCTGGAGGCTGAATGCCAAGTCCCAACCTACTAGCTACAGGGTCACAGACAATCACATCAGCCTTAGCACCACACGTCCTCCCAACGGAAAGCAAGAGTGACTACAAACCGTGCTGTTGGCAGAAGCTGACATATGAAAGGGATTTAGGCTTCTTCTTGTTGTTGTTGCTGTTGTTGTTGTTGTTGTTGTTGTTGTTGTTTTGTTGTTTGCTTGCTCAGTTGCTTTTTGGCCAGACCGAGAGGTGCAGGCCAGTCATCCTAGCTACTTGAGAGGCTAAAGCTAGATGATTACAAGATTAGGGCTCCCTGGGATAGCAAAATGTGTTCAGGCAACCAGGACAGTTCGGTGGGATAGTGTCTCAAATTGTATAAGTTAAAGAGGGATGCCCTGCCTACAATGTCCCTTTGAGAGGCTGGGGTGTGGCTCAGTGGTAGAGTCCCTGCCTAGAATCCCCCAGTGAGGGGCTGGGGTGTGACTCAGTGGTAGAGCCCCTGCCTAGAGTCCCCCAGGGAGGGGCTGGGATGTGGCTCAGTGGTAGAGCCCCTGCCTAGAATCCCCCAGTGAGGGGCTGGCGTGTGGCTCAGTGGTAGAACATGTGACTTAAGTGTCTGGTGTCTTAGATTCAATCTGAGAGCAGTGCCTTGAATTTCTCGGCAAAGTCTCTATCACTGAATTCTATTCTCAGCCCTTACTATATATAGGTGATAATATTTATAAAGAAAAGTGAAAATGAGAATCACTGTCCACGTGGAAGCCAATGCCCTAGCACTGGGAGAAGAGAACATTCAGGGAAATGTGGAGATCCTCAGTCACTGTCCTGAGTGTGATTCCCTATTGTGCCAACCTCAAGCGCCTCCCATACTTGTCACTGCAGAAATGTGTGGCTACAGAAAGAGATTTGTTGCTCACTGGGAGTTAATGTTCCAAAATACACCTGCAAGGGAAGAAAACGCATCTCTGTCCTTCTAGCATGACCCTCACTACTGCCCAGGGCTCTGTACTCTTGAGCAGACTGGTCCCAGATTCGGGATCTGCTTAGCTGGTATTTCGGGGAGATGTCTGGGATGCAGAGGTGCTCCCTTCCTGCCCACTCTGAAGTGTCTTGAGGAGTCACAGACACTTCAGGGCTCCAGTAAAAGCTCAGACAGAGTAATGGGCTGGGGCCCCAGCTTCTTTATGGGTAATAAATTCAAATAATAATAAGTTGCTAAAAGACCCAAGGCAAATCCCCTCATGCATCTACTGTTCTGCCACAAAACCTTCTGCCATCTTGGGACTGCCCAGGCCTCATCTTTGTCTTCTTCTTTCTGTATTTATCCCTGTCCCCAACCCCACCCAGGCTGGCAAGCGCAGCCTCCCTGACTCAGACAAGGCCATCTTGGACATCCTGGAACATGACCGGAAGGAGGCACTAGAGGACCGGCAGGAACTGGTCAACAAAATTTATAATCTACAAGAGGAAGTCCGCCAGGCAGAGGAGCTTCGGGACAAGGTGGGAGTACAGCGGGGTCAGGGGTCAGAAGCGAGCCATTGCCTTTCCCAGCGGAGTGCACAGATGCATGTTAACAGGAATTTTTGGTGTCATACCCTAGCTGGGTTGCCTGTACTGCACGTCCCCACATCCAGCCCCATTGTAGTTTGTAAACGAGGACAGTTGGTGCAATCCTGGCCATCCCCTTGAGAGTCCAAACAGCCACCAAAAATGTGTCTCCACAGTCCATTGCTCCATCCCTCAACAATCCACTGGTGATTGGCCAGCCTCCTCTCATAGTTCCTTTTGATCAGATAACTGGCAATCCAAACCAAATTAACACACCAAATCTGGGAGAGGAAAAGCTAACTGTAGATAAACAGCCACTAGACTGCGGAGGTGGCTCAGACTGTAAGGTGCAAGCATAAAGATTTAGATTCCTATGACCCATTTTAAAAGCTAGACGTGGTGACCCAGAACCACTGTCCTAGTGCTTGGGGGGCGGAGACTGAAGGATGCCCGGGCTGGCTGCAGCCCGTCAGTGAGTTCTAGGTTCAGTGGGAGACCCTGTCTCAGAAAAATAAAGGGAGCGATAGAGAAAGATAGTTGATGTTGGCCTCTGGCCACGTGCATTCTCATTTGCATGTGTGTACACATCACACATACAGCACATACATGTAGCCACACATACCACACACATAGCTACATGCACACACATGCACACCACATACATATAGCCACACCACACACACACACCACATAGACACACACACATATGTAGCTACATACCACACACAGATGCACACCACATACATGTAGCCACATACCACACACATACACACCACATAGCCACACATATCCACACATATCACACACATAGCTACATTCACACACACATGCACACCACATACACATAGACACACACACACAGACACACTCCCACACACACATAGCTACATTCACACACACATGCACACCACATGCACATAGACACACACACACAAACACACACACACACACACTGCACTCTCTAGCCCCTTGAACACCCATCTTTGCACTACTCTCTCACATGGCTCACAGTACCTGGAGGAGAAGGAAGACCTCGAACTCAAGTGCTCAACCCTGGGGAAGGACTGTGAAATGTACAAGCACCGTATGAACACAGTTATGCTGCAGCTGGAAGAGGTGGAGCGGGAGCGGGACCAGGTACAGTGCCACCCCGGAGCGGCAGACCAGAGGCTGACCAGCACTGCTGCGGCACACGGAGTCCATATGCTTGCGGTCGTGACCATACGGAGCTTCCTCCTGAATCCATCATCTGTCCCCAGCTCAGAGATAAATTCCATGTCGGGATAAGTGGGTCAGAATGCACGGCCTTAAGGGATCAGGGAGGCCTGAGCTGCACCCAGTGGTCCCCGTAATAGAGCATGGAGCTCAGCTGGTGTCTTCAGTACAATGAAGAAGCTAAATTCCAGTCCTGTAGCTCATAAAGTGTACACCCAAGGCAAGGTGCCCCCATGAAGACAAGGTGTCCTCATATGTAAAATGGGCCTGGTTTCTTAGGAGACAGAAACAGAAGTGAGTTCAGCGTCAGTTGGGCAAGTTAGTGAGGCCTGTCTCCAAATAAAAAGCAAGAAGATAGAGGGAGATGGGGCTTAATAGTGGAATGTGTACCTAGAAGCCCCCAGTGAGGGGCTGGGGTGTGGCTAAGTGGTAGAGCCCCTGCCTAGAATCCCCCAGTGAGGGGCTGGGGTGTGGCTCAGTGGTAGAGCCCCTGCCTAGAGTCCCCCAGTGAGGGGCTGGGGTGTGGCTCAGTGGTGGAGCCCCTGCCTAGAATCCCCAGTGAGGGGCTGGGGTGTGGCTCAGTGGTAGAGCCCCTGCCTAGAGTCCCCCAGTGAGGGGATGGGGTGTGGCTCAGTGGTAGAGCACACACCTAGCATACACAAGGCCCTGGGTTCGATGTCAGGAGGAAGGAAGAGCAGTATACAGTGAGTTCCTTGGCTGAAACCTGAACCAGAGGTGATACACGTCTCTGCCTTACTTCAGTTGCTTTGGGTGAACACACAGCTCTTCCCTGGCAGGCCTTCCACTCCCGAGATGAGGCGCAAACTCAGTACTCACAGTGCTTAATCGAGAAGGACAAGTACCGGAAGCAGATCCGTGAGCTGGAGGAGAAGAATGACGAAATGCGTATCGAGATGGTACGGAGGGAGGCCTGCATTGTCAACCTGGAGAGCAAGCTCCGGCGCTTGTCCAAGGACAGTGGCAGCCTTGACCAGGTAGGACTAGCTAGCCATGTCCCCATACCATGGCCAGGGGGTGGCTGACCAGAGCAAACCCAGCTCACACAATCATCATTGTGTCTCCTGCCCCGAGTGTGTGTGTGTGTCTGTCTGTCTGTGTGTGTCTGTCTGTGTGTCTATATATGTCTGTATGTGTCTGTGTGTGTCTGCCTGTGTCTGCGTACACGTCTTTGTGTGTGTGTGTGTCTGTGTGTATGTCTCTATGTATGAGTGTCTTTGTGTGTGTCTGTGTCTATGTGTCTGTGTGTCTGTCTGTCTGTCTGTGTGTATATGTCTATGTTATTGTCTCTGTGTCTCTGTGTGTGTGTCTCTATGTATGTCTGCATCTGTGCGTGTTTCTCTCTGTTTGTCTCTGCTCTCTGTCTCTCTCTGTCTCCACCCCCTCTTTCTCTGTCTCTCCCTGTCTCCACCCCCTCTTTCTCTATCTGTGTGTGTGTGTGTGTGTGTGTGTGTATGTGTGCACATGCTCGAACATGTGCCCAGGCCTCTGAGATGACTGGGTGGATAAAGGCACTTGCCCCCAAGCCTGATGACCTCCTACCCCTGGGACCCACACAGTCCCAAGAAGGACAAAGCTAGCCCCCTCCACATTAGGAATCTCAGTGACATTCCAGGCCATTGCCTGTCTGAGTAACTCAGACCACTTTTCTAACATTCCGTGCCTCTCAGTGGATCACAGCCAGCAGCGAGCCTTCCCTTGGCACTCTCTGGCAACGTGTAAGGTCACCAGGATTAAAGTCACTGGTGCCCATGGGTGAACATTCATTAGTAGTCAGAGAAGCAAGTAAGACTGTGTCTCCCAGGAGCCCCCTTGACACCTAGATATGAAGGATCACTGCAGGTGGCACGTGATCACTACAGCCGAGGGTCGACCAAACTCTATGCTGAGCAGAGACTGCGTAAAAATACAACAGCATAAGATGGCTCAAGTGTTTCCCAGGCAGGCATGAGGAAGTGAATTCAATCCCCAGAATCTGCATTTAAAGTGGGGGAGGGGCAGGCATGGTGGTGGATGCCTTTAGCCCCAGTGCCAGAGAGGTGGGGACACACAGACCCCTAGGGCCCACTGCCCATCCAGTCTGTACTGTTGGGTGAGTTCCAGGGTTGGTGTGTGTGAGAGAGGGGGGAGGGAAGAGGGAGAGAGACAAAGGAAGAGACAGAGTGTCAAAAATAAAAGGTGGCAGCATCTGAGTAATGACCTCAAATGTTGTCCTCTGGCCTCCACACACTTACGCATGCACACCTTACACACATGCACACATCTCAGAGAGAGAGAGAGAGAGAGAGAGAGAGAGAGAGAGAGAGAGAGCACATTAAACAACCATGATAGAAAGCGCCATGCAGTTAAACCCTCATTTTCAAAGAAAGAGAATATAGAATCGGTAGTCAGGCACAGGCAAAGTTGTGGTGTCTGAACTGTGTTGGATATTTCAAGGGCATCGTGAAACCCATGAAGGAAGCCTTGTCTTTGGGGTTCCAGAAAGACCCCTTGCTTGGGAAGTCATGGGCCCGAGCTGGAAGGCCCCTAGCCTGACTTTCCCGGCCACATAGACCACTCAGCTTCCAGTCTCGTCAATGAGCCTCTTTCTGGGGAAGACCTTCCCTGACCTCTGTAGTGAAACTCAGGAATTCCAGGGCTGTGATTTCCTCCCTGTGACAGTTTGTGTTGTGTGTAAACCCTGCACAGGTCCCTCTACAGTAAGCCCAGCTCTAGACACAAAAGCTTCTCCATGAGTACCTTTAGATGTCTTCACGAAGAGTCCCCTCACCCATACTGATCCAGGAGCAGCACAGATGGTAGTCTAACCCTGGAGATGGCATGAGCCAGACCATCAGGTGGCCAGCAAAGATGGCCCCAGACGTCTGCTAGACTGGAAAGCATGAGAGATAGGAAGAAGAAACAGACTCATGTCTCGGTGTGCTGATGAGCCATGAGAGAGTCAGAAAAGAACAGCCCAGGCTGAGAGTCACACTTGGATACCCAAAGAAACAAAATCGTACCGTCAGCCAGTTTGCCTTATGCATACGACCAGCTTCCATCGTGCCCATCCCTCCTCCCTAGAGTCTGCCTAGACACCTTCCAGCCACCATCATCTCACAGAACCTTGGAGATACCAGCCCCAGGACCAATGGTCAAGAAGCTGATGACTCTTCAACCTCAGAAGAGTCTCCCGAAGACAGCAAGTACTTTCTGCCCTACCACCCGCCCCGGCGCCGGATGAACCTAAAGGGCATACAGGTACCCAGAGGCATGATTGGGGGGCAGATGGTGGCATGGGAGCCCCATGCAGGTGGAAGATAACACCTGGCTCTGCTGGGGTGTGACTTAACCTGTTACAGTCCTGGACAGAAGTCATGCATGCCTGCAGGTGTTCATTTGTTTAGAAAGCAAGACCATGCATAAGAGAATCAGACTCCTTTCACAGGCCCCATGTTGGGAGCTCACAGCACAGCTCTGTCACTGTCTGGGATAGTCAGGGAGATCCAGGACATGTGGCTGGCTCTGAGGGAGTTCATGGGTCAATGGGTGGGTAATGGGAGGATGGGTGGGTGGTTACACCAATGGAGAAATGCATGTATGCATGGAAGGTTAGGTAGGTAGGAGAATGAAAGGATGGATCATCAATGAATGGCTAGTTACATGGATGGACTGATGGATGAATGAATGGACTGATAGATGAATGAATGGATGAATTAATAACTACTGGGTAGGGTGGAGGATGATGGAGGACTGGGTAGATGGATAGTGGTTACAAGAATGGATGGTTGACTGATGGATGGGTGAGTGGGTAGATTGTTGGATTGATAAATGAACGATTACATGGTAGATGGGATGGCGGCTGTATGGATAGATGGGAAGATGGTTATTGGATAATTACACAGATTGGTGGTTGGGTGGATGGACCGTTGAGTGGATAAATGGATAATGAGTGAATGCATGAGTGTGTGGATAATCACACGGATAGACTGTGGATGTGTGGATGAAAGGATAGATTGTTACATGGAAGGATGATGAGTGAATAAATGGTAGATTGGTTGGTCAGTAGATGGATTAATGGATAAAAGGATGGATGATAAATAGTTACATGGATGAATGAATAGTTACTTGATTGCAAATAGATTAGTTGATTGATGGATGGATGATACAGATGAATGAATACATACCTTGATGGATGAACAGATGGATGGATGGATGGATGGATAATGGATGGATGGATGGATGGATGGATGGATGGATGGATGGATAGATGGGTAGGTGGTAGGATGGCTATGTGAATGAATAGGAAGTTACATGAATAGTTACATGGGTAGATTGATGGATGGATTAGTGATTATTGATTACATGGATGGATAGGATGGTGGAAGATGGGCAGGTAGCCTGGGTGGATGCATGGATGGATACATGGCTAATGAACAGATGTGTATATGGATAGATATTTCCGTGCACGAATGGATGATTGATAGGTGAGTGTAGAGTAGATGAATGGATAGATGGATAATTACATGGATGTAGCACCTCATCAGAGTCTGGTTACCCCGCCTCTCTATGCTGATGGAGAGGGTAACGTGGAACAAAGGTGGCAGGCAGCTTCTCATGGACGTTCCTGCACATGAGTCAGCTTGGCATACAAGACTCCTGTGCTTCAGAGTTTTAGGGTCCTGTTCGGGGGATCCCCTTGGAGGGGGATCATCTGGAGTAGCAGTTGGCTGATCCAACCCTGGGGGAAGAGAGACCACATTTTGTCCCAACTGCAGGAGCCTAGCATCAAATGTATGGCCCACGCCAGGCAGCTGCAGGCCAGGCAGTTTGTTTTATCTTCCTCTTAGCTGCAGTGACATGTGTCTAGGGCCCTGTTTGATTTGTGTCATCTGTCTGTGTCTCCCCCTCCCCTCTCTTTCAGCTACAGAGAGCCAAATCCCCCATCAGCATGAAGCAAGCATCCGAGTTTCAAGGTTAGTAGGCTGCCCGGATCCTTTCTGCCCTTGCTCATCTGTCACCCTCCCCTCCCGGTCCATCTGTTTCTCCTGCCGAAATGACCGACCCCCCGAGTTCAGCCTGGGCAAGGCCTCTGGGGTATCAGGGCGCAGCGTTTGAGTTAGTCAGAAAATGCTGCTTGTCGTCATTTAAAGTGTGCAGGCCTCTGTCCACAGAGCATCACCTCTGTGTCCCTGTGGGCCAGACAGAGCATCTTTAAGTTATTTAGTTTTGCATGCATGCTTGTGTGTTGCCTGTATGTGTATGCTTGTCCCTGTGTGTACACACGGGTTGTCTGTACGGAGATTCCAGGCTGACGTGGGAATCTTCCCCAATTGTTCTTCAACCTTTTCCATTGAGGTAGGATCACTCCAATGAATCCAGAGCTCCTGGATACGGGTGGTGTAACTGGCCAGGTTGCTCTAAGTTGTTTCTACTTTCTAAATACCAGAATGACAAGGTGGCTGCCACCCCTCCCAAGCATTTACATGGATGCTGGAGATCCAAACTCAGGTCCTCATACTTGTGAGCAAGCATTAGCTACTTTACCTACTAAGCCGTCTTCCTCACTCCTGAGCAGAGCTCATCAGCAAAGGGACTTTTGAACTTCCTAGTCTAAGATTTTAGCTGGCAGTGCCCAGATGTGTGAGGCTACAAGTTCAGTCACGAGTCCTGGCTCTCCAAAGCCAGGTTCCTCTCAAGGATCTTCTCTCGGCCTCAGAGCAACTCTGTGAGTAGCGACTATCTAGGGAAGGTTTGCAAGACAAATGGAGCTCCTGCTACATCCCGGTGCTGGACGGTCCCGAATGCACCCCACAGTCCGTAAACTCAGATCATGGTCACAGGAAGAAGATGGGAAGTCCCTGGGGCCATACCCAGGAAGCAGTTGAGAGAAAACTGAGACATTCATTTAAATTGAGTCTGGAAACAGACAAATTTAAGTCCACAGCTATAATCTGTGCAAAGAGAGGAGCAGAAAGAGTGAGGAGGGCCTGGGAAGTTGGGGTACAACAGAAGTGTTAAGAGTGAGACCCTAGACAGCAGCCACAAAACCCAGAGGTCTGTCCTGGCCACCTCAGCTCCATTCTATTTTAGTGACTTTGGGGGTGGGGGCAGGGGATAGGCAAGAATAATACAGATTTGCTCAGTGCTCTGCCCATGTCAGGAGAACCCCAGGTAGAGGCTTTAACTTCCCTCTCCCTCCCTTTTCTCTCCCCTCTGTTTTCTGTGCCGGCTTCTCCCTGTCTCCCTTCGTCTCCGATGAGGACAGTAAAAGGGCACGAAGAGGATTTCACAGACGGCAGCCCCAGTTCCTCCCGCTCGCTGCCTGTCACCAACTCTTTCTCCAAGATGGTGAGCTGCCTAATTCCCACACCACTTACACACCTTGCGAGTCCCCAGGCTGAGCCTGGGACCTCACTGATGTTTATTTAAAGAAGCTTCTCTTTCCCCAGCTCAGCCAGGTATTCACACCTTCTGGCTGCCTCCATTTCCAATTTAACACGCGGTGGGAGGAGGAGGCGGGCCTCCTAAGAGGCTGTGGCAAACAGCACCAATTCTGCAACTTCACAGCCCCATGCAACCCTGGGCCACCATCCTGGGAGGCTTTGGGCAAGGCAGAGGCTGCTAGAGCAGCCAGAGAGAGCGCACCCCGAGTCCTGTACACAGCTCGGCGGGTCCCAGCCTCAGTTACATCCACCTATCTATTTGTAACCTGCAGAAGGCACAAGATTAGAAATTCTAAGCCTGGGGGGTGCCCTGGGAAAAAAAATGTCAGCTCAGCTTCTCAAATCAGACCCTGAGGGAGGTAGAAATTTGGTAATGAATGTACAACAACGGTCTGGTATCAGCTCCTGTGCCAAAATCCAAGGTACTTGTCCCATCCACCTCCCATCCCCTCCTCAAGGCACCCCCTTTGCACACCCACCCTGTTCAAAGCGGAGCCCTCAGTTGGGGGCCACAGAACCCAGTCTGTGCAGGGTCAGCTCTGCCTCCGCTCGGCCTCCCCAGTTTAGCGGCCCGTCTGCTTCTCCCAGCAAGCAGCTGTGGAAGCAGCTGTGCTCCAAGGTCTGCTGACTGCCCCGGGCTGAGCCCAGCCTCCTCCAGCCAAGGTCAAACTGAGGACCAGCTTGCTCAGCCCATGCTTCCCGAGTAGGGGTGGGAACATCCCAAGTTAAATTTAGTTCCCATGTATATAATATTTATGCCCGCCGAGGCATCACAGAAAAATATCTGGTAACACAGCTGTGCCGCATTCACAGCAACCCCATCGGAGTCGTAGCAGCATCATGTCAATCACCGCCGAGCCCCCAGGAAATGACTCCATAGTCAGACGCTGCAAGGAAGATGCGCCACATCGTAGGTGAGTGGCAGGCGGAAGCCTTGGCTAGCTGGCTGACCCTGTCAGAGGCTTAAGTTCAACAACTTTAGAAGGAACGGAGGGGGCCCACTATCCACACGGAGTAGTTAAGGCTTGGAGATCGGGAATCACCCTCTTCATAAACCTGGGCCACACTGACCTGTGAGAACAACTGCTCGGTCCCCCCAGGGTGCGCACCCTACCGAGCGCCTAGGGCCATACAGAAGTCTCACAAACTCACTGTGGCCAGCCAAGGGTTAATCCCACCTACTCCTGCCTAGAGGGCGCTCTACACCTGGGAGCCACCGGAGCCGGCATCTGTGGCAAATGTGTGGTGTGAACAGCAGAGTCCACTTGGCCTTCTGGGAAATCCGTACCCCAGGCTGGCCTCTCACGGGCAATCTCCCTGCTTCTGCCTCCAGAGTACTGTGATTATCGTCCAGTACCATGTGTCTAGCTCCAACCATGCCACCACCCCCCTCTCCAAACACACACTCCTCTGCTCCTTTTGCCTCCTCTTCAGCTACTAAGATGTGGTCTGCCCAGGCCACCACGGCTGCCTGCCTGCTGGTTTGGTCTCTCTTCCTTGCCTAATCCCACTTCATCCCACCCTACTGACCCCCACATCCTCTCCCATGCTGGCCTTTTAGAACCAAAGCCCGATGGAAAGCCAGAACATTCTAGAAGCTTCCCCACCTTGTGCACCTGCAGCACACACTCACACCAGCGTCATCTCACCCCCGGCTTCTCTCTTACAGCACCGTGGAAGAAGACAACGATAGCTGTGGGTTTGATGCCTTAGACCTTGATGGTATGTATGTATCTGCCAGGCCCGGAGGAGTCCTGGTCACTAGGGAGGGCAGGGTCTGTCCTGAGAAGAACTCAGAAGGAAAGCATGTGAGGAAGTCTGCTCATAGACTCAAGCCAGAGACCAAGGTGGCTCTGTGGTTTATAGGCAGAACCAGACACTCAACTGAAGGACAAGGAAAGCCATGGGTTAAAAATAATAATTCTAAGATTCAGAATGTAGCTCATCTGTAGAGTGGTTTCCTCCAATCCCTCTTTGAGGGGCTGGGGTGTGGCTCAGTGGTAGAGGCCCTGCCTAGAATCCCCCAGTGAGGGGCTGGGGTGTGGCTCAGTGGGAGAGCCCCTGCCTAGAATCCCCAGTGAGGGGCTGGGGTGTGGCTCAGTGGGAGAGCCCCTGCCTAGAATCCCCCAGTGAGGGGCTGGGGTGTGGCTCAGTGGTAGAGCCCCTGCCTAGAATCTCCCAGTGAGGGGCTGGGGCGTGGCTTAGTGGTAGAGGCCCTGCCTAGACTCCCCCAGTGAGGGGCTGGGGTGTGGCTCAGTGGTAGAGCCCCTGCCTAGACTCCCCCAGTGAGGGGCTGGGGTGTGGCTTAGTTGGTCTAGAGTTT